>NC_056747.1:889076628-889376628 GCF_019279795.1 Protopterus annectens | reverse complement strand
TATTAGGCGTCACCAAATAAATATGCAAGTATTCTCAGAACTTAAATATTTCTACAAAGATCAACCACAATGAAAGTTATAAATATATTTAATGATAAATCATAAAAGAACAAGACAATACTAAATATATATTCATGGTGACACCAGAGTTTAAATCCACAGTAAATATTTAAAATAACATTGCAAGACAGGCTCAGACAAATAAAGGGAAAAAAAAACTATATCTAAACTAAGCTTCACTGTATTCCTGAATGTGTCTAGGAGAATTACTATACCCTGATAACTTGCGTAATAGAGCAAGGCAGATGATGTGGAGAGTGGTTCTTGTTCATAAGCCCAAGGCATAATACTCTGTCTCACTAAGAGACTTCTCAAAATAATATCTAAAATATCACTTCTTCTGAGAAGAATGACATAATTTCTGGTCATTTAGCTTCTAGTTCCCATGCAAACCCCCCCCCCCCCACAATTGCTGGAAGTTGACAGGACTTAGCACCTGCCTATAAAAGTATACACATACAAGTGCTTCTGCTCAGACCTTTGGCAGGTGCTGGAAGTCATAAAACAATTGCATTCCTCCACACTTCCAGAGCAACAATTAGTTTACCCCAAAGACAATACAGATAGCTTCCTAGTACAGATTTGTGTCTCTGGCTGTCTTGAAACCTGTGAGATAGCATCTTTATGGCCTAGCATATAAAGTGATTTGAGTTCAGATATTTTTGTAAAGTTTGCTGGACTGAGGTTATCCCTCCAGTTTCCTATGTTAAAACAGGCACATTCAAACAGTTACAATAGTGCATGCACATTTCTGTTCTCTCCAGTAAGGCACATTGTAGATACATTTCAAACCCAAGCACTTTACAAAATACTTTTTTAAAAGAAATGTCTGTACAAATCAGTTTGATATACACAACATGCAGTTCTAATACATTTGTAACACTAACATCTTGTATGAGTCAGTACTAATATATTTGTAACACGTGTCTTGTATAAATCGATTTGATATTCACAAATGACAAATTATTTACAAAGTTCCAGTTAGCTGTGGTGGCAGTACCTCCTTTCATCACACTTAGTACCATGAATAACCTCAGCTTTTTTGTAGGTAAAGCCTGTCTGAGCTGCCATTAAACTGGATTTTCAGTTCTTAGTTAAAATACCTAGATTTTTTTTCCTTTTAAGTTGTGCACAGTTCTGTATGATTTGTTTGTGTTAGAAAGATAAAAGATGCGTGTGTTATAAATGGCAACATTTCTTCAAGGTAACGGGGGTTCTAGAATGGAAGAGAAGTTGATGTATGCAAATGGTGCCTTAATCTGCAGCCAGATTTATCATTATGTACAAAAAATGTCTGGTATTGGCGATATTAATGTTTACTTGTTAGAATGACTGCACTGTCATTATGAACGTGGAATGTAAATGGCTTTACCAGGGCAGGTAAATGGTGAGAGATAATAACCTACTTAAGGAAGGGTATGTTGCAGATAGCATTGGTACAGGAGGCACACTTGGACAGTAATGAACATTTGAATTTGATGAGCCAAGGATTTCATGTAGGACAGTCAGAATATCAGGGAGAAAGGAAGGTGGGAATTGTTGTATAGGTAGGACAAGGCGTTCCAGTAGTGACAGAAGAAAAAGAAAAAAATATCCATTAGATAATGTATGTGAGTTTAGAAAACTTGATGTTATGCATCTGCTCTTTGACAAATAATCCCAGAGAGCAGGAGTCCTTAACAAAACGATTAAGGCAACAGAAAGTAAAAAGATTAGTAACAAAACTCAGAGACACTATGACACAAAGATTAGCTAGAGATCCGAAGGAGATGGTGGAAATGTTTTGGAAATTTTATATATATTTTTATACGACTAAGGCATGGGGAAGTCAGGCTAAGGTGTGGTTGGAAAGTATGCCTAGAAGATTTAGATTTGCTAATGTTGGAGGGAGAAAAAGGCTCAACTGTTGCTAGCTGGTATAGTTAGAGAAGAATTAAAAAGTGATGTGTAGTCAGTCCATAGAGATTTTTGTCAGAGTAGGTGGCATTCTCGTCAAAGTTTGGAAGTTGGAATGGACGATATTGCTAACTACTTGGGAGGCATTTTTTTAATGCATTAAAAGGAGAGAACTACTGGCATCCTAGATGAAAGAAAGCAGTGGTAGCAGTATTGCTAAAAGAGAAGAAAAGACCCCACAGACCTGACATTGTATAGACAGATTTCTATTTTAAATCATGATTATAAAATATTTGCCTGTATTGGCTAAGAGAATAGCAAATGTGGCCAAAATTGGCAGATATAGATTAATGTCGGTTTCTGGAAGGGTGACATACATTTGTCAATAAAACAATGATTCAAAAGGAATCTGAGCATACAAAATGCAATTATTTGTGAGCTTGCATATAGTGAAAGCATTCAGCAGGATCTGTTGGGGTTTTATGTAGATTAATTGCAGCATTTGCATTTCCACTATAATAATAGACAAAAAGAGAATATATGTAGGATCAGAGGTGAGAGTAAAGGTGAAAGGGGGTATTATCAGGCAAACTGAGCTTGAGGGGTACTTGGCAGGAATGTTCTCTTTCCACTCTATTGGTTTTATATTTAGAGCCTTTAGAAAAGTAAATAAGGTACTTGCAAATCAAGAGATGCATCTGGCATGGTAATGTAAAATAGCCTTGTTTGTATATGGCATTGTATTTGACAGACCCAGGACAGAGTATCCTGGTGCTGTGAAATATTTTGAAACAGTTTTAGATTCAGATGTTTTTAGGATATAAAATAAATGAATAGAAAATGAAGGCAGTAGCAGTAACTTTTTTACCTATGCATGAGTTATTTCAACTGTATCCATATTTCTGGGGACATGACAAAATTAAATACAAAATTAAATACTTTGTTTATGGGTTAAAAGAGACTCTATCATGGCAGCTAAAGATATGGGAGTGGACTAAGTAGAAGATCATTTAAAAAAATGCAGTATTGTACGGTTATGATCGCTGATATGGATAATGAGATACATTCCATGCAAGATGTGTATATTCCTTTCCTTTTAGTTATATATGTAGGCCAGGCATACCTTTATCAAATATGTGAAACTGTAGGTGATTGTTAAGGCACTGCAGGAGTTTACTTGAGAGGAGAAAAGTGCAAGGGTTTAATGGGATTCGCTGCTTCTCTCTGAAGAGCAAGGGGGATTAGGACTACCAGATTTGAAAGTGTATTTTAAGGCTGTGCCAGTGAGGTTTGTGTATATAGCATAAACTGAGAGATACAGATCAGAGTGAATAAAAAAGGATTGTGGTACAAGGGGAAATAACATGGGATAAAGAGATTGATATTTTGGATGCAGGCCATTAAAGAAAACTGTAATAGCCATACAGATTATTACATCTATAAAGTAGCATTCAATTTTATAGACTAAAGCAAGACGGGACTGGAACATGGAGATTCTGCCAGTAGGAATGTACAGAAGAAAGGATGCAGTAATTCATGAGAAGGTGGTTGGAAATAACTGGAGGTAATTAGCTAAGGAACCAAAGTAATGGGACCAGGTACATCAGCAGGAAAAAGTAGTTGAGTAGGATAAAGATAAGCAGGTTTTGACTTGCAGGCTAGGGATAGTTGCCACTGGATCTTTTATGTCTAACTGAGCTACCACTAATGCAAGCAGATGGGAACTCGCTTTAACATCTGATCTGAAGGGCAACACACTTGAGAGTACATCATCCACTTATGCTGCACATCAGTGTCAGCAAGCTGACTACCTGCTGTAGAAATAGAACCTACAGCCTTCTGCACCAAAGGCATGTGTGCTGCTTGAGTGTCAGTCGCACAACACTTAGCAAACTCACCTTTGGTGAAGAATGCTGTGGGTTCTGTTCCCATATCAGCTAGTTGGATTGCTGGGACTGTAGTGCAGGTAAAAGGGGACTGTGCTCCACCCCTGAGTGTTTTGTCCTTCGGATGAGACATTAAACTGAGGTCCCAACTGCTTGAGTTGGTGGTAGCAAAAGTGGATGTAAAAGAACTCACAGCACCTATCAAAAAGTGTAGAAATTCACAGATGTCCTGGCTAAATTTTCCATAGTAGTATAACCACCTCATGAGTCCCCTTAAGAGGCCACTAGTCTAGTAGGACAACTCAGTCAACAAAGGATAAATACATAAAATCAATAATGCTCCATAGAAGAGTATAGACATAGAGAGCAAGGGAGAGGAATACTAAGTCAAAGACCAGCTTTGATGGAGTTTCTAGCAGAGCCAAGAAGAGATGCTGGTAATCAAAAAGATATATTAACCAGGGCATGTAAGATTTTGTATTTTTTAGCAAAATTGTTAAGCTGTTTGTGCCTTGATACAAGGTTAAATCCTGACCTCTAACCAGTGTCTGTGTGGAGTTTACATGTTCTCCCTGTGTCTCTGTGGGGTTACTCCTCCTTCCTAAAAAGTGGGTTGTTTCCATGTCAAATTCTCCAAGAAAAATAAAAGCTTAATGGAGATGTTCATCGTGCATACAGCTGCAGTCATTACAGATGGGTTATCCTGCCATCAGGCGGGTCCTTGGTCGGCCGAATTCCAAAGTCTAGGTCCGGCGTCGGTTGTCGTCGCTTGTTCCCTGACGTCAGTGTGGCAGGGGTATAAAAGAGGCAGCCGACGCCATTTTCTTCAGTCTTTCTTGCCGCACGGTGCCCGAAGCAGAAGCAGTTCGCAAGTGCCGGTCGGCCAGCTCCTGAGATTTACGAAAGTATTTCAGCCGAAGTCTTCTTTAAAGCTAAGTACCCCGTTGGGGAAACGTTTCTTGCCTCAGACCGATGTCAGACAAAGTTAATAATTGCATTTCTTGTGGGAAGCAAATACCGCATAAGGATTTCCACTCTTTCTTTATACCTTGCTTAGGCCCAGACCACAACTTCTCGGCCTGCCGTATTTGTGCTAGGTTCAACAAGCGCACTATTAAGCGCCGGGCAGAGTTCGCCCTTCATTATTTTGGCAAAAAATTTAATTATATCATGTCGTCGGATACACCGACACCAGTTTTAAGCAAAAGACGCAAAGATAAGGACTGTCATCTGAGGTCCGCACCGAGTACTGAGACCACGCTTAGCCCGACTACCGGTTCTCAGCGAGGCGCCTACGCAGCCCCTGAATACCGATGAAACTATTTTACCGGTGACTTCAGTACCCGAGGTCGCAGGCTCCTCAGTCTCCATTCCTACTGCAGATACCGACGCCACTCTTGGCGTGGAAACTCAAAATTTAGTCAGGCCTACCATTTCTGAAGGTGTCTTCAGGCCTTCCACCTTCTCTATTAAATCCTTCACTAAATCTAAAGCAGCCATGAAAACTAAAAAACAGTGTCCTCAGACCTCCTCTCAAGGCCCCATGCCTAAAAAGCAGATGCTAAAAATGGCTGAGGATTTGATAACTCTCATCAGGGGTTCTCAACTCCCCTCTGACAAAAGACCCAGATTGGAGGAAGACTACCCTTCCTCAGACCAGGCTTCTATTACCTCAGAACATTCGGAGGACCAGGATTGTGCCTATTCCCCTTTCGAAGACTCTGATGCTGAGGAGTCTATTCCCTCGGTCTCCCCCCCTGAGGACTACTCTTTTGGGGAAACCCTGCATACATTGAGGGAGCACTTTCACTGGGAAGGCCAAGATTACTCAGATTCCAAGAAAAGGCTCAGGGAATTTGTACTGCTCCCCCAGCACAGGCCCCTGGCTATCCCTCCTGTTTTAGATATTTTGGATGATGTGTACACAGAAGCCAGCCTTAATCCAGATTCTTTACCTCCAGCCCCTGTTAAACCAGACGGGTATTACCGGGTCCCTGATTCTCACCGGTTCCTTTATAAAAGCCGTACTGCTGACCCAGAAACTATTTCACAGGGTCCCAAGGGAATAAAGGCCTCTACTGCTAAAAACCCTTTACCTTCAGAGAGAGATTCCAGAGCATTAGAAAGGTGGGGGAAAAAGGTGTATACATCTGCCACTTTAACCATGAGGGCATTAAACTGTCAATTCCATATGTTAAAATACCAACAGTTTTTGTTATCTCAGTTGAAAAGCAAAATGACACAAACAGAACAACCGGATTTGAAAGAGTTGCAGGATTTGTTGCATGGTACAGAGCAAGTGGGTAAACATACCTTGCAATGTGGTTTTGATGCTTTAGGGCCTCATGTAGAGCTGCTGTCACGGGGTCTGTTATACGTAGACATGTTTGGCTCAAAGAGCAAACCTTACCAGATCATGTCAAAGCAAAGTTATTAGATGCACCACTTCAAAAAGATGTATTGTTTGGTGTTAAAGCTGAGGAAGTACTAAAGAAAATGGAGGAAAAAGCGAAATCTATGCAAACAGTGAAAGATTTCCTGCAGGTACAACCTCCACGCTTCAGCAGAAACTGGCCTTCAAAAAATTGGTCCTTTCCAGCCACGGACAGACCTTAAAGGGGCAGATACAGATGCCCAAGGGGTAGAGGGCAACCTCAAGGATCTTACAGAGCAAGACAGTGGCAAGCACCAACCCCAAGAGGTGGAGAAGATAGATCACAGTCATTTAGAAAACAGACACAATGACTTCCCCCTATGCCTGCCAAGCAAAGCTTTAATGGCAGCACCTTTGTGCGGAAAACTGGCATTATTTTCAAAAAACTGGCATATTGTTACAAAAGACAAATGGATTCTGGACATTATAGACAGAGGCTACAGGTTCCACTTTCACACCCTTCCAAAAATGAGAAGCATGCCAAACCTGCCACAAAATCAAAGGGCAGAGGCACAAAGACAAATTTCCGCTCTCATGGATATGAAAGGTACCTGCAAAAGAACAAGTTCAAGGTTTTTATTCCAGACTATTTCTGGTACCAAGGAAAGACAAAGATTGGAAACCTATCTTAGACCTATCCATCCTAAACACATATCTGCAGGTGCCAAAATTCAAGATGCTCACATTACAGCAGCTTCTTCCCATGCTGGGCAAGGAGTCTTGGCTGGTAAAATTGGACCTCAAGGAGGCATACCTGCATGTCCCTATCAGACGAGATTGCAGAAGATACCTCAGATTTCTTGCAGGTTCAACCCATTACCAATTCTCTGCATTGACCTTTGGCTTATCTACTGCGCCCAGAGTGTTTACGAAATGCCTGGCATCAGTAATTGCCTTCTGCAGACTACAAGGAATACAAATCTACCCATATCTGGACGACTGCCTGATCCAAGCGGACAGCAAGGACATTCTATTGCAGCATCTGGCGTTTGTAATAAAACTGTTAAACTTCCTGGGATACACAGTGAACAAAAATAAATCAAAACTAATACCTTCTCAACAGATAATTTTCCTGGGTGCCAGCTTAAATACAACCACCCAGATGGCTTACCTCACGCCAGACAAACAAGGGCAACTGTCTCAGTACTTCAGCAAAATGGCAACTTTCACCAGACTAACTGCAAGGAAAGTCCTGCAGGCTCTGGGATTCATGGCATCTTGCATCCTACTAATCCCATGTGCAAAGCTGCATATGAGGAAACTACAGTGGTACCTAAAAAACTTATGGTCTCAGCACAGCCACAGCTTGAAACAATTATACCACTCATTCCATGCCTTCAAAAGGAATTTTTGTGTTGGGCTCAAGCATGCCAAAGAAACACAGGTCTCCCTTTCTGTGTACCTCAAGCAACTCAAATCATCACAACGGACGCCTCAGACTACGCCTGGGGAGCACAAATGGCAGATCAGTGCATTCAGGGAAAAGGGTCCCAAAAAGAGAAGCACCTACACATCAACCAAAAGGAGATGCTAGCCGTGCAAAATGCTCTTATGACCTTCAAAGACCTACTGCATCCAGGCCAGCTATTGATAAGGACAGACAACACCACAGTCATGTGGTACATAAACAAACAAGGGGGAACTCATTCATATCCCCTGTGCAGGCAAGCCATTACCCTATGGAACACAGCACTGGAATTGCAAATTCAACTACAGGCACAATTCCTGACAGGGAAGGAAAACACACTGGCAGACAACCTAAGCAGAAATATGACAGATCCACACGAATGGAAGTTGCATCCTCAAGTTTTCTCAAAGATAACTCAGGCATGGGGACAGCCAGACATAGATCTATTTGCTACCCACAGATATTACCAGTTGAAAAAATTTTGTTCAAGGACTTATCATCCACAGGCCTGGAAAGTGGACGCGCTCTCTTTCAATTGGACAACATTGACAGTCTATGCCTTCCCGCCTCTTCCTCTACTGACCAAAGTTCTATTAAAAGCCAGAGCAGAGAGGCCACAAATGATTCTCATTGCTCCAGACTGGCCACGACAACACTGGTATCCGCTCATAAAGAGCCTGACACACTCCCCACCATGAATCCTACCTCTAGTACCTTTTCTGTTGCCCCAGCACAACTACAAAACCCTTCACAGCCAGCTCAAAACCCTAAATCTAGCTGCATGGAGAATACCTTAATTTCCCAACAGACTCTCCTCTCCAAGGAGGTGCAGGATGTCATCTTGGAGGCCAGAAGACCTTCTACTAGAAAAGCCTACTCCGCCAAATGGAAACGATTTTGTTCCTGGAATCAAGAAAAGGGCCAGAATCCTTGGGTAATAAATATACCTCAAATTTTACAGTACCTAGCTGAGATGTTAAACAGTGGCCTTTCCTTCTCCTCCATCAAGATCCACGCTTCAGCCATTTCTGCACAATACAACACAGACCCTCCTTTATTCACACATCCTCTATTAAGGCAGTTCCTCAGAGGGGCAAAAAATATAAAACCCCCAAGGAAACCACCAGTTCCAGCTTGGGACCTCAACTTCGTATTGAAAAAGCTGACCCTGCCGCCCTTTGAGCCGGCTTCTTCAGCAGAGCTGCAATACTTGTCATGGAAAACAGCCTTCCTTCTGGCTATCACCTCAGCACGCAGGGTTTCGGAACTGCAGGCCCTCATGGCTGTGCAACCATTCATCATTTTCCATCAGGACAGAGTTTCCTTACGAACCAACCCTACCTTCATGCCAAAGTATCCATTGTAGCTTTGTATCAGACTATCCACTTACCTACCTTTTATCCAAAACCACAGAACAAAGGGGAGAGACTACTACATTCCTTGGACATTCACAGACAACTTCGTTATTACTTGGACAGAACAAAACCATTCAGGAAATCTGAGCAACTGTTTGTATCCTATGCTACAGGTGCTCAAGGAAAGGCCATTTCCAAACAGACAATTTCAAAATGGATAGCCCACTGCATACGCTTTTGTTATTCATTTCATGGAAAATCTGTGCCTGCATACATCAGATCCCACTCCACCAGGGCCACAGCTACCTCTGCAGCTTTCCTCAGGGGGGTCCCTACCAAGGACATTTTGGAAGCAGCTACTTGGAGCTCAGTGCACACTTTCTCCAAGCATTACCACCTTCCACTATACTCAAAATCTAGAGTGGGCTTTGCCACAGCAGTCCTGCAGGGCATCCTTGCTCCTCCTAGTTCCACTTAGTGCCTACCACCCTTACTTAGTTTTGGGATTCTACCATCTGTAATGACTGCAGCTGTATGCACGATGAACATAATACAGTTTTGTACCTACCATAAATGTAGATGTTCGAGTGCTCATACAGCTGCAGTCCAGGTCCCCCCCCCCGTCCCCTCTTAGGACAGGCCTTATGACAAACACCTCTATCATACAACCTATTTGGGGGATTCTTTTATGGTGTATTTGCTTGCAACTACTGTTTTTTGATTTATCTATATTGCATGTTTGCATAACATTATGTTTTGCCTTCGTTCTGGGGGCACCTGACGTCTGGGGTAAGAAAAACTGAAGAAAATGGCATCGGCTGCCTCTTTTATACCCCTGCCGCACTGACGTCAGGGAAGAAGTGACGACAACCGACGCCGGACCTAGACTTTGGAATTCGGCCGACCGAGGACCCGCCTGACGGCAGGATAACCCATCTGTAATGACTGCAGCTGTATGAGCACTCGAACATCTACATTTATGGTAGGTACAAAACTGTACTTTGTGGGCAATGGCACAGACTTGTAGGCAGTGCCTATCTTGGGAAGAATTGTATAGACCAACTGCTTTGGCATCCACTGGCACAGTATAAGAGAACACTGATCATAGATTACATGCTCTGTCAGGGCTAGTCACTCAGTGGTATAAAATTTGGCAGTAGGTGATTTGGTCATGTAAATGTCACCAAAAATGAGCATTGGACTTTGCTGGTGATAAGTAGTTTTAGGATGTTCATCTTGTTTCACTGTTGCAGTCATTACAATTGGGTTATCCTGCTGGCAGGCTACCCGCAGTCGGCCTGAATTCCAAAGTCTAGGTCCGGCATCAGTTGCTGTCGCCTCCTCCCTGATGGTGCGCCAGGGGTATAAAAGATTCAGCCAATGCCATTTTCTTCAGTCTTTGTTGCTGCGCGGTGCCCAAAGCAAAAGCAGTTCGCAAGTGCCGGTCGGCCGACTCCTGAGATTTTAGAATTCGATTTTCAGATCCGAAGTCTTCATTAAAGCTAAGTACCCCATTGGAGAAACTTTTTTCTTGCTCCAGACCGATGTCAGAAAAAGTTAATAATTATATTTCTTTTGAGAAGCAAGTACCTCATAAGGATTTTCACTCTTACTATATTCCTTGCCTAGGCCGTGATCACAACGTTGCTAGTTGTCGGTTTTGTGCTAGATTTAACCATCATACTATTAAGCGTCAGTACGATTTTGCATTTCATTACTTTGGCAAAAGATTCAATTATATAATGCCGTCAGAACAGCCGACTGCCAGAGTTTATAAAAAGTGAAAAGAAAAGGACAGGCATCCGAGGTCAAAAACCAATGACGAGGCTCCCGCTAGGCCTGTCGCCAGTTCGCTGGTTCTCAGTGAGGTGCTTTCACAGCCCCTGACGCCCGCTACCTCAGAGCCACAGGCCGCTTCCGACTGGAAACTCAAGGTATTGGACACTCGAAAACTATTCCCTCAGATGGGTCCTGAGTTGCCGAGCAGGCATCGGCTTCTGATGGTGTTTTCAGGCCTACACAGTTATATGTGAAACCTACTTCAGCTTCAAAGGCAAAGACTAAAGCAGTTCTAAAGACAAAGAAACAAGTACAGCATTCTCCAGGGCAGGCCTCCATGCCTAAAAAATAGATGCTTAAAATGGCCGAAGACCTAATTACTTTGTTCAGGGGTTCCCATCCCCCTCCTGATAAGAGGCCTAGGCAAGAGATAGAATTCGAATCTTCAGACCAGGTTTCCATTTCCTCTGATTCCTCTTCTGAACAGGAATATTCTATTCCTCCCTATGAGGATTCTGATGCTGAAGAATCTATCCCTTCAGCCTCTCCTCCTGAGGATTATTCTTTTGGGGAGACTCTGCATACTGTGAGGGAGCATTTCCACTGGAAGAGCCAAGATTACTCAGAATCCAAGAAAAGGCTTACAGACTTCCTTTTATTACCTCAGCACAGGCCCCTTGTTATCCCACCTGTTTTAGACATTGTAGATTATGTATTTTCAGAGTCCAGTCTATCTCCAGTCTCTTTACCACCAGCCCCTGTTAAGCCAGACAGATACTACAGGGTTCCTGATTCACATAAATTTCTTTATAAAAACCCTGCTGCTGACCCAGAAACCATCTCTCAGGGTCCCAAATGGGTCAAGGCTTCCACTGCAAAAAACTCTATCCCCTCTGATAGGGATTCTAGGGTCCTGGACAGATGGGGGAAAAAGATTTATACTTCTGCTACCTTGGCTGTAAGAGCTTTAAATTGCCAATTTCATATATTTAAATGTCAGCAATATCTTATGCCACTGCTTAAACAGAAAATGTTAACAAATTCAGAATGTGCAGAAAACAAAGGAATGCAGGATTTATTGCATGCAGCTGAACAAGTAGGAAAGCATACTTTGCAATGTGGTTTTGATTCTCTAGAGGCTTCCTGCAGGGCCGCTGTTACGGGTTCTGTCATTAGGAGGCATGCTTGGTTAAAAGAACAGAATCTGCCTGATTATGTCAAACCAAAACTATTAGATGCTCCATTACAGCATGATACTTTGGTGATAAAGCAGAAGAGGTGTTGAAGAAAATGGAGGACAAAGCTAAATCTATGCAAACAGTCAAGGATTTCTTGCAGGTACAACCTCCCAGATATAGCAGGAACTGGCCTACAAAGAACTGGTCCTTTCCAGTATCAGACAGACCACAAAGAGGCAGATACAGGCGCCCCAGAGGCAGATCACAGCCCCAAGGCTCATACAGGCCTAAAGAATGGGGTGCTTCTACCTCCAAAAGCTGTGATGAAAAATCACAGCCATACAGGAAACAGTCTCAATGACTTTCCCCTGCCAGCACCAAGCACTTAACTTCTGGCAGCCCCTTTGGGGGGAAAACTAGCACTTTTTTCACAAAATTGCCACAAGATCACCCAGGACAAATGGGTCCTAAATATAGTATCACAAGGCTTCAGGTTCCACTTTCACACCCTGCCAAGGCCAAACGGTATGCCAGATCTGCCACGCAATCAATGGGCAGTGGCACAAAAACAGGTTTCATCCCTCATGGACATGAGAGCTATTCAGTTGGTACCACAGCAAGAGCAGGGACTAGGATTCTACTCAAGGCTATTCTTTGTGCCCAGAAAGGATAAAGCCTGGAGACCTATACTGGACCTGTCTATCTTAAACACATTCCTAGATATTCCAAAATTCAAAATGTTAACTCTGCAGCAGCTTCTGCCCATGCTGGGCAAGAGGGCTTGGCTTATGACTTTAGACCTAAAAGAGGCATACCTGCATGTCCCAATCAGACAATCATGCAGAAGATACCTCAGATTTATAGCTGGCTCAGTGCATTACCAATTCTCTGCACTGCCCTTTGGCTTATCTACTGCACCCAGGGTCTTCACAGAATGCCTGGCACCAGTGATTGCTTTTTGCAGACAAAGAGGAATGCAAATATATCCTTACTTGGACGACTGCCTTATTCAAGCAGAGAACAAGGACATTCTACTACAGCATCTGGCATTTGTAAAAAGATTACTAACAGGTCTAGGGTACACAATAAACGAAAAGAAATCAAAACTCGTACCCTCTCAAGAGATAATATTCCTGGGTGCAAGCTTAAATACAGCTGCCCAGATGGCTTATCTCATGCCAGACAAACACAGACAACTGACTACTTATTTCAAAATGTTGGCAACAAAGACCCAGTTATCTGCAAGAAAAATTCTGCAGAGTTTGGGCTTCATGGCATCCTGCATTCTGCTAATTCCATATGCAAGACTGCATAAGAGGAAACTTCAATGGTATCTAAAAAGTGTTTGGACTCAACATTGCCACAGCCTGGAAACAAAAATTACCCTCATTCCCTGCCTGCAACAGGAGTTTCGATGGTGGGCAAAAGCCTATCACCACAACACGGGTCAGCCATTCACCTTACCCACAGCCAGGCAGACATTGACAACAGATGCATCATATTATGCCTGGTGGGCCCATATGGCAGCAAGATGTATTCAGGGCACATGGTGCGCAAGTCAAATGCATCTACATATCAATCAAAAAGAGATGCTAGCTGTTCAGAACGCCCTGACAGCCGTCAATGATCTACTTCATCCAGGACAACTACTGATGAGGACGGACAATACTACAGTTATGTGGTACATAAACAAGCAGGGAGGCACACATTCCTACCCCCTCTGCAGGCTTGCCATGAACTTGTGGGGGACAGCATTGACTTACCAAGTACATCTGCAAGCACAATTCCTGCCAGGAAGGACAAATACTCTGGCAGACGAACTAAGCAGAAACCTAATGGATCCCCACGAGTGGAAATTGGATCCACAAGTCTTCACCATGATATCAAGGAACTGGGGATGCACGGACATAGACCTATTTGTCTCTCTTCACAACTACCAACTACAGAAATTCTGCACAAGGACTTATCACAAGCAAGCATGGAAAGTGGATGCTCTGTCTTTCAGCTGGAAAGATCTAACAGTATATGCCTTTCTTCCTCTGCCTCTCCTCCCCAAGGTACTCCTCAAGGTCAGACAAGAGAAACCAAAAATTATACTGATTGCCCCAACTGTCCTCACCATCACTGGTACCCAATCCTAAAGAGCTTGTCTCAATGCCCAACTTGGACTTTACCTCACGTTCCTCACTTATTAACCCAGCAAGACAGTCAAATACTGCACAGCCAACTCAGGACCTTAAACCTAGCAGCATGGCGGATAATGTAGCCAGTCAAGGCACACCTCTCTCTAAAGCAGTGATGGATGTTATTTTGGAGGCCAGGAGGCCTAGCACTAGAAAATCTTATGCAGAAAAATGGAAGAGATTCTGTGCTTGGTACCAGGCACAAGGTTTTGACACGATTGTTCCAAATATTCCTCAGATTTTACAATACTTAACTGAGATGCTTGATAAACGCCTTTCTTTTTCCTCAATTAAAATTCATGCCTCTGCCATTTCAGCTCATTACAATACAGAACCACATATTTTTTCTCATCCATTACTAAGGCAGTACCTCAGAGCGGCCAAAAACATAAGACCCCCAAGGAGAGCACCAATACCTGCATGGGACCTCAACTATGTCTTGGAAAACCTCACGCTGCCTCCGTTTGTACCAGCCTCTGTAGCTGTTATTAAATTCCTATCCTGGAAAACAGCTCTGCTCCTAGCAATAACCTCTGCTAGACGAGTCTCAGAGTTACAGGCACTCATGGCTGTGGAACCTTTTATCATTTTCCATCCTGACAGGGTTTCTCTGCACACAAACCCTACTTTTATGCCTAAGGTAGTGTCCAGTGTGGCCCTTAACCAAACAATTCATTTGCCTACCTTTTATCCTAACCCACAGAATAAGGGTGAGGGAATTCTGCATTCTTTGGACATTCACAGGCAGCTACGCTTCTACTTGGACAGAACCAAAGCTTTCAGAAAGACCAAACAACTTCTAGTGGCATTCAAATTGGACAGGTCACTACATTCATATCTGCTGTTCACAGCATGGCAAATCAGTGCCTAAGGGCATTAGGCCACATTCAACCAGAGCAGCAGCCACTTCAGCAGCCTTCCTCAGAGGAGTACCAGCAAAAGACATCTTAGAGGCTGCAACTTGGAGTTCAGTGCATACTTTTACAAAGCACTATCATTTACCTCTCTACTCTAAATCCAGGGCAGGATTTCCCACTGCAGTTCTGCAGGGCCTTGTAGCCTCTCCTAAGACTACATAGCACCAGCCTCCCAACCTTAGCTTTGGGATTCAGCCCAATTGTAATGACTGCAACAGTGAAACATGATGAACACAGTACAGTTATGTACCTACCATAAATGGAGATGTTCGAGTGTATTCACTGTTGCAGTCCAGGTTACCCTCCCACCATCGCCCTTTTCCTTTGCTGGGACTTATCTGTACTTCTCTATTCTATACAACCTATGTGGTGTATTTGCTTATAGATGAAGGAAAAGTTGTTTTTTGTGCATGCATGCTTATCGGCATAATTTAGCCTACCATTTTAGGGACACCTGACATCTGGGGCAAGAAAAACTGAAGAAAACTGTGTCTGCTGCATCTTTTATACCCCTGGCACACTGACATCAGGGAGGAGGCGACGGCAACCGACACTGGACCTAGACTTTGGAATTTAGGCTGACTGCGGGTAGCCTGACAGCAGGATAACCCAATTGTAATGACTGCAACAGTGAATACACTCGAACATCTACATTTATGGTAGTTACACAACTGTACTTTTGGGCCTACTCTGACCTACACCAGAGACCCATGTCAACAGTGGGAGTGTCTGTGTGCCCTTCTGTTGGCCAGTGTTTGCCTGCTATAAAGCCCAGTTGCCATTGGTGAGTAACCTTCTGGCCAGCCGATGCCCAGCTCTGCTTGGGTTACCTGGGATAAATCTGTTGAGTGAAAGCTTGATGTAAAACCAGTCAAACTGCCATGCATGAACTTGGTATTGCTGCACTTGGTTTAAGTTTATTGTCAGGTTGCAGCTTGAAAGTGGGATGACATGATGGTAAGGAGAAATCTGGATTGCCTCTATTCAGGAAACAAGATGAAAGAGCAGTGCAGGAAAGACGCTGCTTAGGCTCCAGAGTCTACTACTCAAGGGGAGGACAGAATAGAAATGGAGTGAGAATTGTGGTGATGGAGAGTCTTCTAAAGACAGTGAGGAATATTATAGAATTGGTGATACTCTTAGCAGTCGGACGGACACCAGTGTAAAGATAAGACAGTATTCATAATCTCTGCCTGTACCCTACAGCAGACTGATGATAGTGATATGATACTTATGATAATTCAAAGACATGCGTCTGGAGTGTTTCTCCCTGCGCCTCTGCTAAAAATTGGCTACGTTCCAAGTCAGACTTTCCCAGTTAACAATGTAAAACAAAGAACGAAAAAGTCAGACAGAAAAAACAATCAGTAAAAACTAAATGAAAACTCCAGCCAAGCTGGAACTTCCAGTGAGTGACCTCTCAAACCTCCAGTATCAGAGACACATGGGATATATACAAGTCACCCTTATGAACATCAGTTGTTTCGGCTATATGGCTTTTCTGAATGCCCATGACTTTTTTCTTTTAAGGTTATTTTAATGGACAATTTCAGGCCGATCTAAACCCCATTAACTGTGGATATGCATATTTCGATCTTTTGATATCATCAGCACAGCACAAACAGAGTGTTTGACTAAGCATAAGAAATACAGGGCTGTTATACCCAGCTGATGTCCATTGCCATTAGGTTGACTGCAAAATATCCCAAATAAGCTAAAACAAAGGGTGAAAAGGTCACACAGAAAAAACAGTCAGTAAAAACTAAATGAAAACTCCAGCCAAGCTAGAACTTCCACTGAGTGACCTCTCAAACCTCCAGTGTCAGAGGCACATAGGGTATATGTAAATCACCCTTTTGAACATATCGTGTTTCAGCTGGGATCCAGACACATGCTCGACTAGCATATGTCCGAATCACAAAACATCGAAAACACATACACGAAAGCGCTTAACATCAACAAGCGCTTCCATATATGTGTGCCTGTTTCGTAGATCGGACTGCAGTGCGGGTAAGGGAAAATTCCCTTTTCCCCACTGTAGTCCGATTTCGGAGTGAGAATAATAAAGTAGAGGGGTGTGGGGGCTGCAGGGGGGCTTCGCCCCCCTGCAGAAACACAGATAATTTTTTTTTGAACTACACATACATGGAAGCGCTTTTCGATGTTAAGTGCTTTCGTGTATGTGTGTTCGATGTTTTGTGATTCGGACATATGCTAGTCAGTCATGTGTCCTTGACACATTTCAGCTATATGGAGTTTCTGAATGCCCACTTAACAGTTTATTTATTTATTGGCATTTGTTGACCAGGACAGTCCAATTGGGCAAAACAACCCTTTTTCAGTGGAGGCCCGAGGAGAAAAGCTCCAATAGTTAAACAGCAAAAGCAAAATATTATACAGTTAGTAATACAGATCTGGTGAGAAAGGCTCCACAGTTGCAACAAAAATATCGCAACAACATAAATGCAGAACATATGTTATACAAGTTAATATACAGGCATTATATCACAGAGAACAGGCCGAAAGTATTGGACAATAATAAAGTATTTCCAGTCAGTGGAGTACATTGTGAATCAGAGGTGTTAGAAAGGCAGGATTCTTGTTGAAATAAGTTATGGAGTTAAGGGGGCCGGCCTACATTGTATTTCACACATATAGCTTGGATTTTATGAAAAGTAGGGATGTTCTTTGTGTTTCACTGTTGCAAATGTTCTTCATGTTTCACTGTTGCAGTCATCACATTTGGGTTATCTGCTTGCAAGTCCTCAGTCGGCCTGATTATCAGTCTTAGGTCCTGCGTTGGTTGCTGTCTCATCTTCCATGACGTCAGGTAGTCAGGGGTATAAAGCATGCAGCCGACCCCATTACATCAGTCTTTCTTGCTGTGCGGTGCCCGAAGCAGAAGCAGTTCGCAAGTGCCAGTCGGCCAACTCCTGAAATTTTCGTTTTTGAGTTTCAGATTCAAAGTTTTCAACTAAGCTAAGTACCCCGTTGGGGATCCTTTTTCTTGTTCTAAACCAATGTCAGTAAAAGTTAGCAATTGTATTTCTTATGGAAAGCAAATACCTCATAAAGATTTTCATTCGTACTGCATTCCTTGCTTAGGCCCAGACCACAACGTACCTCGCTGTTGGTTTTGTGCCTTATTCAAACCTTGTATTATTCGTCGTCTGTTCATTTTCGCATCTAAATATTTTGGTACTCAGTTCAATTATCCAGAAATGGCTTTGGTAAGCCACCCGACTACCGACATTCTGTAAAAATGCAAAGATAAAGACCGAGACAGACCGCATAGGTCCAAAGCTGCCGACAATGCTTCTCCTAAGCTAGTCACCAGTTCACCGGTACTCAGTGAGGTGCTTTCGCAGCCCGTGATACCTGCTACTTCAGATTCGCAGGCCTCTATTGAGACCTATTTGTAGTCCAGTATGCCGCGAGATGCTTCTTTGACTGTGGAACCGTGGATGTCTACCTTGGATGGGTCCGGAACTGCTGTGCAGGCACCGGCGTCTGAGGTTGTATTCAGGCCCTACTGACTTTCATATTAAACTGACACCATCTTCTTCTTCAAGGCCTAAGACTCGATCCATGCCTAGAAAACCGATGCCCAGACTGCATGGTCAGGCCCCTATGCCTATAAAACAAATAAGAATGGCTGAAGACCTTATTACTCTAATCAAGGAAAGCCACCCTTCTCCCTCTAAGAGACCTAGGACTGATTTTCCTTCTGATTCTTCTGATCAGGATTCTGAAATTTCTGTTTTCTCTGATGACCAGGATTTGCCCTTATCTACCTATGAGGATTCTGATGCAGAGGACTCCATTCCCTCTGCTTCCCCTCCAGAGGATTTCTCTTTTGGTGAAACCTTGCATACTCTTAAGGAGCATTTCCGCTGGAAAAGCCAGGATTACTCTGACTCCAAAAAGTGGCTTAGGGAATTCTTACTCCTGCCTCAACACAGGCCTTTAGCTATCCCTCCTGTACTGGACATTGTAGATGATGCTTTCTCGGAATCCAGCCTGGCCCCTGATACTTTACGTCCTGCTCCCAGAAAACCTGATAAGTATTACAGGGTATCTGACTCTCTCAAGTTCCTTTTTAAAAATCCTACTGCGGACCCTGAGACCATTTCACAGGGACCCAAGGGCATTAAGGCCACTACTGCCAAAAACCCTACCCCCTGTGATAGAGATTCCAGTGACCTGGATAGATGGGGTAAGAAGGTATACACTTCTGCAACTTTGGCCATTAGGACCTTAAACTGCCAGTTTTATATGTTAAAGTATCAGCAGCATATTATTGGATTGCTTAAACAGAAAATGATGTTGATTCCTGACTGTGCTGAAAATAAAGAATTACAGGATTTAATGCATTCTGCTAAACAAGTTGGAAAACATACTGTGCAATGTGGTTTTGATTCATCAGAGGCATCTTGCAGGGCTGCTGTCATTGGGTCTGTACTTGGAAGGCATGCTTGGCTTAAGGAGCAATCTTTGCCAGAACATGTTAAAGCTAAATTACTTTATGCTCCCTTAAAACAAGACCGCCTGTTTGGCAACAAAGCAGAAGTACTACTTAAAAAGATGGAGGAAAAAGCTAAATCTATGCAAACTGTTAAAGATTTCCTGCAAGTACAGCCTCCTAGATTTATTCGGCATTGGCCCTCTTAGAATTGGTCCTTTCCTGCATCTTCCAGGCCTTCTCAGTCCAAACCCAGAACCAGCAGAACACCCAGGCTTCAGTCCCAAGGTACTCACAGGCCTAAGCAGTAGGGGGGCTCCCACTTCCAAAGCAGGGAGTAGTAAGACCCCCCTATGGTAAACTGTCTCAATGACTTAACTTTAAACCTTCCAAGCCCTGCTCAACTGACTGTTCCTTTTGGGGTAAAGATTGCCTTGCATGTAAAAAATTGGGAACTCATTACCCAGGACATATTCATTAGAAGACATGCATGGCTTAAGGAACACTACCTGCCAGACCATGTCACTTCTAACTTGTTGGATGCCCCCTTGCACAAAGATAACTTATTTGTCACTAAGGCAGAAGAGGTCTTAAAAAAGATGGAAGAAAAAGCAAAATCTATGCAAACAGTTAAGGATTTCTTACAGGTCCAGCCCCCTAGTTTCAGCAGCCATTGTCTCTCCAAGCACTGGTCCTTTCCTGCTGCAAGGAATCAGACCCCCCCCCCCCCAGACAGCAGCCCCAGGGAATGGAGAGATCTAAGCAGTGGACTACCTCCATTTCAAAGCAAGGTAGGTCTAAGCCATCCCCTTATGGAAAGAGCTCAAAGTGACTCACCTCCTTCACCCCCCCGCCCACCCTCACTTACCCCTAGGAGGAACACTCTCCTTTCACTCAAGCACCTGTACCAACATTACCAAGGACCAATGGGTTCTGAACACTGTGTCTCAGGGATAAAAATTTTCCTTCCGCGCCCTTTCAACCTCAAAAGGGTTCCCAGATCTGCTTCCAAGTCAGTGGGCGGAGGCTCAAAAGCAAATCCTTTCCCTGCTCTCTATGTGGGCAGTAGAGCACATTCCTGCAGAACAGATGGGCTAAGGCTTCTACTACAGACTTTTTCTGATGCCCAGAAAAGAGGGCACCTGGCACCCCATCCTCGATCTATACATTTGAAACACCTTCCTGGTGATCTCAAAATTTAAAATGCTCACCCTCCAGCAGCTGCTACCCAAGCTCTCCAAGGACCCTTGGCTAGCCATCCTAGAGCTCAAAAGAGTCCTACCTCTGCATTCCTATCAGGGAATCATGCAGGAAATATCTCCGCTTCAGGGCAGGATCTCAACACTCTCATTTCTCTGCACACAAAATGTCTAGCTCCGGCCATTGCCTTTTGCAGACAAAGAAATATTTAAGTTTACCCATACTTGGACGACTGCCTTATTCAGGCAGACCACCAGGAAAAGCTAATCAAGCATCTGGCCTTTGTAAAGACCCTACTAACCTCCTTAGAGTACACAGTCAACAAAAAGAAATCCAAACAGGTGCCCACCCAACGTATAATCTTCCTGGGAGCAAGTCTGGACACAGCATCCCAGATGGCATACCTTACACCAAAGAAACAAATTTTACTGACAGCCTACTTCTCTCAACTAGCCACCAGGCCCCAACTATCTGCAAGGAAAATCCTGCAAGCTCTGGGGTTCATAGCCTCTTGCATACTACTCATTCCATATGCCAGACTGCATATGAGGAAACTTTAATGGTACCTAAAGAGCCTTTGGTGTCAACACTCTCAAGACCTGGAAACTCTTCTGCCTATAGATGTTCTTCATGTTTCACTGTTGCAGTCATCACACTTGGGTCTTGCCTCAGAAAGGAATTTTCTTTGGTGGGCAACAGCATGCTCCCACTACAAAGGAGTGCCCTTCTCCCCACACCCCACCGCCCAGACCCTCACCACAGACGCATCAGACTACGCTTGGGGTGCACACTTGGACAGGTGCATACAGATCAAATGGAGCCACAGCAAATCCCTCTGCACATCAATCAAAAAGATGATGGATGTGCAGTACTCCTTAATAGCTTTCAAACTCCTATCTCCAGGGGTTCTCCTGATCAAAACAGACAACGCCACTGTGATGTGGTACATCACCAAGCAGAGAGGGACTCACTCCTACCCTCTATGCAGGCTGGCCTTGACCCTTTGGCTCACAGCCTCTTCCATGCAACTACACCTGTTAGCACTATACTTACCAGGCTCTCTCAACTCTTGGGCAGACCAATTAAGCAGAAATCTTCTGGACCCACACGAGCGGCATCTCAACAGAAGTACCTTCACCCTAATAACTCAGAAATGGGGAACCCCGAAGGTCGAACTCTTTGCCTCCCACACCAACCATCAGCTCAGCAAATTCTGCACCAGCGAGCATCACTGCATGGCTTGGAAAGTGGATGCCCTCTCCTTCCCCTGGGCCAATCTAGCGGTCTGTGCCTTTCCTCTCCTACCTCTCATCCCCAGGGTACTGCTCAAATTAAGGGACGAAAAACCAAGGACCATTTTTATAGCTCCAGACTGGCCCTGACAACACTGGCACCTCTTGCTGCGCATCCTGTCCTCGCTGCCTCCATGGCATCTTCCTCAGATTCCAAACCTCCTGACCCAGTGGGAAGGAGAATTCATGCATCCCCAATTGCAGACACTCAGTTTGGCAGCTTGGCTTATTCCCTAACCCCGAATAAATCTTCCATCCTCAGTAAACATGTTTTGGAGGTTATCCATGAAGCCAGGCATCCTAGCACCAGAATGTCTTGTGCAGATAAATGGAAAAGGTTTTGCACCTGGATCCAGGTTATCCATGAAGCCAGGCATCCTAGCACCAGAATGTCTTGTGCAGATAAATGGAAAAGGTTTTGCACCTGGATCCAGGCTAAGGGAGCCAATACGACACAGCCCTCCATCCCTGTCATCCTGGATTACTTAGCTGACCTACTACACAGTGGCCTCTCTTTTTCCTCTCTAGAAAATCATGCCTCTGCTATTTCTGCTCATTTTCCCACTAAGCAGCCCCTTTTCTCACACCCTTTGATCAAACAGTTCCTCAGAGGGGCTAGCAACTTGAGGCCCCCCAGAAGGGCACCAACACCAGCTTGGGACCTTAACTTTGTCTTGAAAAAGCTCACCCTGCCTCCTTTTGAACAAGCTTCTTCTGCAGAGCTAAAATTTCTCTCCTGTTAGACGGCATTCCTTCTGGCCATCACTTAAACCAGAAGAGTCTCTGAGCTGCAAGCACTCATGGCTGTGGAACCCTTCATCATCTTCCATGCAGACAAGTTAGCCCTCAAAACCAACCCAACCTTCATGCCCAAGGCAAAGCCATCTCCAAGCAAACCATTTCCAAATAGCACACTGCATCCATTTATGCTACAAACAGCATGGAAAGCCTCCCTCAAGTCAGTCAGGACACTCTCCACCAGAGCAGCCTCCACCTCTGCAGCTTTCCTCAGAGGAGTACTCACCAGGGACATCCTGGAGGCTGCCACCTGGACATCTGTTCACACTTTTACCAAGCATTACCCACCTGCCTCTCTTCTCCAAATCCAGGGCAGGGTTTGCCTCTGTAGTCTTGCAGGGCATCCTAACCAGTCCCTAGTTTCTTTGACTGCCTCCACCCGTTTCTTCTGCTTTGGGAATCTACCCAGATGTGATTGCAACAGTGAAACACAAAGAACATAGTACAGTTGTGTACACTTATTATAAATGCAGATGTTCGAGTGTATTCACTGTTGCAGACCTGGTTTCCCTCCCTCCATCCCTTTTTATTCTTTCTCCTTTTATTGCCATTCTTCCTTGTTGTTCTCCTTTCCTTTTAAGGAGCATGTTGGTATTTATTTTCCACTGGTGGGGTTCTTTCTCCAGAACCTGGCCTCTTACTTTGGGGGCTCCTGACAGGTGAGGGCAAGAAAAACTGATGTAATGGCATCGGCTGCCTTACTTTACACTGCTGACATCCTGACGTCAGTCCTCAAGCGACAGCAACCAATGCAGAAATACTAAGTCTCCGGTATTCGAGCCGGCCGTGGGCTACCCTGGCAGGGCTAACCCAAATGTGATGACTGCAACAGTGTGTACACTCTAATATCTACATTTATGGTAAGTGTACACAACTGTACTTTTTTAGTGCAGCTTTAAAGGACTTTAGGGAGTCTAGTTGGGGTTGGGTAATGGAAGAGGGAAGGGTATTCCATAGTTTGGCTATGTTGTATGAATACAGGCATTGTCCTGCTCTGTTGTTGGGTTTAGCTGCACTAAGAGGGGTTCTCTCTGAAGAGTGTGTGTGGGGGGGGGATGGATTGGAGAACTGGGCAGCTATCGGGTTGGAAGAGTAATATATGAGCAGTAGTTATTTGAGTAAACTGGACATAGTGGTGAAATTCTAGCCAGGATAAGTTCGAGAGCACCCTGCAGTGGTTTGATCGGTTCGACAAGTTAGTTTTGAATTTTCCTATCTTATAGTAGCATTGTAGCTCATTACTGAGGGATTTATGGAGGTTGGTGAAAATGGGGCTCCCGTATGTGAGGGATGGAATAAAGCAGGGTGTTAGCTAATATGATCCTAATTTGTTTATCATGGTAAAGTTTGTGTCAGTATAATTTGCCCAGTTTGAAGTAGGTTTTCTTTACTGTGTTGAGGATGTGTTGTTAAAAGGAGAGTTTATTGTCAATAATAATTCCATGAAGTTTTGCCGATTGTGCCTGTTAGATTTCAGATTTTCTTCATGTTTCACTGTTGCAGTCATTACATTTGGGTAATCTGCTGGGAGGTTGCCCTCAGTCGGCCTGATTAACAAAGTCTTGGGTCCTGCGTTGGTTGCTGTCCCTTCTTCCAGGTCGTCAGGGGTATAAAACATGCAGCCGACGCCATTACATTAGTCTTTCTTGCCGCATGATGCCCAAAGCAGAAGCAGTTCTCAAGTGCCGGTCGGCCGACTCCTGAAATTTTTGTTTTCGAGTTTCAGATCCGAAGTCTTCAACTAAAAAGCTAAGTACCCCGTTGGGGAACTTTTTCTTGCTCCTTACTGATGTCAGTAAAAGTTAATAATTGCATTACTTGTGGGAAGCAAATACCTCATAAGGATTTCCATTTGTACTGTATTCCTTGCCTAGGCCCTGACGACGACGTACCTTGCTGTCGGTTCTGTGCTTTATTTAATCAATGCACTGTTAAATGTCGGTACATTTTTGCTTTTAAATATTTTGGCTCGTGCTTTAATTATCCAGAAATGTCATCGGTTAGCAATCCGACTACCGGAATACCTAAAAAACGCAAAGAAAAAGACCGAGACAGACCATCGAGGCCCAAAACTGACGAAGACACTTCTCCGAAGCCAGTCGCCAGTTCACCGGTACTCAGTGAGTCACTTTCGCAGCCCCTGATACCCGCTAATTCTGATTCGCAGGCCTCTACTGTGACCCATTCGGAGTCCAGTATGCCGCGAGATGCTTCAATTATGGAACCCGCGGATGTCTCTACCTTGGATGGGTCCGGAGCCGCTGTGCAGGCACCGGTTTCTGAGGGTGTTTTCATGCCTACAGATTTGTATATTAGACCGACGCCATCTTCAAAATTAAGGCCAAAATCTTGACCTATGTCTAAAAAACTGATGCCTAGGCCACATGTGCAGGCCCCTATGCCTAAGAAACAAATGATCAAAATGGCTGAAAATTTAATTACTCTGATCAGGGGTAGTCAACCCCCCCCCCCCCCCTTCTAAGAGGCCTAGGCAAGATATTGACTATGAATCTTCTGAACAGGATTCTATTTCTTCTGATACTTCTAATGAAATGGAATTGTCTATACCTACTTATGAGGACTGTGATACAGAAGATTCCATTCCTTCTGCTTCTCCCCCTGAGGAGTTTTCTTTTGGGGAAACTTTGCATACCTTAAGGAAACATTTCCACTGGGAAAGTCAGGATTTTTCTGAATCTAAAAAGAGACTTTAGGGATTTTCTTCTTCTTCCTCAGCATAGGCCTTTGGCTATACCTCCTGCTGTAGACATTGTTGATTATGTTTTTTCAGAATCTAGTATGGCTCCTGAATCTCTGCCTCCGGCTCCTTGTAAGCCAGACAGATACTACAGGGTTCCTGACTCCCACAAATTCCTTTTCAAAAATCCTGTTGCGGATCCTGAAACCATTTCTCTGGGTCCCAAGGGCATTAAGGCTTCTACTGCTAAAAATCCTACCCCATTCTGATAGAGATTCCAGGGCACTGGATAGATGAAGTAAGAAGGTTTACACTTCTGCAACCTTGGCAATCAGGGCTTTAAACTGTCAATTTCATATGCTTAAATATCAACAGCATATCATGGGACTGCTGAAACAGAAACTGATGTTAATTTCTGACTGTGGAAAATAGATTTACAGGATCTATTGCATTCAGCTGAACAAGTTAGAAAACATAATTTGCAATGTGGTTTTGATTCTTTGGAGGCCTCTTGCAGGGCTGCTGTAACTAGGTCTGTGCTAAGAAGGCATGCTTGGCTCAAAGATCACACTCTGTCTGATCATGTTAAAGCAAAATTGTTGGATGCTCCTTTACAACAGGACCGTCTCTTTGGTAATAAGGCTGAAGAAGTTCTAAAAAAGATGGAAGATAAAGCTAAATCTATGCAAACAGTGAAAGATTTCTTACAAGTGCAACCTCCAAGATTTAGTAGGCACTGGCCTTCTAAGAACTGGTCCTTTCCAGTTCCTTTGAGAGCCACTCAGTTCAAACCCAGACATTCCAAAGGCACCAGGTTTCAGTCTCAAGGGGCTTTCAGAACCAAACAATGGGGTGCCTCCTCTTCCAAATCTGGAAACAACAAGACACCTCCTTATGGTAACCAGTCTCAATGACTTCCCTTTACACTTACCAAACACTTACATTTTAGCTGGCTCTTCATGCAAGAAACTGGCAACTTATAACCCAGGACAATTGGGTTTTAAATATAGTATCCCAGGGATACAGATTTCATTTACACACGTTGCCAATTCCAAACGGATGGCC
Organism: Protopterus annectens; assembly: GCF_019279795.1. NCBI lineage: Eukaryota > Metazoa > Chordata > Ceratodontiformes > Protopteridae > Protopterus > Protopterus annectens. Next base: position 889,350,017 of record NC_056747.1, on the reverse strand, counting down.
AGACCTGTCCCCAAATCAGTGGGCAGAGGCCCAGAAACAAGTACTTTCCCTCATGAGCATGGGAGCTATTCAGCCAGTACCAGAAGAGGAAAAGGGACAAGGTTTCTATTCAAGACTTTTCCTGGTACCCAGAAAAGACAAATCATGGCGTCCAATTCTGGACTTATCTACTCTACACACCTTTCTGGACATTCCAAAATTCAAGATGCTGACTCTTCACCAGTTACTTCCTATGCTAGGCAAAGATGCCTGGTTGGCAACTCTAGATTTAAGAGGCTTACCTGCATATCCCAATCAGGGAATCTTGCAGAAGATACCTCCGCTTCAAAGCAGGCTGCTTGCATTACCAGTTCTCTGCACTGCCCATTGGCTTATCTACTGCACCAGGGTCTTTACAAAGTGCCTGGCTCCAGTAATTGCATTTTGCAGGCAAAGAAATATTCAAATATATCCATACCTGGACGATTGTCTAATTCAGGCAGAAAACAGGGACATTCTTCTAAAACATCTGGCATTTGTAAAAAGGGTTCTAACTTGTCTAGGGTACACTATAAACAAAAGTAAATTACAACTGGTACCCTTTCAAAAAATTACATTCCTGGGTGCAAGCTTGAATACAACTGCCCAGATGGCTTTCCTTACGCCAGAAGAGCAAATTCATTTGGTGACTTACTTCAAACAGGTGGCCACAAAAACCCTGCTATCTGCAAGACAAATTCTGCAAGCCTTGGGGTTCATGGCCTCCTGCATTCTTTTAATTCCATATGCAAGACTGCATATGAGGAAACTTCGGTGGTACTTAAAGTTTATGGAGTCAACATTGTCACAGCCTGGAAACAATGATTCCTATCATACCTTGCCTGCAACTAGAGTTCCTATGGTGAGCAGAGGCCTGCCACCAAAACAAGGGACTGTCATTCACACCACCCCCTGCCGCCCAAACCCTAACTACAGAAGCATCAGACTATGCTTGTGGGGTCTCATATGGCAGGGAAGTGCATTCAGGGCAAATGGCGCCCAAATCAAATGTACCTTCAGATCAATCAAAAAGAAATGCAAGCTGTCCAGAATGCACTGACAGCCTTCAAGGACTACCTTCACCCAGTACAATTACTGTTAAAGACAAACAACACCACTGCTATGTGGTACATAAGCAAGCAGGGGGGTACACACTCCTATCCCCTTTGCAGACTAGCCATGACATTGTGGAACATGGCCTTGACATATCAAGTACAACTACAAGCTCAATTCCTGCCAGGAAAGCTGAATACTCAGACAAACTAAGCAGAAATCTCATGGACCCTCACGAATGGAAACTGGAACCACAGATTTTCAACATGTTGACAAGCAAATGAGGGAGCCCAGACATAGATTTTTTGCCTCACCCCAGAACTATCAGTTGGACAAATTTTGCACAAGACTTCATCACAAAAAAGCCTGGAAAGTGGATGCTCTGTCTTTCAGCTGGAAAAAAACTGTCAGGCTACGCCTTTCCCCCTCTGCTTCTGCTCTCCAAAGTTGTACTGAAAGTCAAGCAGGACAAACCAAAAATGATTTTGACTGCTCCAGAGACTGGCCTCGCCAACACTGGTACCCACTCCTGCACAGTGTGTCACACCTTCCACCATGGCACCTGCCTCAGACACCTTACTTACTGTCTCAGCAGAACAACCAAACTCTGCACACTCTGCTCCAAACTTTGAATCCTGCAGCGTGTCTAATCACCTAAATTTACTCTTAGTGTCCCTCAGCAAACCTGTGATGGATGTCATTTTGGTGGCGAGAAGACCTAGTACTAGAAAATCTTATGCTGACAAATGGAAAAGATTCTGTTACTGGAATCAATCTGAAGGGATAAGCACAGCAGTACCCAACATTCCTCAGATTTTGCAATACTTAACTGAGATGCTTCACAAGGGCCTGTCTTTTTCTTCCATAAAAATCCATGCCTCAGCCATTTCAGCTCATTACAACACAGAACCTCCCCTCTTCTCTCATCCTCTGCTAAAGCAGCATCTCAGAGGGGCCAAAAACTTAAGACCATACAGGAGAGCTCCATCCCCTGCCTGGGACCTCAGTTTTGTATTAGAGAAGCTCACTCTCCTTCCTTTTGAGCCAGCTGCTACTGCATACTTAAAATTTCTCTCCTGGAAAACAGCTTTCCTTTTAGCAGTCACTTCAGCTAGAAGGATTTCTGAATTACAGGCTCTTATGGCAGTGGAGCCTTTCATCTTTTTCCATGCGGACAGGGTATCTCTCGGGACCAGTCCATCCTTCATGCCTAAGGTGGTATCCAGTGTGGCTCTTAATCAGACCTTTCATTTGCCAACTTTCTTTCCCTATCCACAGAACAAGGGGGAGTGGATTCTGCATTCATTGGATGCACGCAGGCAACTTAGATTTTACTTAAACAGGACTAAATCTCCAAGAAAATCTGAACAACTGCTGGTGGCATTTGCTGCAGGGGCAGAAGGAAAGGCTATTTCAAAGCAAACCATTTCCAAATGGATAAGCCATTGTATTTGTTTTTGCTGTATGCACCATGGAAAAAACTATCCCCACAGGGGATCAGATCCCATTCCACCAGGGCTGCATCTACTTCAACGGCCTTTCTCAGAGGTGTTCCTGCCAGGGGCATTCTAGAAGCTGCTACCTGGAGTAAAATTCATGCTTTCACCAAACATTACCATTTGCCACTTTTCTCTAAATCCAGAGCTGGCTTTGCCACTGCTGTCCTGCAGGGCCTTATAGCTGGTTCTAATGCTATATAATTCCCTCCACCCAACCATAGCTTTGGGAATCTACCCAGATGTAATGACTGCAACAGTGAAACACGAAGAACATAGTACAGTTGTGTACACTTAACCATAACTGTAGATGTGCCAGTGTATTCACTGTTGCAGTCCTGGTTACCCTCCCTCCAGCCCCCTATTTTTCTCTGGCTGTACCTCTAATTTCTTTCACTATGCTTAAAAGCCCTTTTGGTGTATTTGCTTTTGGTTGGAGGTATATTTTTTGTGTTTTTAATTTTATTTGCTCCCCATTTGGGGGGCACCTGACATCTGGGGCAAGAAAACCTAATGTAATAGCATCGGCTTCATGTTTTATACCCCTGACGACCTCACGTCACAGAAGGGACAGCAACCGACGCAGGACCCAAGACTGTGTTAATCAAGCCAACTGAGGGCAACCTCCCAACAGATTACCCAAATGTAATGACTGCAACAGTGAATACCCTCAAACATCTACATTTATGGTAAGTGTACACAACTGTACTTTTTGTTATGGGAGAACATTTTGAATTCTGTATTTGGAAGTTTTGATGAGTATAACAGCAATTTAGGTTTTTGAGGGTTAAGCATTAGTTGAGAGTCTGTCAGCCAATTTTCTATAGAGGGAGAAGGCATCTTGGGTGATTTTCTGGAGGTTAGAGAAGTTATTGGAGGATGAGATGATAGTTGAGTCATCTGCATATTGAATTAGTATGCTTTGGTGTGAGACTTTATTTAGATCATTGATAAAGATGTTGAGTAGTGGTCCTAAAATGGATCCTTGTGGGACACCTGTGTTGTTTGCTAGGTAATCAGATTATTTGTTTTGCCATCTAACTGATTGCTGTCTGTTTAGGTAGGAGGGAAACCCAGGTTATTACACTTTGAGAGCAACCAAGTTTCTCTAGCTGTTGCAGAAGCTTAGGGTGAGATACTGTGTCAAAAGCTTTTGTTAGGTCTAGCAGGAGTACAGAAGTGGGTAGACCAGCATCAAGAGCTTTATTCACAATATCAGTAAAGGAGAGTAAAGCTGAAGTTGTACTATGGCCTGGGCGGGAGCCATGTGGAGTGGGAGATGAGGTTATTATTGATGAGGTGGTTGAGTAGTTGGGGCTGAATACATTTTTCTAGGATTTGTGATAGTGGGGAGAGAATGGAGATGGGCCACAAATGTTAAATAAAATAGTGGGGAAAAGATCATGGACAAATTGCAAAGGAACAATGGAAGGGTATTTCTAGAACTCTTAAGTATGCAACGAAGTCCAGATAGTTCAAGGCAGATATCTTGAAGTGTTTAAACAGTTATTTCTATACATCAAGTAGACTTCAAAGGATCTTTCCCCAGTTGAGGAATAGGTGATGGTGATTTGAATGGAGGAGAGGAAAATGTAAACCTTTAGCTTAGAACCCTATGGGAGTTGATAGAGTATAGACTCCTTACAGAATGTTTTGATACAGATGTTGAGGGAGCAAATTGTAGCAACTAGAGATGTTTTTATATTGTAGTTTACAGTTATAATTGCCATGACGTTTAAAGACCTTATCAAGTTTAATGCTGTTGGCAGCCTAAAAGGAATAAGTAAAAAAAAAAAATAGAAATCAAAAGACTAAACAATTTTTAAAAACTATACCAAACGTATGAAATAAAAGAATAGAAATGGAGGGAGGAAGTAAAGCGAGTAAAATGAAAGGCATATTTGGTATTAGTACTTACAAAACAGTGTCAGGATTATGTTTGGTGGACATTGAAAAATAAAGAAGTGACGTAAAGACGAATATTTAAGTTGCAAGAAAAACACGCAGTGCCTAAAGATAACAATGGAAAATGTTCTTGAAATTTTTAATCAATATTGTATTTGAACTTGTGTTGCCAGTTAGTGAGGTGATTAGACTTATTAAAAAAAAGAAGGGTAGTTTGTAATGTATATCTATGAAGCCTGACACTTCACCTATAAAAGACCTTTCCGCATATCCTAAAAGGAGGATCTTCTTTTTCAAAGAGAATTCACTTCTTGTAACGGTGGAAAATGGCTAAGGGTTCCCACAGGTAATACTAGAAAAAAAAAATCAAAGTTTTTACTACCTCCTTGAGGAGGCCTTACACACACACACACACACACACACACACACACACACACACACACACACACACACACACAGACACCACAGAACAGGATGAACTAGCAAACTTATCTTTACTAAGTTGTAGATATGCAGAGTAATTGAGTGGATCCTAGCAGAAAAATCAAGAGCAGACTTTTATTTCAGGGTTCTTGTTAACAAAAAAGGATGGTCCCTTGGCTCCCATCCTAGATTTATCAAGGTTGAAGCAGTATGCTGACCCTGTTGAACCTTTGTCCTGATGACTAGCAAAGGGACTGTTAATTTCGATCTCTATCCACAAGTAGTACACGCACATTTAATTTCTGTGGTTCAGGGCAGGAGTATTTTTCTGTTTACCTTATTGCCCTTTGGTCTCTTCTACTACTGCACCAATAGTATTTGCATATTTCTTGACCCCAGTGTTTGCTCATCAGAGGACCAAGGAAATATGTGTTCCTTTAGTTGGATGATTGTCTGATGAAGCCTTCCTACAAGGTAGAGATGCAGGAGTCAGTCAATGATGCACTGTTTAACCAGCATGTTTTTTTATGAATCTTTTGATGTCAGATTTGAAATCAGAGACATATAAAAGTTTTCCAAAGAATATTCTTTGTTACTCCGCTGACAAAAAGCTGCTTCTGAACCAGAAGAGAGCTGTGCATTTAGGGAAATTCTTTGCAGACATGCCCCAGAATTAAAAGAAGCCGCTAAAGTCTTAATATTGCAGATTTGTTACCTTTGGTAGGGTTACACATTTGGCAACTTCACTGGTGCTTAAGTTGTTGAAAATCCCTATCATTCATTGGACACTGTGATATTCCTCATAGCTACTGCCCAGAAAAAAATGGTGGTGTTGATTTTATTATGTAGTGAGCAACCCCTGGGTATGTGCTTTGTGACTCCATAAGGCACCCAGCAACATAGATGCCTCTGACCTGGCTCATACCCAAAACCTCATGTGTAAGGGTCTGTAGTGTATCTTATGATGGAGGTTAAAATCAGTGTAAAGAAATTGTTTTTACTGTTGCTGTGAGGACCTTCAGGACATTCTGGCAACCAGGGAACCTAGGGGCAATTACAAACTGTAGCACATAAGATGACCACATACTCTGATTATTTAATTGTGCAGACTGGGCATGATGGCATAGGAGACACACACCATTAACCATTCACCTCCAATCTTCTTGCTTCCCTCTGAAGACATTTGGGTGGCAAATAAGTTGAGTAAGTCCAGCATCAACAATAAAACAGAAACTGGTCTTCCAATAAGGCTCCACTTCGATCAACAGCTTGAATATATCATTACTAGTGTGAAAACAGGAACTGTGAAGCAAAGCCAGTAGAAGTTTTCAGTCTAGGAAAAATTCAGTTGCTGGAAAGTAATTGTACTGCATTTGTCAGCAAACCCTTGAACTTTTAGGGATTAATCCAATGCAAACTACCTAAGTGACACCCTGGTAAAATTTCAAGCCGCCCTTCCCAAAGCCCTGAGAACATCACAGGCTATATGGAACTGTTCACAGAAACCCCACAGAGCAAGCACAGGACAAACTCAAAAAACAAGCCACCTTATGGAACCCCAACATAACAAAAGGAAGACAATCATGGCAAAAATAATGAAGTGCAGTGCACTGCAAAATAAAATTTCCCCTCACCAATCCTAACTAACAACTCAGAGGGGTAAACAATTCTGTCTACCAAAGCCAAATGTGAGGTAAAAATAGCCTCCCGGGCAAAAGACTATGATGAGGCTTTCTTTAGCTATAGCTCTGACCTCGAAGGCACACAGTAGTGTGCCAAGCTAGTTGCAAATGGAACCACCTTTACTGAGCCTGAAGATGTCACAACTCTACTGGCTGACAAATTTAACCCCAATTTTCCCCTCAAATACTCCTCATAAAATACCCTTGAACATAACTTTGCCATTTATCACCAGGGAGCAAATCGTTGGTGCACTCTCCAAGGCCATGGACACTGCATCAGTCTGCCCTGATAATATCCTAGGATGCCTCCTCAGTTGCAGGAAACCTGAACTCTCAGGATCCCTAGAATCAACATTAAACCATAGCCTTCAAACAGGTTTCTTGCAAAGCGAATCAAGAACCTAAACTTTAATCCCTTTGTACAAGAGTGGGCCAACTATGGTCCCCAATAACTGCAGACCCATAATTCCAACTAGTCTTGTATGCAAAGCCATAGAGGAAATGATCATGGAAATGGTAAGTAATGACATAAGAAACCTTCAGGCACTGTATCCAACCCTGTTTATTTTTGTCAAGAGCAGGTCATGCTTACTCAACTTGTGGACATATTTGAGAAAGTTAGCAAAGCAGTGGATGACTATAAAATGGTGTGTAGTGTGTACCTTGACCTGGCAAAAGTATTCAACATAATACCTCACTCTGACATTGTAGATGTATTCATGAAGTTAAGTGTAAACCCCTGTGTCACCCACTGAATACGCATTTGGTTCACAGGTAGGACCCAAGAAGTTAGGAGAAGGGAGCCCACCTTCACAAAGAGACCATTCACTAGCTGAGTCCCCTCAGGGCTCTCTGCTTTTTTTGCATCTACTATTTTGCAGTCAAGGCCAGTGTCATGGTCCTCTTGCTGACCAAGTTTGCAGATGACTGCATACTAGGTGCAGTTATAGAATCCCCGAAGACACAGATACCCTCCAGGAAGGCCTGTCACAGACTAACAGGTGCATAACCTATAGTCTAAAACTCAACGCAGAAGAATTCATAATAGTATCTTTTCAGATATTTGCTATCCTTCTAATCTACCACCCCTAAGAGTAGACCCCAAGGATTTCAGAACACATATATAAACAGTATTCTGGCCTTCAGTCATCTTGTGTTCATAGTATTAGTGAAATAATTCAGTGTTGCGCAACTTATAAGTAAGAACATGGCATCTAAGTCCAAGGATGTTATTTCACTGTAGTTGGCCCGTATCAGTCCAATCATTTGAGTACAACACCCACTTCTTTAAGTACCTCACGAGTCATGTGCAGCAACTGGAATGTTCACACAGGTTCCGAACACAAAGAAAACAGGGCATAAACAATATGTTTTATGCTTTATGCAGAATGTCTCAAAGCCCCCTGTCTCCTACAGACTGCTGATATGCAGTCTATGCTTGGCATTCTTGGAGCCTGCTCTGATGCACCTGTTGCATATCTGCAAAACAAGTAGCATCACAATTACCCAGTCTTGGGACCTAAACTTCATGTAGGACACAGTGGGACAGGTGTGAGTCTTTGAGACTACCCCTTCTCTGGACAGACATCCACGTGAAGCAGAGTTCTTCCATAACCCAGTTTAGGTGGAACTTGGACCAGTGGATGGGGATTCAGAAAAATTACCAGGGGCAACCTGTAAATGGTAGACTGCCCAAGCTCAAATTTGCATATATGTCTTAAAATAACATTGGGTAAGAAAGACTGTCAGGTTATTTGGGAAGCATGGCTAAGCTTTAAAATGCCCCTGAGGTTGTTAGCCTAATATTACACCTGTGAATCTATAAGAGGGTATTTTAATAATGTGGGTAAGTTTAGAATGCTGTTAAGCAAGACTTTTTTTGATAATTTCAGAGGACAACAACCTTTATTGTAGAGACTTAGACAACAGAAAATAGAAAGGGTTGCTGCCAAACTGGGCAGCCTCCAGCAAGAAAATAACCAAAGATCCTGTAGAGGTAGTAGAGATCCTTCAAATATTTTGTAAACATTTCTATAAAACAGAGGAATGTAGAAACCCAGAAAAGGCAGATGGAAATATTCATAGAAGGTTTAATTACACCAAGGTTAGAGGAAGGTAAGGCTCAACAAGGCCAAGACTGGAAGAAATGAGGTAAAACTCAGTGGTGTGTAATTAGTCAACTTTGAAGACTGCACAGGCAGAAGGTATTCCTTTTGAAGTTTGGAAGTTGAGTGTGCTTTTTATACTAGCTAAGAGAACTGCTGAGGTTTTGCCAGGATTGATATGAATCTCTGGCTTTGTGGAGTGGAGGCAAGCACTGGACAACATTAATAGAACAATGATGATCCAGAGGCAAGCAGAATGTAAGTAAATGAAAATGCTGCTATTGTTGTTGGGTCTTGAAGCAGAGAAATCATTTGATGAGATTTTATGAGTATGGCAATGGCTATGGTAGCATTTAGCCTTACTAATAAAATTATATGAATATTTAAATTACATGAAGGGTCAGCAGCAAGAATTAAGGTGGGATGGTTCCTGTCTAACAGGCCATGTATAAAAAGAGAACCAAGTAGGGTTTCCTCTTTCCACTTGTTAGGTAGAGCCCCTAACAAAAAAATTAACAGTATTTCAAACTCTGGGATATAAGTGGGTATGGTAATAAAGAAAAGTGAGTTTTATTTGCAGATATTATTTTGTACTTGATAAATGCAGAAAAGGTCATTTTGATGTTATGGAATATTTTAGGACAGCTTTTTGGGATTTTAAATGAATGAAGATTAAACAAAAGCTATAGATGTAAACTGTGTGCCCACACATCACATGAATTGGTTCAGTAATGCCCATATTTCTGGGGACATAAGATGAAGTATTCAGGTGTGTGGATTAAAAAAATGTCAGTTATGGCAGCTAAAGATTTGTAGGAAGACACGAAACCAAAGATGGTACAAAATGAGAAACTGGATGCTCTTGAATGGATAGTAAGATACAAGCAGTGAAAATGCTTTTATTCCCTTTAATTTTATATACAGGTCAGGCATATTTATATCAATCAGTGGAGAAGTTGTGGATGATAATTAATAAAGCTGAAAGAATTTTGTTTGGAAGGGAAAGAGGACAAAGATGTAAGTGGGGTAAGTTGAGTCTCCTCTTGGAGGTTGAAGGGATTTGAAGGGATAATTGAGAACTACTAAGTTAAGGCTCGTGTAGATATTAAAAGCAGAAGGTTGTAAATCAAAGTGGAAAGGGATGATGATGAAATTGAGGGGTCCAGAAATAAAGATTGGGGAATATTGGATATAGGTCTTTAAGGAGAATAACAGCGGCCACACTGAATTTTATGTTAATAAAGTAGCAGAAGGTATTCTAAAAGCTAAACCAACCCAGGAAGGGAGAAAGGAGATTTTGCCAGTATGGATGACTGCATGTGGGGATGTAGAAAATAGGTAAAGAGGGGAGTAGAATTTACTGGAGAATTTAGCGAAGGACTCAAGATACTAAGAGCAAATAACTAGAGATGGAAAGGTAATAGAGTAGGATGAAGCCAAGCAAAAGTTTGGATTGCAAGTTAGAGACTAGCTTCCCTTCCTGAGATTAATATCAGAGTATAGACAAAGATAAAAGAATATGGGAGTGCTAAGTGAATGACCATCTGGAATGGAGTTTTTAATAGAGTCTTGAGACAAAGAGATGAAGGGATAATTAGTAGGGTGCATAAAATATTGCATAACTATAAGAATCAGTTAGATGCTGATAGAAAAGATTGGCAAGACAGACTGGAAGGACAGTTTACGATGGAACATTTGGAGGACATCTGTGTGGCTTTCAAGTATGAAACAGAGTCCAAAAGGTTTAGGATTTTTACTTGGAAGTGTTTGTTTAGGTATTTTTGTATCCTAAGCACACTTAGAATTTTTCATCACACAGATACATATGCTGAAGGTGTGATGGTAAAGAGAGAGGTATTTGAGAACATGATATTTGGGAGTGTAACAAGTTAGCAGATTTAAAAAAAAACTTGCTAAATGATCTGTCAGAAATGTTGGAGGGGAAAGCAAATGGTTGTAACTAAGGAAATTATTCTTTTGGGTTGGAATACAGGATCTGACTTGGTAAATATAGTAAGGCCTTACTAATTTAATGCTAATGGCTGCCAAAAATAGTAATTAGTGGAAAATGGAAATCAAAACCTAAACCAGCTGTAACTGAACTACTGAATGCGGTAAAAAAGATAAAGAACTTGGAGATGTGAGCTTTAGAGAAGTGAAACAGCAGATTACATGAAAATAAATGGAAGAATTGGCAATACTACATGTAGAATAATTTTCAGGAGGAGGGCTGAGGTTTAAGGGATGGCAGGAAATGAGAAATTTATGTAATATTGGGATGAATGATTGTCAAAAAGAAAACTGTACTGCTCTGATAAGATTCACCTTTTGGCTGTTTGTCTTGAGTATTTTCATGGCAAAATAGTACCACAAGTTGATTTATCAGAATTGTTTTAAAGATGTATAACTTACAACTACCCGTCAGAAGTCCTCTCCCTTTATTGAATATATATTTTGCTTTAGAAAGGTTAGCTTTGCCAACTAAATGCATGGCTTCCGAGTTTCAGATTTTTGATATTAATTCTTTTGTGGTCTTAAGGACAAAGTATCTGAAATAATCTGGAGTCATTTCCATCCATAATTATTGAGTTAATGCTGAGGCAGCCTTTTAATGACTGTGTATTTTGTGGTCATTTCATTCCCAGGAGAAGTTTTATTAGTTTGTAAGTATATTGTACCATAATGTGCACCCCTCCCCCATAAGAACAAGTTTGTAAAAACAAATGGATTGTTTCTCTTTTGACTAAATGCAAAGAAACTAGTTACTTCACTAAGTAAGCCTTTGGTTCATGGCTTAGTGTTTGTATTTCTTTTATTTTGCAAGAGGTAAATACCCATGATCCCCTATATCTTTTTTTTGTTTAGTGTACATAACTCAAGTATCAGTTACCTCATTCTTCTACAGTCCACCCCCTCTCTTTGTTTGTTGATGAGAAATTATGCTTTAAAGGGATTTTGTCAGGGACTTGCACAACCTTTTCCTTATTTTGTGGTGGTGTGCAGTGACTTCACAGCAACCCACCCAGTTTTGTGTGCAGTCATGCAATACACCCTGCCATAATCCCTTACCGTAAACACAAGAGCCAATGTTTTTTCCATCTACATTCTAAAACCTATGGATTGTTGGATCCGAAGACAGTCAACTTCCAAAGACTTCAGCTTGCCAAACTCAATCTCCTCTACCCATAACCACCCACTCCACCACAGCTACCTCAGATCTAGTTAAATGCCATTCTAGACAGCAGCATTATCTCATGCTCTGTCAACTATATCCTTTTCTGGAAGATTTTTGTATGTGTGTTAGCTCCTCTTCCTTTTTTTTTTTTTTTTTTTTTATTATTATTTGTGCTAGTTAGGTAGTTAGAGTTAGTTTATATATTGTGATAGTGGTAGGTTTAGTGTTTTTTTTTCCTTAGGTTTTTCCCACCATTAGGCTATTCCTTTGGAGTTTTATTGTGTGTACGCTAGGGTTCGTTTAGGTAGGTGTCGGTTGGGTATGAGTAGCAGTCTTAAAAAGTGCTTTTCTAGTGGGCATAAGCTTCATCTCAGGACATCCATGAGCTGTGTGTCTGTTGCCCTGGTTTGGCTCATTTTGAGTCCTCTTGAGCTGTTTACAAGGGTTTTGGCTGTAGTGCCACTAATAAAAGGAGGGCCAAGCTGATGCTGAAGGGTGTCGTCCTTTCGGGTGATGCTTCTTCAGCCTCTTGTATCAACAGGGTGTCCTGTTTCTGCACCTTTTCTGCTATGGCTGTTTCTGGCCTGCTGGATCCAGGGGTCCCAAGACCTTCAGATCCCCCAGCAGCCTTGGCTTCACAGTTGGCTGTGACATGTAGGAGCTGATTGCTTTGGGGCTAGTGTCCCTGAGCTGATCTCCTTTGAATTTGGTTGATGGCAAGGCCCTTATCCTGCCCTAAAGTACGAAGCTCTTTCTTGGCAAGGGGGAACTCCTTTTTTTCCTTTTCCCCCTCTACTCTGCATGAGTTTTCACTAGAATCTTCATCATCCACCCTCCAATCCATTGCTAACATCTCCATGCATTTGCTTTTCAAAGCAGCAAATGCGGCATGTCCTGGGCATGTGGTACAAGCACCACTATGCATTGCTATACTTGAATGAGGCTGTTTGACTTTGCAGTCTGTTTTAAGTGTCCTTTATTAACTCCCCATTTTATGACTTGTTTCTTTTGTAGCAAAAATTAAGGACACTTTAAGTAGGAGTGAGCAAGATGGAAAGACGCCGTCTACTGTTGGAGTTCATTTTGCTACCCCTCAGTGGACCTTTTCTCAGATCCAGAAGGGGGAAAGGCCCTTTTTTAGGAAATCACTGCAGTCCTTTCAAAGTGCACCATGAGAGGGTTACCCACATGGCAGAGGAGGCAACCACTGCGGACGCCATCCTTGTGGAGGTAGCAGTGGTTCGGGGTTCATATGTTATCAAAACTTTAAAAGTTCGAACTCTGTATGGTCGAACCCATATGTTCGGACTTTTAAAATTTAGAAAACGACAGAAAAAAATAAAAAACAGAAAAAATCCTACCTACCGATTATAAGCAGAGGGGCAAACCCCCCTTGCACCCCCACTTGGGGAGGTGCGCCCCCCACACTCCCTGCTCTTTAAATATCCCAACTCAGAGACTGCAGTACAGTGCAGTAAAGGGAAATCTTTCCTTTCCGCACTGAACGGAGATCTTCTTTAACATGTTCGAACTTTTAAAAGTTCGAACATATGGGTTGGACCAATATAGCATGCTAACTTTTAAAAGTTCGACAATGTAATAGGGAACCGGTGGTTTGCAGAACCAGGGCTTCCATGGAGGTTTCTGTGTGATGCGCTTTCATTGACCGTGAAGAGTTGCTTGGCTGTCCTGCTCTGGAGGCAGTAAGGGGGTCGAAAGGCTCTACACCTACAAATCTGGGAAGCCATCACCTCAGAATCATGGGTAATCATCATATCCAGAGGCTGTTCAGTTCAGTTTTTACAAGTTCCAAGTATAACTCCAAAATGGCTTCCGGTCATTCCACCCCGTCAGAGAAGAGCAGCAGCCGTCAAAATTCAGAAGTTGCTAGCAAATTGTCATCCAAGAGTTCCCACCAGACTCTTGAGTATCCAGGGTCAGCTTGAGGTTCTTTTTGGTTTCAAAGAAGAACAAGGATGTCAGGCTAGTCCTGGATTTGAGCAAGTTGAATCAGTTTGTGAAATAGACTAAGTTCTGGATGGTTGGGGTGTAGTCCATTTGCCTCTGCTGACAAAGGATGACTGGATGTGCTCAATTTATCTCAAGAATATTTACCATCATATAAAGATTGAGAGGAGGTCCAGGAAGTTTCTTCGCTTCCAGCTGGGGGGCAATCATTACCATTTCAGAGCACTGCCTTTCAGTCTCACCACTGCATCCCAGGTGTGCGTGTATGGATGTAATTAGTAGCCTGACTCAGGTTGCAGGGATTACATGTCTTCTTGCCCAAAAATTTGGCTTCTAACTGCCCCTGTGAGCGCATTCCTAGTCAGGGCCAGGACAACTTACTCTAGCTGTGCAGTTCTTTAGGAATCACTATCAACTATCAAAAGTCCAATCTCCATCTAGCTCAGACTTTAGAATTTATAGGTTGCCATTTGGACACAGTCTCCCAGATTTCAAAGAGTCTGGAATATTGAACCTTTGGAGTTTGGAAAGTTCCTTGATTTCTTATCTTATCTTGTTCTCAGGTTCTTGGGTCACATGGCAGTCACGATCTGTTTAGTTCCCTTAACTGGGTATCACTTCAGGGCATTGCGTTGGTCTCTAGTGGTACAATGGTAATACTTAACTCATTCGATGGACTTACCCATTTTTCTGACCAATGTTTGTTGCGATCAGATCAAGTGGTGGTTGGAGTCTCTCTTGGTGTACACCAGGAAGATAGTTTGTGTGCTTTTCTCTTCTCAGGCTACAGTCACGGACGCCTCTCTTCTGGGGTGGAAGGGATCATTTTTAAGGGGAGGACTTATCCAGTGGACTTGTCATTGTCTTGGAAATGAGGGTGGTCCTTCTTGCCATGCAGGTTTTTTAGGAGTTCTGTCCAGACACAGTATGTTGGTGGCCTAGTACCAGAACAAACTGTGGGGAGCCCATTCTTACCCTGTTAATCAGGAGCCCTTGAAGGTATGGCAGTGGGTGATTTTGTCTCAGTGGTTTCTGATTGCAACGTACATCCCTACGAAATCCAACACCTTAGCAGTTAGTTTGAGCAGACACTTTCTCCTTCGTCATGAGTGGTCTATGAATATGAGGGTTGCTGCTTAGAGCTTTCGGCACTGGGGCACTCCATGTTGCAGCCTGTTTGATTCCCTGTGCAACACCAAGTGCAACAGCTATTATGCCCTAGTCCCCCAGATATTCTCCTGTATGCTTGGCCCCCACATATTCTATATGCATGTCTTCCGACCCTGTTAATATTAGTTTTTTTTTTTTTTTAGAAAGCAGACAGTTGCAGAGTGACTTATCCTCATTGCTTTCTTTTGGCCTCGACAGGTGTGGTTCCCCTTTCTTTAGCTACTCCTGAGGTATCCTACATGGATCCTGGATCCCTTTCCAGATCTGATTTCTCACCTGGTGGACATAGATCTCCCCAAACTTCAGACTCTCAGGATGAATGCTTAGATGTTCTTCGTGTTTCACTGTTGCAGTCATTACATTTGGGTTATCTGCCTGCAGGTAGCCCTCAGCCGGCCTGAATGTCAAAGTCTTGGATTCTTGCGTCGGATGCTGTCTCTTCTTCCATGACGTCGGGGGTATAAAACAAGCAGACAATGCCATTACATCAGTCTTTCTTGCTGCGCGGTGCCCGAAACAGAAGCAGTTTGCAAGTGCCGGGACCCCTGAAATTTTTGTTTTCGAGTTTCAGAACCAACTCCAAATAAAAAAGCAACAGGACACTGCTGTGTTGATAAAATGTAAATAAAATTGAATCCAACATAGACAGATAAAACACCAGGTAAGCGCTTTCGGGTTACACCCTTCATCAGACAAAGATACATTCTTCAAACAACATTTTTAAAAGATAAGACAACCAATAGCATCTAGTGAAAAACCCGCCTATTTTGGAGGGTGGGTTTAACTGGAATGACATCATTTAATCCTGGTATCCTGAGTACCATAAACTCTATGATCCATCTTGATTCAGCCAAAGCTGTCTGATGTTTTACATCACCCCCCCCTGCTGTTTGGTTTGATGTTAACAATAGCCCTAAATTTGAAGCTATGTGTAGGGTTACCACTGATATGCCTATATAAGGCATTACTCTGGTCACTATTCCTGACGCTGCTCAAGTGCTGCAAGATTCTAACCTTAAACATATTGTTGGTCATTCCAACATAGAAACAAGGACATTCAACACATTCGGCTAAGTACACTATGTTCATGGTCCTACATGTGGCCCTCCCTTTTAAATGAAACACCTTCTTAGTTACTGGATGTGTAAATGTGGTTTCTTTATTGATATGACTACAGGCCTTGCATATCCCACAGGGAAGTGTTCCTGCAGTAAACTTCAGAGCTCCACCTTGACCACTCATCTTCTCCTTACACAATAGATCTTTAAGATTCCTATTTCTCCTATATCAGAATCTAGGACTATTGTCAACAATCTCCCTTAGTCCAATATCACTGGTTAAAATATTCCAATTGTTTTGTACAATCCTATTAATGTCTTTTATGTTGCTGCCATATGTGAACATCAGTTTGGGACCCATTTGCACGCATGCATTGTTATCATTTGACGATTCCCCTCCATATGTTCTCTTTAACCAGGGCTTATATCTAGTCCGTCTTAATTTAACACTATCATCAATAGCACGATGTACCAGTCTTTCATTGTAGCCTCTATCCTTAAAACATTTGTCTAATTTATCCAACTTTTCATCAAATTGTGTATCCATAGCACTCACCCTGGATATACGACTGACCTGCCCCTTTACAATATTTGGAAAGATATGTCGGGGGTGCATGCTATCATAGGACAGCAAAGTGTTTTGCCAACACTCTTTCCTATACAAACTAGAAATAAAACCTTCCTGCGTCTGTTCTACACAAACATCCAAAAACTCTATATGAGTGTAGGATGTTGTGGCAGTAAATTTCAAGAATGTGGTGGTGGAGTGGATGTAAGAAAGAAAGTGGTCAAATAAATTGCAATCTCCATTCCATAAAATAAAAATATCATCCACAAAACGGGCATACATACTTATGTAGCCCTTCAATACTTCGTTATTCAGAATTGTGGAGGATTCTCAGTTGGAGAGAACCAGATTAGCGTAGGTGTTAGCACAGGGGGTGCCCATGGCTACCCCCTGTGCTTGTCTGTATATCGAACCTGCTCCTTTAAACACATTATTTTCCAAGACAAGTGTCAGCAAATCCTTCACTAACTCAATTTTATATGAATCCACATCTTGCTTTGCAAGAAGCTCACCCACTGCTGTTGTGCCATAATCATTCGGGATGACAGTGAATAAACTGTTAACATCTAATGTAATCATTAACAGTCCATCCATTCCATTAGTTCTAACTATACCCCCCCAGTATCCTCAGGAAGTGTCCTGTATCCACTAGTATGTTATCTATCCGTTCCATATATGGTTTGAGTGGCTTCCAACCATATCGATATGTTCTCAGTAACCCAACCCCTGCCAGACACTATAGGTCGCAGGGGTGGGTTACTTAGGGATTTGTGTATTTTAGGCAAAGCCTTGAATACTGGTGTGACTGGTTTGTCCACCCGTAAAAACTCATGTGTATCAGGTGTGATCCTCATATCATACAATAAAGACCCTAAACGCTGGTGCACCTTATCAATGACTAGTCTAACACCTAGGGGATTAATCTCCAAATAAGTATCATCTGTTAACATGTTTTTTACTTTCTCATTATACCATGCAGTGTCTAAAAGCACCACTGCACCTCCCTTGTCACCCCCTTTAATGGTTAGGTCTTTGTTATTCATCAAACCTTGTAAAGCCATTTTCTGTGGTATAGTTAGATTGTAATATCTGGTAAAATTACCATCTGAAAAGTATTTAATTAAATCCCTCTCACAGCCATTCATAAAAAGATTCAGTGTGGGTGTAAAAGGTGGCACAAAGCTACTTGGTTTTTTAGGAAAAGCAGCATTATTTTCAGTATTACCAAACATTACCTTCAACATGACATTGCGACAAAACAGCATCAAGTCCATAATAATTTCATTGTAAGAACAAACCTTACTGGGTACAAAGGTAAAGCCTTTGTTCAGTACTGTCAATTCATCTCTATTTAGCGTATAAGAGGATAAGTTGTAAACAGTACCAGTACTGACATGAGTAGTCAATGGAGAATCTTTCTTCTTTTGTCCATGTCCCTGTCGTCGCTTAAAGATCTCTTTCATACTCCTTTCTTCCTTATTGCAGCTGGTAGCCTGTCCAAAAAACCTTCATGCACTTGGGCTACCTTCGGTCGTGCTCCAGAGGCATATACAGTACTTTCATTGACCATGGAGTTTGTAGTTGTGGAAGCCGTCGGTAATAAGGTCACCTCATCGGAACTAGTACTCTCTATCAAAGCGGAGCTTGCAGATACATCATGGACAGTCATTGTACTTCCTTCCGACACAACATTTAATCCATGTGTAGCCTGGCCATTGCCACTGTTTCCCTCATCACTACTCACATTCTGTGCATCTAATGTGAGCGGAAGCAATTCTGTAGTGTTTCCTGCAAAGTTAGTCACGCTTTTTCCACGTAGATCATAGTCACGCCCCCCAGCAACAGGATGCGTTACTGACTTCCTTGGTATCCGTTTGTTAGTGTCTGTTGGTGCCTGATTATGCCTTGGCCAAACGAAGATATTCCCATTGGAGAAATCTTCAAAATCTCTTTTAATTTTACTTAACTTTGTATTGCGCAGCTTCTCAGCGTTGCTATGAAAAGATTCATGCAGCGCTGCCAGCCTCTGCACATACTTGGAGTCAGTGAACTCAGAGTCTAATTTGCTTTGTAGCTGCTGAACTTCTAACTTCAGCCCTTCTAATTCAGGGGCAAAAAACTCATTCAAAAGGTTCATGTATTGGAAACTAGTGTTGATATTCAGTGTTTTCCACCTCGCTAGTAGATCCGGATATCGATCTCCCTGGGCTGGCATGCAGAGTATCCTCATGCCCCTAGGCACTATGCCATATTCGAGACATGCTTCCAAATGGAAGGATTGCCATTGTAAACGTTGCATTTTGTTCATTTTAAAGGAAAGATCATGTAATAAGTCCTCAAAAGTTCTATCTACAGCCACTGGTACAGATTTACCTTGTTGTCCATCCTTCTTGACCATAAAACCTAGGTTCAATAATGGATTATCTTTCATAACCAAGGTTTTGTTCCAACGACAGTTACTTACTTCACATGAACCGACATTCAGGGAAGAAACATCAACTCCAGTTGTATCCCTCACAGCATGCATAGCGTAACAAATATAAAAGTCCAGATACAAAGTAAAAAACCTGTACGCTATGCCAAAGTCCCGATGAGCTTCAAAGCACAAACAACTCCAAATAAAAAGCAACAGGACACTGCTGTGTTGATAAAATGTAAATAAAATTTAATCCAACATAGACAGATAAAACACCAGGTAAGCGCTTTCGGGTTACACCCTTCATCAGACAAAGATACATTCTTCAAACAACATTTTTAAAAGATAAGACAACCAATAGCAGCTAGTGAAAAACCCGCCTATTTTGGAGGGTGGGTTTAACTGGAATGACATCATTTAATCCTGGTATCCTGTGTGCCATAAACTCTATGATCCATCTTGATTCAGCCAAAGCTGTCTGATGTTTTACATCACCCCCCCCCCCCTGCTGTTTGGTTTGATGTTAACAATAGCCCTAAATTTGAAGCTATGTGTAGGGTTGCCACTGATATGCCTATATAAGGCATTGCTCGGGTCACTATTCCTGACGCTGCTCAAGTGCTGCAAGATTCTAACCTTAAACATATTGTTGGTCATTCCAACATAGAAACAAGGACAAAAAAGCTAAGTACCCCATTGGGGATCCTTTTTCTTGATCTTAACCGATATACGTAAAAGTTAACAATTGTATTACCTGTGGAAAGCAAATACCTCATAAAGATTTTCATTCGTACTGCATTCCTTGCTTAGGCCCAGACCACGACGTCCCTCACTGGTAGTTTTGTGCCTTATTCAACCCCTGGACTATTTGTCGTCATTTTCTTTTTGCAGCAAATTATTTTGGTACTCTGTTCAACTATCCAGAAATGGCTTTGGTAAGCCATCTGACTACCGACATTCCGAAAAAGCGTAAAGATAGACAGAGACAAACCACATAGGTCCAAAGCTACCGACAACACTTCCGTTAAGCTAGTCACCAGTTCGCTGGTACTCAGTGAGGCGCTTTTGCAGCCCCTGATACCCGCTACTTCAGATTCGCAGGCCTCTACTGAGACCCATTCAGAGTCCAGTATGCTGCGAGATGCTTCTTCGACTATGGTACCTGCGGATGTCTCTACCTTGGATGAGTCTGGAGCCGCTGTACAGGCACCGGCTTCTAAGGGTGTATTCAAGCCTACTGACTTGAATTTCAAACCGATGCCATCTTATTCTTCAAGGCCTAAAACTCGACTCGCGCCTAGAAAACTGACGTCCAAACAGCATGGTCAGACCCATATGCCTAAAAAACAAATGATAAGAATGGCTGAAGACCTTATTACTTTAATTAGAGGAAGCCAGCCTTCACCCTCTAAAAGACCTAGAACTGATTTTCCTTCTGATTTTTCTGATCAGGATTCTGAAATTCTTCTGATTACCAGGAATTGCCCTTATCTACCTATGAGGATTCTGATGCAGAAGATTCCTTTCTCTGTGCTTCCCCTCCAGAAGATTTTTCTTTTGGTGAAACCTTGCACACTCTTAGGGAGCATTTCCCTTGGGAAAGCCAGGATTACTCTGACTCCAAAAAGAGGCTTAGGGAATTCTTTCTGCTCCTTCAACACAGGCCTTTAGCTGTCCCTCCTGTCCTGGACATTGTAGATGATGCCTTCTTGGAATCTAGCCTGGCCCCAGACACTTTACCTCCAGCTCCCAGGAAGCCTGACAGGTATTACAAGTTACCTGACTCTCACAAGTATCCTACTACGGACCCAGAGACCATTTCCCAAGGACCTAAAGGCATTAAGGCTACTACTGCCAAAAACCCTACCCTCTCTGATAGAGATTCCAGGGCCTTGGACAGATGGAGTAAGAAGGTATACACTTCTGCTACTTTGGCCATTAGGGCCTTAAACTGCCAGTTTCATATGTTAAAGTATCAGCAGCATATTACGGGGACCACTTAAACAGAAAATGTTGATTCCTGACTGTGCTGAAAATAAAGAATTACAGGATTTAATGCATTCTGCTGAAAAAGTTGGTAAACATACCTTGCAATATGGTTTTGACTCTTTAGAAGCATCTTGCAGGGCTGCTGTCACTAGGTCTGTACTTAGAAGGCATGCTTGGCTTAAGGAGCAAAATTTGTTAGATCATGTTAAAGCTAAATTACTGAATGCTCCCCTAAACCAAGACCGCCTGTTAGGCAACAAAGCAGAAGTAGTCCTTAAAAAGATGGAGGAAAAAGTTAAATCTATGCAAACTGTTAGATTTCCTACAAGTACAGTCTCCTAGATTTAGCAGGCATTGGTCTTCTAAGAATTGGTTCTTTCCTGTCTCTTCCAGGCCTTCTCAGTCCAAACCCAGGAACAGCAGACCACATAGGCTACCGTCTCAAGGTACTCACAGGCCTAAGCAGTGGGGGGCTCCCACTTCCAAAGCTGGAAGTAGTAAGACACCCCCCTATGGAAAAATGTCACAATGACTTAACCTTAAACCTTCCAACCCCTGCTCAACTGCCTGCTCCCTTAGGGGGAAAGGTTGCCCTGCATGTAAAAAACTGGGAACTCATTACCCAGGACAAACGGGTTTTAAATATAGTTTTCCAAGGATACAGATTCCACTTCCACACCTTACCAACCCCAAACAGTTGGCTAGACCTACTCCTAAATCAGTGGGCAGAGGCTCAACAGCAGGATGTTCTACATGTTTCACTGTTGCAGTCATTACATTTGGGTTATCTGCTTGCAGTAGCCCTCAGTCGGCCTGATTAACAAAGACTTGGGTCCTGCATCGGTTGCTGTCCCTTCTTCCATGACGTCAGGTCGTCAGGGGTATAACACATGCAGCCGTCGCCATTACAGCAGTCTTTCTTGCCATGCAGTGCCCAAAGTAGAAGCAGTTCACAAGTGCCGGTCGGCCGACTCCTGAAATTTTCATTTTCGAGTTTCAGAACCAAAGTCTTCAACTAAAGCTAATCACCCCATTGGGGAAACTTTTTCTTGCTCCTTACCAATGTCAGTAAAAGTTAGTAATTGCATTACTTGTGGAAAGCAAATACCTCACAAAGATTTTCATTTGTACTGTATTCCTTGCATAGGCCCTGACCACAATGTACCTTGCTTTCGGTTTTGTGCTTTATTTAAACAGTGCACTATCCGTCGTCGGTATATTTTCACTTCTAAATATTTTGGTTCTCGGTTTAATTATCCAGAAATGTCATCTGTCAGCCTTCCGACTACTGGGATTCCGAAAAAAACGCAAAGATAAAGACCGAGACAGGCCGCCGAGGTCCAAAGCTGCCAACGATGCTTCTCCTAAGCCAGTCGCCAGTTTGCTGGTACTCAGTGAGGCGCTTTCGTAGCCCCTGATACCCGCTACGTTTGACTCGCAAGCCTCTACTGAGACCCATTCGGAGTCCGGTATGCTACGAGATGCTTTAACTGTGGAACCTGCAGATGTTTCTACCTTGGATGGGTCCGGAGCCACTGTGCAGACGCTGGCTTCTGAGGGTGTATTCAGGCCTATGGACCTAGATATTAAACCAACGCCTCCTTCTTCATTTAGGCCAAAATCTCGAACCATGACAAAGAAACCGACACCCAGACCGCATGCTCAGGCCTCTATGCCTAAAAAACAAATGATAAGAATGGCTGAAGATCTTATAACTGTAATCAGGGGAAGCCAACCTCCCCCTTCTAAGATACCTACGACTGAAGTTATTTATGAATCTTCTGAACAAGATTCTGATTTTTTTGATTCTTCTGATGATCTGGATTTTTTCTTATCTACGTATGAGGATTCTGATGCAGAGGACTCTATTCCCGCTGCTTCCCCTCCAGAGGATTTTTCTTTTGGTGAAACCTTACGTACTCTATGGGAGTATTTTGACTGGGAAAGCCAGGATTTTTCTGATTCAAAAAAGAGGATTAGGGATTTCTTACTCCTGCCTCAGCATACACCTTTAGCTTATTCCTCCTGTGCTAGACATTGTTGATGCTTTCTCAGAATCTAGTTTGGCCCCTGATTACTTGCCTCCTTCTCCCAGAAAACCTGACAGATATCACAGGGTTCCTGATTCTCACAAGTTCCTTTTTAAAAATCCTATTGCGGATCCAGAGACTATTTCACAGGGACCCAAAGGCATTAAGGCTTCTACTGCTAAAAATCCTATCCCCTCAGATAGATACTCCAGGGCGCTGGATAGATAGGGTAAGAAAGTTTACACTTTTGCAACCTTGGCCGTTAGGGCTTTAATCTGCCAGTTTCATATGTTAAAGTATCAACATGTTATTGGATTGCTTAAACAGAAAATTATGTTAATTCCTGACTGCGCTGAAAATAAAGAATTACAGGATTTAATGCATTCTGCTGAACAGGTTGGAAAACATACTTTGCAATGTGGATTTGATTTATTAGAGGCCTCTTGCAGGGCTGCTGTTACTGGGTCTGTGCTCAGAAGGCATTCTTGGCTTAAGGAGCAATCTTTGCCTGATCATGTTAAAGCTAAATTGTTGGATGCTCCCTTAAATCAGGACTGCCTGTTTGGCAACAAGGCTGAGGAAGTTCTTAAAAAGATGGCAGATATAGCTAAATCTATGCAGACTGTTAAGGATTTCTTACAAGTTCAGCCTCCTAGATTCGGTAGTCACTGAGCTTCTAAAAATTGTTCCTTTCCAGCCCCCTCCAGGTCTTCTCAAGCCAAACCCAGACACAGCAGTAATCCCAGGTTTCAGTCCCAAGGGACACACAAGACTAGGCAGTGGGGGGTTTCTGCACCCAAACCTGGGAGCAGCAAGATTCCCCCCTATGGAAAACTGTCTCAATGACTTGCTTTTACGACTTCCAAGCACTTCCCAACTGAATGCTCCTTTAGGTGGAAAGATTGGTCTGCAAGCCAAAAACTTGGAACTCATTACCCAGGACAAATGGGTTTTAAATGTAGTGTCCCAAGGATACAGATTTCATTTCCACACTTTACCAACACATAGCGGGTGGCCAGATCTACCCCCAAATCAGTGGGCAGAGTCCCAAAATCAGGTACTCTCTCTCTTAAACATGGGGGCTATTCAGTTGGTACCAGAAGAGGAAAAGGGACAAGGTTTCTATTCGAGACTTTTCCTGGTACCCAGAAAAGGCAGTACATTGCATCCTATCCTGGACCTTTCTATTCTAAATACCTTTCTGGTGATTTCAAAATTGAAAATGCTGACTCTTCACCAGCTGCTTCCTATGCTAGACAAGGCTGCATGGTTGGCAACACTGGACTTAAAAGAAGCATACTTGCACATCTCTATTAGGGAGTCTTGCAGAAGATACCTACGCTTCAAAGCAGGCTACATCCACTATCAGTTCTATGCCCTTTGGCTTATCTACTGCGCCCAGGGTATTCACAAAGTGCCTTGCTCCAGTCATTGAATTTTGCAGGCAAAGAAATATTCAGATATACCCATACCTGGACGATTGTCTAATTCAGGCAGAAAGCAAGGACATTCCCTTCAGTCATCTGGCCTTTGTTCAAAGGGTACTGACTTGTCTGGGGTTCACCATAAACGAAAAGAAATCCCACTTGGTACCCTGTCAGCAAATTATATTCCTGGGAGCAAGCTTGAATACAACTTCCCAGATGGCTTTCCTCATGCCAGAGAAACGCATACATTTGACAACTTACTTCAAACAAGTGGCCACAAAAACCCAGCTATATCTGCAAGGCAAATACTGCAAGCCTTTGGGTTCATGGCCGCATGCATTCTTCTAATTCCATATGAAAGGCTGCATATGAGGAAACTACAATGGTATCTCAAAAGCCTATGGTGTCAACATTCACTAGATCTGGAAGCAAGGATTCCTATCATACCTTGCCTACGCCTAGAGTTCCTTTGGTGGGCAGAGGCCTGCCACCAAAACAGGGGACTACCATTCACATTACCCCCTGCCAAACAAATCTTAATAACAGACGCATCAGACTATGCATGGGGGCTCACCTGGCAGAGAAGTGCATTCAGGGCAAATGGAACCCAAATCAAATGCACCTGCACATAAATCAAAAGGAAATATTAGCTGTACCGAATGCTCTGACAGTCTTCAACGACCACATTTTTCGAGGACAACTAATGGTAAAGATGGGCAACACCACTGTCATGTGGTACATAAGCAGGGGGGGTACACATTCTTACCCCCTCTGCAGACTAGCCATGGCATTGTGGAATATAGCCTTGAGCTACCAAGTGAATCTACAAGCTCAGTTCCTGCCAGGAAAACTAAATACACTGGCAGACGGACTAAGCAGAAACCTCATGGACCCACACAAGTGGAAACTGGAACCAAGGAATTTCAACATGTTGACAAGCATATGGGGATGTCCAGATATAGACCTGTTTGCCTCTGCCCAGAACCATCAACTGGACAAATGTTGCACGAGGATTCCCCACAAGCAAGCTTGGAAAGTGGATGCTCTATCCTACAGCTGGAAAAACCTCTCAGTTTATGCCTTTCCTCCTCTGCCTCTGCTCTCCAAGTTACTACTAAAGATAAAACAGGACAAGCCAAGGATGATTTTAATTGCACCAGACTGGCCGCGCCAACACTGGTACCCACTCTTGCGCAGTGTGTCACGCTTGGCTCCATGTTTCCTGTCTCAGACTCCTTCCCTGTTGTCTCAGCAGGAGAACATGATTCTGCACCCTCAGCTGCAAACCCTGAACCTAGCAGCCTGGCTAATTACCTAATCTCTCCTTTATCATCCCTCAGTAAATCAGTGATGGCTGTCATTTTAGAGGGAAGGAGGCCTAGTACTAGAAAATCTTATGCTGCAAAATGGAAAAGAGTTTGTGCTTGGAACCAGTCTCAAGGAATGAACGCAGCAGTGCCCAATGTACCTCAGATTCTACAATACTTAACTGAGATGCTTCATAAGGACTTCTCTTTTTCCTCCATCAAAATTCATGCCTCAGCCATTTCAGCTCATTCTAGCACAGAAGCTCCGCTATTCTCTCACCCACTGCTCAAGCAGTTCCTCAGAGTGGCCAAAAATCTAAGGCCACCCAGGAGAGTTCCAACTCCAGCCTGTGATCTTAACTTTGTCTTGAGGAAACTCACTCTTCCTCCTTTCGAGCCAGCTGCTACTGCAGATTTAAAATTTCTTTCCTGGAAAACAGCTTTCCTTTTGGCAATCACTTCTGCAAGAAGGATATCTAAATTATAGGCCCTTATGGCAGTGGAACCTTTCATCATCTTTCATGCGGACAAGGTGTCCCTCAGAACCACTCCCTCCTTCATGCCCAAGGTGGTATCCAGTGTGGCTCTTAATCAGTCCATTCATTTGCCTACCTTTTTTTCCTAACCCACAGAACAAAGGGG
Organism: Protopterus annectens; assembly: GCF_019279795.1. Lineage (NCBI taxonomy): Eukaryota > Metazoa > Chordata > Ceratodontiformes > Protopteridae > Protopterus > Protopterus annectens. The sequence goes on along the minus strand of NC_056747.1, from coordinate 889,323,585 downwards.
AATGGATACTGCACTCTTTAGATGGGCACAGACAGCTTAAATTCTACTTGGACAGGACTAAACCTCAAAGGAAGTCTGAACAACTACTAGTGGCATTTGCTGCAGGGGACAGAGGGGAAAGGTATTTCAAAACAAACCATTTCAAAATGGATAGGCCACTGCATTCATTTCTGCTATAAGCACCATGGAAAACCTGTCCCACAGGGCATCAGACCCCATTCAGCCAGGGCTGCATTTACCTCTACAGTCTTTCTCAGGGGCGTCCCTATTAGGGACATCTTAGAAGCTGCTACCTGGACTTTTGTACATACTTTCACCAAGCATCACCATTTGCCAATGTTCTCTAAATCCAGGGCTGATTTTGCCACTGCAGTCTTGCAGGGCCTTATAGCTGGTCCTAATTCTATTTAAATTCCTCCTCCCAACCTTACCTTTGGGAATCTACCCAAATGTTATGACTGCAACAGTGAAACACGAAGAACATAGTACAGTTGTGTACACTTACCATAAATGTTGATATTCAAGTGTATTCACTGTTGCAGTCCTGGTTACCCTCCTTCCAGCCCCCCGACTTCTCATGACTAGACTTTTCTTGTTTAATGTATTTCAACTTTCTGATGTATTTGCTTTTTGTTGGCGGCATATCCTAACATATAATTGCTTTCCATTATGGGGGCACCTGACATCTGGGACAAGAAAAACTGCTGTATTGGCATCGGCTGCATGTTTTATACTCCTGACGACCTGACGCCATGGAAGAAGAGACAGCATCTGATGCAAAAATCCTAAGACTCTGGTATTCCTGGTTTTTCACACAGGCTTCCTCAATTTATCAAACAAACTAATCAGCAAGCTTTTGTCACACTATAAATATGCAAGATGCTCCATTAAATCAAGAAAGTTTGGCACTAAAGCAGAAGAAGTCCTTAAAAAGATGGAGGAAAAAGCTAAATCTATGCAAACTGTTAAAGATTTCATGCAGGTACAGCCACCTAGATTCATTAGGCATTGGCCTTCAAAAAACTGGTCCTTTCCAGTCTCTCCCAGACCTTCACAGTCCAAACCCAGGGGCAGCAGGCCACCAAGACTACAGTCTCAGGGTATGCACAGATCTAAACAATGGGCTGCTCCCACCTCAGAAACAGGGAGTAGTAAGCCACCATCCTATGAATAAAGTTCACAGCGATTTGTCCTTCATCCTTCCCAGCCTTGCCCAAGTACTTGCACCCTTAGGAGGAAAACTCACCCTGCATGCAAAAAACTGGAAATACATTACCCAGGACAAATGGGTCTTGAACATTGTATCGCAGGGCTACAGATTCTACTTCCACTCACTGCCAACCCCAAGCGGATGGCCAGACCTCCCCCAAAACCAGTGGGCAAAGGCCCAAAAGCAAGTACTTTCTCTTCTCAGTATCAGGGCTGATCAACCTGTCCCAACAGAGCAAAGGGGATAAGGTTTCTACTTCAGACTGTTTCTGGTACCCAGAAAAGAAAACTCTTGGTGCCCTGTCCTGGATCTGTCTATTCTCAACACCTTCCTGGTGGTTTCAAAATTCAAAATGCTTACTCTCCACCAACTGCTTCCTATGCTAGCCAAAGACTCCTGTCTAGGCACCATAGACTAAAAGAAGCTTATCCACACATCCACATAAGGGAATCTTGCAGGAAATGTCTAAGTTTCAGAGCAGGCTGTATGCATTATCAGTTCTCTGCACTTCCCTTTGGCTTATCTGCTGCACCCAGTGTATTCACAAAATGCCTGGCTCCAGCCATTGCATACTGCAGGCAGAGAAAAATTCAAATTTACCCATACTTGGACGATCACCTGATTCAAGCGAACAGTCAGGAATTGCTACTTCAGCACCTGACATTTGTAAAGAGACTTCTAACTTCTCTGGGGTATACCATCAATGAAAAGAATTCATATCTGGTACCCAGCCAAAATAATGTATTCATGGGAGCAAGCTTGAACACAACTTCCAAGATGGCATTCCTCACTCCAAAAAAAACAGATTTATTTGACAAACTACTTCAGTCTACTGGCCAACCAAACCCAGCTATCTGCAAGAAAATTACTGCAAGCCCTAGGGTTCATGGCCTCTTGCATTCTACTAATTCCATATGCAAGACTGCATATGAAGAAACTTCAGTGGTGCTTAAAAAGTCTCTGGTGTCAACATTCTCAGGACCTGGAAGCAATGAATCCTACCATTCCTTGCCTAAGGACAGAGTTCCTTTGGTGGGAAGAGGCCTGGTACCACAACAAGGGACTCCCTTTCACTCAACCCCCTGCCACCCAAACCCTGACAACAGACGTATCAGACTATGCATGGGGGACTCACATGGCAGGCAAATGCATTCAAGTCAAATGGAGCCCAAAACAGATGCACCTGCATATCAATCGAAAAGAAATGTTAGCTGTACAGAATGCACTGACAGCCTTCAAATACCTTATCCTTCCAGGACAGCTATTGATATTGATAAAGACAGAAAACACCACAGTTATGTGGTACATAAACAAGCAGGGGCGAATTCATTCCTACCCACTCTGCAAGTTAGCCATGGCTCTGTAGAACACAGCCTTGAGCAAATGCACCTCCAAGCTCAGTTCCTGCCAGGCAAACTAAATTCACTGGCAGATGACTTAAGCAGAAATCTAATGGACCCACACGAGTGGAAACTGGAACCCAAATCATTCAAGCTTCTGATCCACAGGTGGGGAGCACCAGAGGTGGACCCCTTTGCTTCCGCCCAGAACCATCAATTGAGCAAATTTTGCACCAGAACTCCCCATAGCCAAGCATGGAAAGTGAATCCCTGTCCTTTACATGTGAAAACCTCTCAGTCTATGCCTTTCCCCCCTGCCCCTCCTCTCGTACGTTCTACTAAAGATCAAACAGGACAAGCCAAGGACAATCCTGAGTGCACCAGACTGGCCACGCCAGCACTGGTACCCACTTTTACGCAGTCTTGACAGTAGTGCCACCTGCCTCAGACCCCTTCCCTGCTGTCCCAGCAGGAGAGCCTGATTTTGCATCCTCAGCTGCAAACACTGAACCTAGCAGCCTGGCTCATCTCCTGAATACATCACCAGAAATCCTCAGTAAACAGGTGCTGGATGTCATCCTTGAGGCCAGGAGGCCTAGTACTAGGAAATCCTATTCAGAAAAGTGGAAAAGATACTGTTCTTGGAGCCAGTCTCAGGGAAGGGACACAGCTGTGCCCAACTTACCTCAAATCCTAAATTATCTAACAGAACTGCTCCACAAAGGCATATCCTTCTCTTCAATTAAGATTCATGCCTGTGCCATCTCAGCTCATTACAATACTGAGCCACCCCTCTTCTCTCATCCTCTTGTCAAACAGCTCCTGATAGGAGCCAAAAATTTATGACCCCCGAGGAGAGCTCCCACTCCAGCCTGGGACCTTAACTTTGTGCTGGAGAAGCTCACGCTTCCCCCCCTTTGAGCCTGCTGCTACAGCAGAGTTAAAATTCCTGTCGTGGAAAACGGCTTTACTTCTAGCCATCACTTCAGCAAGATGAGTGTCTGAGTTGCAGGCCCTTATGGCCGTGGAACCCTTCATTATCTTCCATGTGGACAGGGTTTCCCTCAGGACTAACCCATCATTTATGCCCAAGGTGGTATCTAGTGTGGCTTTAAACCAATCCATCCGTTTACCAACTTTTTTTCTCTAATCCTCAGAATAAAGGGGAAAGGATCCTGCACTCCTTGGACATGCACGGGCAACTTAGGTTCTACCTTGACAGGACTAAACCTTTCAGGAAATCTGATCAGCTGCTAGTCAGCTTTGATACATGGGCAGAGGGCAAGGCCATTTCAAAGCAAACATCTCCAAATGGATAGCACACTGCATCCATTTCTGCTACAAACACCATGGAAAACCTACCCGACAGGGGATCAGAACCCATTCCACTAGGGCTACCTCAACATTTCTCAGGAGAGTCCCCACCAGAGACATCCTGGAAGCTGCAACGTGGAGTTCTGTACACACCTTCACCAAGCATTACCACTTGCCTATTTTTTCTAAATCCAGAGCTGGATTTGCTACAGCAGTCTTACAAGGCCTGCTAGCCAGCCCTAATACTTTTTGACTGCCTCCACCCTTCCTCAGCTTTGGGAATCTACCCAAGTGTGATGACTGCAACAGTGAAACACGAAGAACATAGTACAGTTGTGTACACCTAACATAAATGTAAATGTTCAACTGTATTCACTCTTGCAGTCCTGGTTACCCTCCCTCCAGCTCCTGACTTTTCTATGCTTTATACATATCCTCTTTTTTGGCCATATTTTATGGTAATGGTATTTACTTTTTACTGGAAGTCTTCCACACCATGTAATTGGTTCCTGTTTTGGGGGCTCCTGACATCTGAGGCAAGAAAAACTGATGTAATGACATCTGCTGCATGTTTTATACCCCTGACAACCTGACGTCATGGAAGAAGCAACAGCATCCTGCACAGAAATCCCAAGACTCTGGTATTTGGGCCGACTGAGGGCTACCTGCAGGCAGATAATGCAAGTGTGAGGACTGCAACAGCGAATACACTTGAACATCTACATTTATGGTAAGTGTACACAACTGTACTTTTGTGCTGGTTACCAAGCTGTTTTCAGGTAAGTGCCCCATTGGGGTTTTCTTATTTTTCTTTTGGTTTGCAAGTTTACATGTCGTCCAGAAAGGGAAAATATCAGTGTGGGAAACAGATTCCCCATATGAACTGTCATGAGCAGCGTCTTTTTGCTTGGGTGCTTCTCATGACCATATTACATGCTCAATTTGTCAAGTGTTTGTCCTTAAGACCCCTTCGTAGTTATCTTTCCTCCTTGTCTTTCTACCTGAAGAACCACTGTCTTAAGTTGTTGGCCCAGGGTGCTATGGCAGAATCGTACCATCCCGGGGAGTCAGCCGTCTGCCAAGACGACGACCTATAATGTTAGTCTGGATTCAGCTGCTGTACTACCTCCCCTGGATGTCTCTTGAGGCTGTTGAAAGTCTGGAAGATCATTCACTTGTTCTGTCGGATTGCTGTGCTGCGACCGTGTCAGTGGCTGGCATGGATCTGGCTTCTTGCATATCCTTGTAGGCTCTGCAGATGTCCATTGTTGATGTGAATGTGAACCTTAGCTGATAATATCCGAGGGACTAAGGTGCATTCCGTCGATTCTTGTTTGGGAGAAGATTCCCACTACATTGAGTGCTGGCAAGGGTCTGAGCCTCCTAAGGTCTTTAGAGCTGATGTTCCTCTGATGAAGAGACCAAAAATTAAACACATCTCCCCTGCTTCTAGAGATCCCCAGCATGAATGGCAGGATTTTACATGGGAGTGGTTTAATGCACTCATGGCCTTGAAACCTCCAAGTGGAGTTTCTGTTCCTGACCCCCCCCTCCCCAAACCGGTCGTTAACTCTACTTAAGACACCTAGGGAGCAGGACACTTCTAATGAAGACTTACTGTCAGAGGAAGAGTCCTTGGCATACTCCCCTGAGTCCTTCTCTATTGGAATTTGGTTCTGAGGAGGAGGATTCCATCAGCCACATCCTCATTTTGAGGAACTCTCTTTTGGGGATACTTTCTGTTGTATGATGAAGTTCTTTAAATGGAACGGTTCTTAGGTTTCCAACATCCAACAGAAGTATTATGAACTTCTCCAGATGGAATCCTCTAAGCCCTCTGCTGTTCTTCCAGTCCTAGCTGTCCTGTTGGACACTTTTTCATCATCTGCTTAGGCTTTTGATTCCCAACCTCCAGCTCCTAAAAAGCCTGATAGGTTTTATAAGGTGCTCGTTGACTGTAAGTTTCTCTACAAATGTCCCTCTGCTGACCCTTCTGTTGTGTTAATCTCTTTTGACAAATCATATGTAGCTATGAAGCTCTTGCATTCTAGTAAATTGCTTCCTTCTGACAAAGACAGTAGGGCCGTGGAACAGTTGGGCAAAAAGGTGTATACTGCTGCTACCCTGGCCTTTCAGGCTATTAATTATCAGACCCATATGACCAGATATGTCTTAGGTGTTCTTGCTCAGGCTTCTCAGGTTATTTCTGACCTTTCTGATTCTGAGAGGAAAGTTTCGTAGGTCGTCTTTCTATTGAGATCCTCTTCCCAAGCGGCTCACCATTCTGTTAAATGTAGTTAGTTATGATAAAGCTGATGCTGCTTCTAGATGTGGTACTTTTGGTTCTGTGTTGAGCAGTTACGCTTGGCTTTGCTTCCAGACATTGCCTGATGATATTAAGGCTAAATTCCTGGATGCTCACCTTGATAATAAAAATCTCTCTGGTTCTGCAGCTGCTAAACTTTTTAAGTCCCTGCAAGAAAAGGGCAAGGCCTTGCAGGAATTTAAGCATATTTTAGTTACTCCTATTCCTAAATTTCAGAGAAATTATCCCTTTAAGCCTGCCTTTCTACGTAGACCATTTTGCCCTCCTCCCAAAGGTAAAGTGGGTTCTAGACAGGCTCCTCCTGTTCAGTCTACTCAGACTCCTACTACTCAAGAACCTCCTTTTCCAGACAAGTCAAGTTCCGTCTTATCTGCTTCCTTCCATTCTAATTCAGTTTCCTTTATCTCTGTCTTTCCCTGCCTCTTCCCAACTGGTTAAGGATTACTCAGGATTCTTGGGTTCTGGTCATCATCCATTACGGATACTTTGTAGTGTGGACATTACCCTCCTTTTCTGGGCATTCTTCAACCTCCTGAGGAACAGTTGCCTTTCTTTCCTGGATGTACTTCAGGGCCTTTTGTCTCAAGGCACCATCCAAGCCGTTTCCACTCCTCAGAGGGTTAAGGTGTTTTGTTCCAGAATGTTTTTGACTCCCAGAAAAGAAGGCAGTTGGAGACCCATTCTGGACCTTTCTCAGCTCAATACCTTTCTGAAGATCCCTTCCTTTTGGATGCTGTTCCATCAGACTATTTTGTCTTCTTCAGGCTTTCTTAGTCTCTTTGGCTGTCAAGGATGTTTGTCTTCACATCCTTGTTCATCTCCATTTCAGGAAATATTTGCATTTTCTCTGTTTATTCCTTGTAGTTTCAGTTCTCTGCTTTGCTTTTTGGCCTCTCTGCTGCCCCAAGGGTTTTTACCAGATGACTCCATTCCTGTGATACCCTTTTGCTGAACGAGGGGAATACAAATCTTTTCTTACCAGGACAACCTACTCATTCAGGTTTCCTCTCCAGACGCCTTGCTTCAGCACCTTCAATGTCCTGTTTGCCTCTTGCAAAGACTAGGGTTTACAGTAACTTTCCAGAAATCAGTCCTTCGTAGATCTCTAAAGCCATTTTTTTTGTTACTCCTTTCATGGGAAAAGCCTCTCTGCTTCTGTTAAGGCTCATTCAACCAGGGCTGTGGCTTCCTCTCATGCTTTTTTTCAAAGGTTTAGATGCTAATTCCATCCTTGAGCTGCTACTTGGACCTCTGTCCATACCTTTACTAAGCATTACAAATTAGATGTTTCCAGGGCTGGAGCTGGCTTTGCTATCATATTTGGCTTTCTTGAAGGCTTTTCTGTGCCTTCCTCGAGCTTTTGTACTCTTCCTTTAGTGAATAATACTGCAATAGTGAAATGGAAGGACATAATACAGATGTGTAAAATCATACCATTGCAGCAGATGTCCTCTTCACTGCTGCAGTATTTTCTTCCTCCTTCCTTCCCCTTTTCATTACTATTTTTTTTCCTTCTGGGTGTACATATTCCTCCTTTACTCCTTGAAATGTTGTTTTATATGGGGCTTTTCCTTTCTGAGGTATGTACATCACCTTTATGCCCTACTCCATGAGTAGGGAACATATGTGCAACATATGATGTCCTTAAAATCCTAACAGTTTGGTACACTGGCAAAATGTTGGGCTACCTTTGACAAGGAATCCCTTTAGTGAAGAATACTGCAACAGTGAAGAGAAAGACATCAACTGTTATGGCAAGATTTTATGCAACTCTACTTTATTCACTTCAGAGAGAACGTTTTGTTGAGGGAGGAAATGGGAAGAAATCATAATGGTCCTAAGAGTACCAAAAAGAATGGTGGTGATGACTGTGCAGAGTTGCAGTAGCTAACCTGTATTATATAGTAACAATATAGCATCATGGAAGGTTTGGAGGTTAAGATGCTAATTAGCTAAAATGCATTATGTTAAATTGGTTACAAATACTTAGTCCACTTTTTTTGGCTTCAAATTTGCCATTGCAGTGTCTCTTATCCTGTAGTGCTTTTGATATCCTTTTATTCCTTTTGCTGTGATAGTGAAATGGGAAAGAGTGTTGTATTTGCATTGCCTACATAATTATAATTAAAAAGAAGTAATTTATAGGTATATATCTATATCTTGCATCATCAGTCTCTGCAACCTCCCCCAATTAACTCCCTCATTCTGGACACCCCAAACCAAACTGCAGTGTACCAACTATTGCGGCTCCATTCTTGCACTGAAATTTTGGCAATCCCTCCCCTTCACCTTAAAAAAGTGTCCTCTTTCCCCACCTTCAGAGCTCAACTCAAAAGACATGATCAAAAATCTTACAGCAGTTGCTTTTCCGCTGGGCACACAACCTAAGATCCTGTTCACCTGCCTCATTTCTGCTATGATCTTCTATTCTCAACTGCAGCTTCCTTCTCATATTTACTACTAAAATTAATTCACATTTGATTTTCTACTCTGGTAATATTGTTTACACGTTGTATCATTTGTCTATGATTAGCTATATTCTGTGATTACTCTGTGTTTCTCAATTTGTTCTGTTTTCCTTCTTTGTTCATCTCTTTTTCCGGGCTCTACCTGCAAATGGCCTATAGTGGTCAGTGTACTACCCTGATAAATCAAAGTAAAGTAAAATAATGACTGCTGAGTTGATAATGCTGAGTTTTAAGCGGCTATTGTGTTGGTCTAAGATGTGCAGCTAATATGATTTTGCACTCTTTAGCAATTAAGATTTAACCAGCTAAGAACCTTTAAACTTGGAAGCTGTTGTATGGGTGGGTTACATAACATCAGGATTGTCAGTAGTAGAGCACAAACCTGCATATTCTGGATAAAAGATAATAGGTACAATCTTTTGGGAGTTTGTTCCGAGAGACAGGACAGTAAAATCTTAATTCAAAAGTCCTTCTGCATTGACTGTAGCATTTCTATTCCTTTTGTTTTTTTTTGTTTTTTTTTTTTTGGCATGGTTGTGTATAAAAATGTTCAGTTTGCATGGTCAGGACATGCACACATCTTTGTGTCTCTTACAAATCCCTATAGTGGGCTAATAATTATTCAGATCATTGGTGATACTTTTATCTTGCATGGACTGGAAATAGGAAGGGTCTTCACCAGTGCAGCCCTCTCCAAAAAAAAAAAAAAAAAGATGGATGCTGTTGTCAAAATTCCTCATATGTCATTCTTTTTCTTTTCTTTTTTTTCCCATTGAATTGACCATAAACTCATCATTATTGCTGGAATCTTCATAAAAAAAACAAATAAGAGGCTTTCTGTTCTGGCTCCTTTGCACGGATCTAAAGGGTTTGAGCTTCAATGTCATGCTTTTCACTGCATCAACATTTTTCAGTTGCCATATTTTCTCTGTAGAAAATTTGCCTAAAATCATGTGATCTCTGTTAAAAATGTTCTGTTTCAGTTTTTTAATCAAGCATGAAATGGTATACATAAGCAAAATATTCTTTCATAAACATTAAATGCATTCACAAAATGGCAACCCTAAGCAATTGTGGAGGAGCTCAAACTGGGAAGATGGCTTCTGCTGCTAGAAGTTTAAGTGAAATGCATGCAGTGTACAAAAGAGGGAAGGTGTTTCAAAAGGACATTGATGATGTGAGAAGAATACGTTATTGAGCTTCCTCTTATCAGAGGAATGCCTCAAACATCATTATGGAGCTTCCCATGTCTATGACTAGAGGTTAGATCTCAAATTGGTCAGGTGACTTGTAAATGACTTATTGATGAAATACAGAATTAACCTACATTTCTGGGAGGGCTTATTGGTTGGTGTTGTGGATGCTCTTCAATTGATGGTGATGAAGTTGACAGGATGCATTTCTATGAGCTTTTGTGGCCCTAAGAAGTTGGTCACCATTACAACTTCAACTTTACAGAATAATGCACCTTTTCCCCCATTTAATTGGTGTTTAGGCATTATGTCTAAAGGGTATGACTTGACATCATTTGCCGTTTTTGTCATTCTCAGTAATCTTTCTCGTGGGGTGTTCAGCACTTAAGATAGCAGCTGAATCTTTATCAGTGCCCTTGTTGACTGTGGCTGTCCGTGGCAAATTTGGTGACTAGAAATTTAGCTCTCGTGGTTCTGATGGATTTGGAATTTTTTAGGTGGAGCATGTCCATCAATTCCTGATTGGACATGGCCTTGTACGTCAGGCATAGATCACCCTTGAGCAGGCGGTATGCTACTGAATAGAGCTGGAGTTTCTTTAGTCTGACAGCATATGACATATGTTGGAGACCCTTGATCCTCTTGGTGGGGTACTTTTGAGTCTGTCTAGCTGTTGCAAGTGCCGGGTGAGGTACATACCAAATGGGGCATTGTACTCAATCATGGGCCTGATAAGGGAGGAGTATAGGAGTACAATGACCTCCTTTGATCTGGATGTGAATTCCTTCATGATAAGGTGGGCAAGGTAGAAAGTCTTTCTAACCACTTTGGCAATGTGGGTGTCAAATGAGAGGTCACTATCGACTTGGGTCCCCAGGTCTCTGATTACTTTTTCCGTGCTCAGTGGGTTACTGTCTATGTGATCATTTGTGGGCACTTTGTTTTTCCCAAAGGGGATGACTATACATTTTTTGGCATTTAGTTTAAGGCCATGACTCCGGCACCAGTTGTCCCTTTCAGTGAGGCTTTTCTGTAGGATGTATGTGTCAGCTGGTGTATCGACTATGGCGCCTAGTTTGCAGTCATCTGCGAACTTTGTCAGCCACAACCCTCCCATGTTTGCTTTCACATCTGAGAAATAAATGCCGAACAAGAGAGGTCCCAGGACAGAGCCCTGTGGGACACCACTTGTGACTGGCTTTGAGTCTGACATGGCTCCAGCGATTTTGACTTTATGGGTTCTATCCTTTAGCCAGGTTGCCACCCATCTTGTGACATATGGATTTACATTTAAGCTGTTGAGCTTGTCTATGATGCCAGAGTGGGGTATTGTGTCGAAAGCTTTAGCCAAGTCCAGGTAGGCTGTATGGACTGCTTTGCCCTAGTCAATGGCTCTAGTGACTGTTTCGAAAAAGTCATCCAGGTTCAAAAGGCAGGATCTGCCCTTTATAAAGCCGAACTGGGTGGGATCAAGTGTCTGTAAGTCCCCAATGTCTCTGTTTATGAGTTCCATAATGATTCTTTCCATAGCTTTGCAGACCAGGCTGGTTAAGCTTATGGGGCGGTAGTTACCAGGGTCTGTAGAGGTGCCTCCTTTGTGGAGTGGGACTACTGTTGCTGTACGCCAGTTTTCAGGTACATATCCTGTAGTAAGGCTAAGGTTAAATAGCATTTTTATGTGCGGGTTTAGCTCCTCTTGGAGTTCACGTAGCACGCAATCCGGGATACCGTCGGGTCCCATTGATGCTGTGTTTTTAGCTTTGCTGAGGGCGGTTCTCACCTGGACATCTGAGATGACAGGGAAGTTACATTCAGCTGGGATAAGTATTTCTTCTTTTGGGAGTGAGGGAGGGGAGAAATTTGCACTGAACCTGTCTGCCAGAATGTTGGCAATTTCTGTGGGTTCAGTGTATTTTTTGTCATTGTGAACTAACTCTGAACATATCTGAGGGTTTCCTTGGTTTCTAACATAGCTGAAGAAGGCCTTGTGGTTATCTTTAGTGTCCATAGCGATTTTGCTCTCAAAGTTGGCCTTGGATGTTTTTATGAGAGAACGTAGCTTTCTACTAGTGCTGATCAGAGATGCCTTCTCTTTATGGGATTTTGCTCTGTCGTGCAGTAGCTTCCTTCTTTTGTTATACAATTTGTTTATGGCTGGGGTCCACCAGACAGGACGCCTGCCCTTGGTGGAGAGGGTCTTGGTTTTATTTGGGATTGCATGATCCATGCATTCTTGGAGATGTCCGTAGAAAACATTTGTGAAGGATTCTGCATTGTGGGATGTGGTTTCCATTGGCCCAGTGAGCTTAAAGGATACCATCTCAGTTTTAAGAAGTGTAAAGTTGGCTTTTGAGAAGTTTTTCACTGTAGTCTTTTGTGTTGGGGGTGGAGGTGAGATATGTATATCCAGGGTGATTAGTTTGTGGTCAGATCACACTAGTGAGGGGTATACTTCCGGTGTGGAGCACTTTGTCCCCATGTTTGTGATGATCAGGTCTAGTATATTATCTCCCCTTGTGGGAGAGGTGACTAGCTGTTCCATTGCATTTGAATTTATGAATTCCAGGAACCTTTGGGTTAGGGTGTTTGGGCTAGAATAATGCACCCTGTCTATGTTAGGGTAGTTGAAGTCTCCCAATATGATGGTGTTTGGTGAGACATTCATATCCTCCAATGTCTTCAGGAAGGCTGAGTGGGGTTCCTGAGATTGGGAGGGTGGTCTGTAACATGCTACCAGTTGTATAGTAGTTTTGCCTATGGTTAGTTGCACCTGGATGGTCTCTGATGCTTCATGTGTTGCCACTAACCTGGATGCGTGGGTGTCCTTGATGAATATGGACACTCCCCCTCCCTTTTTGGTTTGGCCCGAGTTTTGGGGACGAAAAGCATGATACGAGGTATAGCCTGGTAGCGCTGGGGTGCTCTCAGGAGCCTTGAAACAGGTTTCAGTTACTGCACAGACATCGATGTTCTCCATACTGAGGAGTGCTTTGAGAGCTTGCATCTTGAGATTTAGACTTCTGGCGTTGAGCAGCATTACCCTTAATTTTTTTCCATTTTTGTTTTCTAAGGAGGTGGGTTTGTTTTTTGAGCCTTGCTTAAAAAAGGCACTATGGGGGAGGCAAGAGCCTTAGCCAATATCCGGAAGCCCAGTGGTGACAGATGCAAGCCGTCCCTTGCGAAGCAGCGTGGCTTGTCCCGCATGTCATCCCAAGCAGACAGACATTGGATCCCCCTAGAATGACACCAGTATTTGAGCCAATTATTAAAGCTGATCATCTTGTCTTTGTATTGTGGCATCATTCTTGGTGAGGGCAAGATGCTGCTCAGGGTCAGGGTCATACCAGCTTGGGCTACATAATCAGAGAGCTCCTCTATGTCTCTTTCCACGTAGTCCAGGGAGGTACGTCTCAGGTCATTCACGCCGGCATGGACAATGACGGAGTCATATTTGTACTTGCTTTGGAGTGACCTGAGTGCGTGTGTTATGTGGCGGATCCTAGCTCCCGATAAGCAGCTCACCGTTACCCTCTCCTTGTTCAGCCTGGTAAGCGGAACGTCAGTGTGTCTGACTATAGAGTCACCTATTACTAGTGTATCAGGCATGGTGTTTGGCCTTAAGGGCTGTGATTGTTTGACACACTGATTTATTGAAGTATGTGTTGCATGTGTTATGTTTTGAGGTGGTGGATTTTTGGGTGTCTGCTTTGGGAGCCTCTGTTGTTTTGGTAAGTTTTTTGTTAGAGCCTCCGAGTATGTCTTTGTGTTATGTGTTTGGTTTGCAGTTGTGGTAGGTCTATGTGGGACTGGGTTTGGTGTGTGTGTGGTTACCTTCTCCTCCTGTCTGGTCTTGCCAGTCCTGAGTTGAGAGAGTTCAGCCTCCAGTTTGACTATATAGTTGCATTTCTCACATGTATTTGTGTTTGTTGGGAGGAGGAGAGGGTTGTCTGTGTATATGAGACAATTGTAGCATTGTCTCAAGATTCCCAGATTAACCAGCTGAACCGGAGAGGATGCTAGTAATCTACCACTCGACATGCTAGAATATTATAAGGGAGTGCTGTGCCTTTAAGGGAAGTGGGTACTCACAGGGAAGGTAGGTGGATGTAGTGCTTACTTTAGTTAGTGAATGCTTACTTAGAAGAGAGATTTTGAGAACAAGTGCTAGGCTTATAATAAAGTGATTAGACTGATTATTGTAAGAGTAGAGCTTTCTTAAGGGAAAATGTGAAGAGCAGACTTGGCGGAGCCAGAAAAAGTTTAACCTTGTTTAACTGGCGCTGCGCTATGTGCACAAATGCGCAAAGCCGTGCAAACGCGGATTTTAAACAGGGAACTTCAAAAGAGCTAGAAATGGTCCAAACCAACCAATTACTACAAGCTCTTGTGCTGAGGTCCCTCCTTCAGGGACGGATAGGCTGCTCAAGGCTCCCCACTCCCACTGGTGAGCAAAGAAACTTCCTTCTATCCAAGTAAGGCAATGGACAACACAGGAACTACACCACAGCCCAGAATACAGCAAAGCCTGTATACTGGTCTAAACTAGTCGAGGAGAGGCGGGAAAACGAGGATATTTTTTTGTTTGTTTGTTTTTGAGATAGAAAGCACACAGAAATGCAGGAAACAGCAATAAATCAGTTACACAGGCTAGCACACTTTAGTGGGCAATCTCAACAGTTAAATTTAACAAACAAACAACTTTCGACCAATTTTCGACTAAATGAAACTTTAAGTGCAGATAATATATAATGCAACAAACAGTTAAAAAAACAGTTTAAGCTTGTTCAAGGTAAGCAAGAGAAGGTATTTCAGGTAAAAAACAGCAAAAAATACTTAAATCAGGAAAGTAGTCACTTTTCTCAGTTCTCTGCTGCTAGGATCACTCTGCAGGACCACGTAAATTCACCCTGGGGGTTTCACCTGTATCCCTCTTGGATTTGGGCGTTAGGTGCTGTTCATGGAAACAAGGGTAGTACTTGGCTAGGCTTGTAAGGGCCCTAGGGCCATTAGCCTAGTAACTTCCTATAGTAATAGTATCAGGTTAGCTTTTTTTTTTAATTTTTTTTCTGACTAGTATGTTTTATGCTATTTCTAACATATAAAGTTATAGGTATGATTTTTCTGTCAGGATTAAGCATAGTGTGTTAAGTTTTGTGATTTAGTGTGTGTTAGTAGTTTTCTGGTGTCAGGCAAACCTCACGCTTTCAAACAGTGCTCAGCTTGCAGACACAATTCCTCCTCAAGACACACTGTATTATTTAGGTGATTCCTACTTTCAGGCTGACTGTGACTTTTTTTTGCAGCATTTGTTTCCAGAGCTATTCAAGCCAGGAAAGCAAAACCTATTTAAAAGTATTGCTTTCCCCTCAGACAAGGTCTTCATCTTTTGCCTTTCTGTCTTTTGCTACTAGGTCAGCTTCAGTTTCAGCTTATCCAAGCAGTAAAACAGAAAAAAGGGAAGATGTGTCCGAGGAGAAACTCAGAAAAGAAAAAAAAAAGTCTATAGAGAAAATACCTGAAAGGAAAAAGTTGGAGGAAGAGATCCGAGAAATAAAAGAAAAGGTCCCCAGATCCAACTGATCTTTTGCACCCTGCACAAAAAACACCAAGGAAGTCAGATCCAACAGTTAGTCTAATCCTAACTGCCCTCCTCAAGCTAGATTTTTATGGGATCCAGTGAGCCCTCAGCTCCATTCTCCTGATGATCATCGTTTTTCACTGTTGCAGTCATGACTGTAGGGTTTCCCCTGCCGGCAGGCAGCCCTTGGTCGGCCACAATCCCAAAGTCTGGGTCCGGCGTCGGCTGTTTAACCATGCTCCCTGACGTCAGAACGCCAGGAGTACAAAGCTGACAGCCGACGTCATCTTCTCCAGTCTTTCTTGCCTTGCGGTGATAGCAGTTCGCAAGTGCTGGTCGGCTGACTCCTGACTAATTTTACTGATACACTTCGGTCCGAAGACTTTCTTCTCCACTCACAGCTAAGTACCCCGTTGGGGAAACTTTTTTCTTGCTCCACTCCGGTGTCAGAAAAAGTTAATAATTGTATTTCATGTGGGAAGCAAATACCTCATAAGGATTTTCATTCTTACTGTCTTCCTTGCTTGGGCCCTGACCACGACGTAGCTAGTTGTCAGTTTTGTGCTAGATTCAATCAACTTACAATTAAGCGAAGGTACGATTTTGCTTTTCATTACTTCGGTAGGCGCTTTAACTACAAAATGTCATCGGGTACAGTCCCAGCTACCGGAGTTCACAAGTGTCGCAAGGATAAAGACAGGCCTCCGAGGTCCAAATCTGATGATAGCGCACAAGTGGAGCCAGCTTCAGGTTCGGCCGTCGTCAGTGAGGCACTTTTGCAGCCCCTGTCATCGGCCATTTCAGAACCGACGGCCGAAACGGATTCTCATGAGGAGCCAACCAGGCCTTTAAATATTTCTGTTGCAGGACCTTCGGACAATGCTCCTTTGGATGGTCCGGAGCCACTGTGCAGGTACCGGCTTCCGAAAGGGTTTTCAGGCCTACTCGGCTACTAATAAAGGCAAAGACAAAGGCAAAGACTCCTTCAAAATCAAAGACTTCAACACAGGCCTCTTCTGAACCGGCTCCTAAGTCACAGAAACAGTTACTCAAGATGGCGGAGGATTTAATTACTATGATTAGGGGTTCTCATCCCCCTCCAGACAAAAGGCCAAGGCAGGATGTTTCTTATGATTCCTCTGATCAGGCTTCTGTTTCCTCAGTTTCTTCTTCTGATCAGGAATATTCTTTCCCTCCTTATGAGGATTCTGATGCTGAAGAATCCATTCCTTCTGCTTCTCCCCCTGAGGATTTCTCATTTGGGGAAACTTTGCATGAAATGAGGAAACATTTCCATTGGGAAGGATAGGAGTTTTCGGAATCCAAGAAAAGACTGAGGGAATTTCTTCTTCCCCAACATAGACCCCTGGCTATTTCTCCTGTTTTGGATATTGTGGATGATGCCTTTTCAGAGGCTAACTTAACCCCTGACTCTCTTCCTCCTGCTCCTGTTAAGCCTGATAGATATTACAGGGTTCCTGATTCCCATCAGTTTTTATACAAGAACCCTTCTGCTGACCCTGAAACCATTTCTCAGGGTCCCAAGGGAGTTAAGGCTGCTTCTGCCAAAAATCCCATTCCTACTGAAAAGGATTCTCGATCCTTAGAAAGATGGGGCAAAAAGGTGTACACTTCTGCTACTTTGTCCATTAGGGCTTTAAACTGTCATATGTTTAAATACCAACAATTTCTATTGCCTGTCTTAAAACAGAAGCTTACTTCCATTTCTGCCTGTGCAGATGATAAGGAATTACATGACTTATTGCACGCCACTGAACAAGTTGGGAAGCATGGTTTACACTGTGGATTTGATGCCTTGGAGGCTTTCTTGTAGGGCTGCGGCCTCTGGCACAGTCATTAGAAGGCATGCATGGCTAAAGGAACAAAATTTACCTGGACAAATAAAGGCTAAATTATTGGATGCTCCTGTTCAGCATAATGTTTGTTTGGATCTAAAGCTGAAGATGTAATTAAAAAGATGGAGGATAAGGCGAAATCCATGCAAACAGTTAAAGATTTCTTACAAGTACAGTCGCCTAGATTTAGCAGGAATTGGCCTTCTAAAAATTGGTCCTTTCCCGCTTCTGACAGGCCTCAGAGGGGTAGATATAGACGTTCCAGAGGGAGCCCTCAAACGCAAGCTGCTTATAGACCAAGATAGTGGACTGCTTCCACCCCTAGGGGAGGAGAGGACAGGCCACAATCTCAAAGGAAACAAACTCAATGACTCCCTCTGTTGGGCTACAGGAACTTCTTGCCTGGAAGCCCCTCTCGGAGTAAAACTCTCTCTTTTTTATCAAAATTGGACTCAAATAACCCAAGACAAATGGGTTTTGGATGTGGTTTTAAGAGGTTACAAATTCCATTTTCATACCTTGCCAAGGCCAAGCGGATGGCCAGACATT
Source organism: Protopterus annectens (assembly GCF_019279795.1). Lineage (NCBI taxonomy): Eukaryota > Metazoa > Chordata > Ceratodontiformes > Protopteridae > Protopterus > Protopterus annectens. Next base: position 889,305,751 of record NC_056747.1, on the reverse strand, counting down.
CCAAAGCATCAATGGACGGAGGCCTTAAACCATTTGGAAGCTCTTTTGGCTATGAATGCCATAGAACTGGTTCCTCTTTCAGAGATGGGAAAAGGTTTTTATTCAAGGCTTTTTCTAGTCCCAAGGAAGCAAAACTCATGGAGACCCATTCTGGATCTGTCGGTCTTGAACACCTTTCTAGAGATTCCAAAATTCAAGATACTTACTCTTCAGCAGCTACTTCCAATGCTGTCCAAAAATGCATGGATGGTAACTTTGGATTTAAAGGAGGCATATTTACACATTCCCATCAGGCAGGATCGCAGAAAATACCTCTGGTTCAAAGCCGGATCGAGGCACTTTCAATTCTCTGCGCTGCCCTTTGGATTATCTACTGCGCCCAGGGTCTTCACCAAATGCCTGGCTCCAGTAGTAGCTTACTGCAGACTCAAGGGAATTCAAATTTACCCTTATCTGGACGATTGTCTAATTCAGGCAGACAGCAAGGATGTCTTACTCCAGCATCTAGAATTTGTACAGAACCTCCTCAAGTTCCTGGGATTCTCTGTAAACATAAAAAAGTCAAATTTGACACCATCACAACAGATAACTTTTCTGGGTGCACTTCTAAACACCACAACCCAGATGGCATTTCTGACATCCGAAAAACAGTTACAGTTGGCTTCAACTTTCAGAACCTTGGCAACTTTAACTCGTCTATCTGCAAGGAAATTCCTGCAGGCTTTGGGTTACATGGCCTCCTGCATCCTTCTCATACCATATGCAAGACTACTCATGAGGAAAATACAGTGGTACCTAAAAAGTGTATGGTCTCAACATTGCCACAGTTTAGACATACTGATCTCCGTCCTTCCTTGCCTTCAAAAGGAATTTCTTTGGTGGTCCAGGGCATGTGCTCTAAACAAAGGAAAGCCCTTCTGTCTGCTCCTGCCTCTCTGATTCTAACCACGGACGCCTCGGATTATGCTTGGGGAGCCCATTTTCAGGGCAATTGTTTGCAGGGCCTTTGGACAAAGGATCAGAAGCACCTGCATATCAATTTAAAGGAAATGTTAGCCATTCAGAAAGCTCTATTGGCCTTCAAGAATCTTTTACAACCAGGACAACTGTTAATACGGACAGACAACACCACAGTTATGTGGTACATAAACAAGCAAGGGGGATCTCATTCCTACCCCCATTGCAGACTAGCCATGGATCTATGGAACACAGCTCTAGCTTGCAATCTGGATCTTCAAGCTCAGTTCCTACCAGGGAAACAAAATTTCCTGGCAGACAGTCTGAGCAGAAATCTTTCGGATCCACACGAGTGGATGCTGGACACCAAAATCTTCAGGATGATAACAGCAGTCTGGGGATGTCCTCACATAGACCTCTTTGCATCCCATCTAAATCATCAACTACAGACTTTTTGCACCAGGACTTTCCACAGAGAAGCTTGGAAAGTGGACGCCCTGTCATTCAGTTGGAGGAACCTCTCGGGATATGCCTTTCCGCCTCTTCCTCTTCTTCCACGGGTTTTATTGAAGATAAAACAGGACAAGCCCAAGAGGATAATCTTGCTTGCTCCAAATTGGCCTCGGCATTTTTGGTATCCAACTGTAAAAAAACCTATGCCTGGAGCCCCCCTGGGTTTTACCTCCGTCTCCGATCCTTCTGTCCCAACATCAGGGTCAGGTTCTACACTCTCATGTCAGAACTCTCAGCTTGGCAGCCTGGTTAATCCAGGGCCTTTGATTTCTTCTTTACTGCCCAAGCAGGTTATGGATGTCATTTTAGAAGCCAGATGTCCTAGCACTAGAAAATCTTATGCAGGAAAATGGAAAAGATTTTGTTCCTGGATGCAGGCTCAGGATTCTGATCCTCTTCTTCCTAACATTACTTTAATTTTACTTTACTTGACAGATCTCTTACATAAGGGTCTCTCTTTCTCTTCCATTAAGATGCATGCCTCTGCTATTTCTACTCATTATAATACAGACCCTCCCATTTTTTCCCACGAGCTCATGCGACAGTTTCTCAGAGGAGCTAAGAACTTAAGACCTCCTAGATCTCCTCCTATTCCTGCTTGGGATCTCAACTATGTTTTGGAAAAACTAACATTGCCTCCTTTTGAGCCTGCTGTCTCTTCTGACATCAAGTTTTTATCTTGGAAGACAGCCATCCTGTTAGCCCTAACCTCTGCCAGGAGAGTTTCAGAGTTACAAGCTCTTATGGCTGTGGAACCTTATATTATTTTTCATCAAGACAGGGTATCTTTGAGGACTAATCCTACCTTCATGCCTAAGGTGGTTTCCAAGGTGGCTTTAAATCAAACTATACACTTGCCAACCTTTTTCCCCACTCCTCAAAATAAAGGGGAAAGGATCTTACATTCCTTGGATGTACACAGACAGCTACGTTTTTACCTGAACAGAACCAAGGACATCAGAAAATCAGATCAATTGTTTGTTTCTTATGCTTCAAGTTCCCAAGGTAAAGCCATTTCAAAACAGACCATTTCTAAATGGATTGTTCATGGAATCAGATTTTGTTATTCTCACCATGGAAAGCAAATCCCAGGGAGTATACGGACTCATTTCACCAGAGCTGCTGCCACTTCTGCGGCCTTCCTCAGGGGAGTTCCTACCAAGGACATTTTGGAAGCTGCAACTTGGAGTTCAGTGCATACATTTTCTAAGCACTACAATCTACCTCTCTACTCTAAGTCTAGGGCAGGCTTTGCCTCTGCAGTCTTGCAGGGCCTTTTAGCCGCCCCTTCCTCTTTATGACCACCTCCCTTTCTTTCAGCTTTGGGATTCTACCCTACAGTCATGACTGCAACAGTGAAACACGATGAACATAGTACAGTTGTGTACACCTACCATAAATGTAGATGTTCGAGTGTCTTCACTGTTGCAGTCTGGGTTTCCCTCCCTCCTGTCCCCTCTTCTTTTTACTTTTGTGTATTTCCTTTTTTCACCATTCTTCTAAGGTGTATTTGCAAAGGTTATGGGGCCTTTTTTATTTTGGGACTCCTGACATCTGGGGCAAGAAAAACTGGGGAAGATGGCGTCGGCTGTCAGCTTTGTACTCCTGGCGTTCTGACGTCAGGGAGCATGATTGAACAGCCGACGCCGGACCCAGACTTTGGGATTCTGGCCGACCAAGGGCTGCCTGCCGGCAGGGGAGAACCCTACAGTCATGACTGCAACAGTGAAGACACTCAAACGTCTACATTTATGGTAGGTGTACACAACTGTACTTTTTACGTGGATGATATGTGATGTTTTTTCTGTCACAGTTCAACCTGTGGGTTGTCTGATCCTTCCCTGATCTAGTGCTGGCCAACTTCCAAAGATTTAACCTTGCTGGGCTTAGCTTCCTCTACCCATAACACCCCTCTCCACCAGAAGTAACTGTAGTGTAGTTTGCCGCTATTCCAGATGGCAGCTGGGTCGTATGCTCCTTTCACTGTATCCTATTTTGGGTATGTGGCAAATGACCAAACATTTAATTCCGAGAACCTCTATTCATAGAGACAAAAATAGCTAATGTTTCATTAAGTGAACTTGAACTTCAACGAACTTTGAATTTCCATAGTTGGCCAACATGGCGAGCATGAGAATAACCCAGTAATAGAAAAAACTACAGAAAATATACATGATATGCACACTACACTACTGAACTACATAATACTACTCTACAAATGTAAAGGACTACTGAAAATATTGAACATCTGCAGCTGAACCAAACATGAAAGGTAAACACTTTAAATTTAGTTACCATAGGTACCTCCTATACCGAGCCAACAGATATTGCCAATACACTGTCTGACCGTGCCAACTTTACCCCCCCCCCCCCCAAAAAGACCAGTCACAATACCAGTAGATTGCCAGGCACCCAGTATTACTGCTGCACAGTTTGAAACAGCACTGTCCAAGGCAAAGTATACAGCTTCTGTGGGACCTAACAGCATCCCTGGCTGTGTTCTACATGAACTACAGAGTGAACTGGCACCTCACCTGTGTACCCTGTTCAATCACAGCCTCACTTCAGACTTTGTCCCTATCGAATGGCACTGTGCTACAGTCATCCCTCTCCATAAAGGAGGAGCAACTACAGACCCTGGGAAATATCGCCCCATTAGCCTGACAAGTCTGTTATGCAAATCTGTGGAATGCATCATCATGGACCTAATAAACAAGGCTATAGGGAATCTGCAAACTCTGGCTTTGGTTTTGTGAAGGGTAGATCATGCCTGCTCAACTTGGTCAACTTCTTTAAGTCTGTCACCAGAGCTGTGGATGAAGGCAAGGTTGTTCATACAGCCTACCTTGATCTTGCCAAGGCTTTTGATACTATTGCCCACTCAGTAGTCATAGAAAAACTCACTAAGCTAGGCATCAACCCCTCTATTACTAGGTGGGTTGCAAAGTGGCTCACAGGTAGAACCCACAGTTTAAAAGTAACTGACTCCAAGTCAGACTGCTGACCAGCCACGAGTGGAGTCCCACAGGGTTCAGTCCTGGGTCCTCTCCTGTTTGGTATCTACTTCTCTGAAGTCCAGGCCAACACGAAGGGACTCTGGCTGACAAAGCTTGCAGACGATTGCAAGTTGGGAGCTATTATTAGTGATCCCAAGTGATGTTGACATCCTACAGAAAGGCCTCACTGAGACAAACAACTGGTGTCAGAACCATGGCCTAAAGCTCAGTGCCAAAAAAATGTATCGTCATCCCCTTTGGGAAAAACTCGGTTCCCATGAATTACCACATCGATGGTAGTCCGCTGAAGACAGAAGGCGTAACAAGAGATCTGGGAACACAGGTTGACAGCAACCTCTCTTTTGACCAGCACATTGCCACTGTGGTCTTAAAGTCCTTCTGTGTGGCACATCTCATTACTAAGGGTTTTGCATTCATCCAGGAAGAAAGACGTCATTGTCTCCCTGTACTCTTCTGTTATTAGGCCAGTCATTGAGTGCAATGCCCCATTTGGCATGTACTTCACTAAACACCTGCAACAACTGGGGAGCCTGCAAAAGTACCTCACAAAGAGTATCCTAGGCCTTAAACATTTGTCCTATATGGACAGATTTAAAAAACTCCCAACTATTCTGTCTCATATCGCCTACTTCGAGGCGATCTCTGCTTGACATACAAAGCCATGTCTGACCCAGCTCTGTTAGAAATGCATCTAAAGAAATCCCAATCATGCCGCACCACACACTCCAGAGACCTCAACCTCATTACCGCAATCAACAAAACATGTTGGAGGGACAGGTTCACCCCACGGATCACTCCAGTGCCTTTACACGGCAGAGGCACTGGGAACTAAGGTCAGGTGGCATGATGTCAGGTTACTCCTGTGGTTTAGGCTTGTAAAGGCTCCAGGGCCATTAGTTTAGTACACACCTATGAACCTAAACGTGAAACCCTATGTAGCTCAACACATACTGCTGTAAAATAAAATACTTTTAATGATACATACGTCAGAATTAGCAACTAAAGCTACACCTTAAACAGACATAATACCTTTTCGTATTTACTAGGAGGTATAATTAGACATTTGATAATATATAATATGTACACGATTGTTTTCTGTAATATTTCTTAACTACATGTTAACGTAGTGACACAGTACATATTTTTCTAATAGCAACTGGCCAGTTAATTTCATTCGAGGTTTTAATTTTCATTTAAAGAAACTTTTGCTCTTTTCGTCTCGATGAATACAGGTTTATGAAATTAAATTCTCGATTATTTGACATAGACCCTCTTTTCTGCAAGTGTGTTTTTGAGAGTGTTAGCTCCTGTACCTTGGCTTTTTGCTATTTGTGTTAGTTGGGTAATTTGTGGAGTTAGCATGTGTGTTGTGAAAGTGATAGGTTGTGTGTTTTTTTTTTTTTAGTAAGTTTTCCCCCCATTAGGGCTGTTCTTATGGTGTTTTATTGCTTGCACTAGGGTTAGTTGGGTCTACTTCACGATGTCGAAAGCCAAAAATATCGAAGCTGAAATTGTCGGCAGCACAACATCAAAAGTGCAGAACATCATGCAGGTAAACGGAAATCTCCATAGGTGGAGATTTCCGTTTACCTCAATGTAGTGCGATGTCAGAGTTGGAATATTTAAGTAGGGGGCGTGGGGGGGCACAGCCCCCACGTGGAGGGTACAGGGGGGCTTGCCCCCCTCCCTACGCTAGTTAGTTTTTATTTTTTTTTTTTATTTTATTTTTTTTTTAACGTTATTCGATGTTTTGCTACATCAGTCACTAGAGGCCGACCTTTAGTAATTCGATGTAGTAAAATTTCGATAACGTGATATAGACGCGGTTAGTTTAGGTGGGTGTAGGTTAGATAGTTGTTATGGATAAAGGTTTTCAATAGTGCAGATGTTCTTCGCGTTTCTCTGTTGCAGTCATTACATTTGGGTAATCTGCTGGCAGGTTGCCCTCAGTCGGCCTGAATTCCAAAGTCTTGGGTCCTGCATCAGTTGCTGTCTTTTCTTCCATGACGTCAGGTCGTCAGGGGTATAAAACATACAGCCGATGCCAATTTCTTTAGTCTTTCGTGCCGCTCGGTGCCCGAAGCAGAAGCATTTCGCAAGTGCCGTTCGGCCGACTACTGAAATATTCGAGTTTGAGTTTCAGAAGTGAAGTCTTCACTAAAGCTAAGTACCCCGTTGGGGAAACTTTTTTTTCCTTGCTTTTTACCGATGTCAGAAAAAGTTAATAATTGTATTACTTGTGGGAAGCAAATACCTCATAAGGATTTCCATTTCTACTGTATTCCTTGCCTAGGCCGTGATCACAACGTGCCTGGCTGTATGTTTTGTGCTAGATTTAACCAACGCACCATTAAGCGTCGGTATATTTTTGCATCAAGGTATTTTGGAAACAGATCTAACTACCCAGAAATGTCGTCTGATAGCAATCCGACTACCGGAGTACATAAAAAACACAAAGAAAAGGACAGAGAAAGGCAGTCGAGATCCAAAACAGACGACGAAGCTTCTCCTAGGCCAGTCGCCAGTTCGCCTGTACTCAGTGAGGTGCTTTCGCAGCCCCTGATACCTGCTACCTTCGAGTCGCAGGCCTCTACCGACACCCATGTGGAGTCTGGCATGCCGCAAGATACTCAAGGTATTGGGCCGATGGATTTATCTCCCTCGGATGGGTCCAGAGCCGCTGAGCAGGCACAGGCTTCTGAGGGTGCAGTCAGACCTCAACATTTGTATATCAAACCGACGACAGCTGCAAAACCAAAGACAAAAGCAACTGCTAAAACTAAACAACTGACGCATGAGCCACGTGCACAGGCCTCTATGCCTAAAAAACAGATGATCAAAATGGCTGAAGACATTATTACCTTGATCAGGGGCACCCATCTCCCTCCAGATAAGAGGCCTAGGCAAGACACTGATTATGAATCTTCAGATCAGGTTTCTATTTCTTCTGATCAGGAATTATCTATACCTCCCTATGAGGATTCTGATGCTGAGGAATCTATTCCATCTGCATCTCCTCCTGAGGATTATTCATTTGGAGAAACCTTACATACTTTGAGGGAGCATTTTCACTGGGAGAGTTAAGACACTTCAGAATCAAAAAAGTAGGCTCAGGGATTTCCTTCTTCCTCAGCACAAGCCTTTAGCCATTCCCCCTGTTTTAGACATTGTGGATGATGTGTTTTCGGAGTCAAGCTTGACCTCTGACTCCTTACCTCCAGCACCCAGTAAGCCTGACCGATATTACAGGGTCCCTGATTCACATACATTTTTTATTTAGAAACCCTGCTGTTGATCCTGAAACTATTTCACAGGGTCCAAAGGGAGTTAAGGCCTCAACAGCAAAAAATCCTACCACCTCTGTCAGAGATTCAAGGGCACTGGACAGATGGGGAAAAAGGTTTATACATCTGCAACCTTGGCAATCAGGGCCTTAAGCTGTCAATTTCATATGCTTAAGTACCAACAACATGTTATGGGATTGCTGAAACAGAAAATTATGTTGATTTCAGAATGTGCAGAAAAAAAAGAATTGCAGGAATTATTGCATGCAGCTGAACAAGTTGGAAAGCATACTTTGCGAAGTGGTTTTGATTTTTTAGAGGTCTCCTGCAGGGCCGCAGTTACTGGATCTGTGATTAGGAGGCATGCCTGGTTAAAGGAACAAAGTTTACCTGATCATGTTAAAGCTAAATTGCTAGATGCACCTTTACAGCATGATTCACTGTTTGGTATTAAGGCAGAAGACGTTTTAAAGAAAATGGAAGACAAAGCTAAGTTTATGCAAACTGTTAAGGACTTCTTACAAGTGCAGCCACCAAGATTCAGTAGACACTGGTCTACAAAAAATTGGTCCTTTCCTGTGTCAGAGCTCAAAGGGGCAAATCCAGATGCCCTAAGGGTTACAGATACCAGGCGCAAGACTCATACAGGTCAAAACAATGGGGCACATCCACCTCCAAATCTGGAGGAGATAAAGCGCAAACCTACAGAAAGCAATCCCAATGACTTCCCTCTGCCTACACCAAGCACTTATCTTTTGGCAGCACCCATAGGGGGAAAATTAGCACTTTTTTGCTCAAAATTGGCAGTTAATAACCCAGGACAAGTGGGTACTAAACATCGTATCACAGGGATACAGATTCCATTTCCACACTCAGGCAATGGCAAATGGTTGGCCAGATCTGCCAAAAAAATCATTGGGCAGAGGCACAGAAACAGGTTACGTCCCTCATGGGTGTTCTTCGTGTTTCACTGTTGCAGTCATTACAATTGGGTTATCCTGCTGGCAGGCTACCCCCAGTCAGCCTGAATTCCAAAGTGTAGGTCTGGCGTCGGTTGCTCTCGCCTCTTCCCTGACGTCAATGTGCCAGGGGTATAAAAGATGCATCCGATGCCATTTTCTTCAGTCTTTCTTGCCGCGCGGTGCCCGAAGCAGAAGCAGTTCGCAGTTGCCAGTCGGCAGACTCCTGAGATTTTCGAAGTCAAATTTCAGATCCGAAGTCTTCAATAAAGCTAAGTATCCCATTGGGGAAACTTTTTTCTTGCCTCAGACCGATGTCAGAAAAAGTTAATAATTGTATTTCTTGTGGGAAGCAAATACCTCATAAGGACTTCCACTCTTACTGTATTCCATGCTTAGGCCCTGATCACAACGTCACTAGCTGTCGGTTTTGTGTTAGATTTAACAAACGCACTATAAAAAGACGTTTTGATTTTGCTTTGCACTACTTTGGCCGAAGGTTCAATTATACGATGCCGACGGATCAGCCGACGACCTCAATACCGAAAAAACGCAAAGGCAAGGATAAAGACAGGCATCCCAGGTCCAAAACCGACGACGACACCTCTTCTAGGCCATTCGCCGGTTCTCAGTGAGGCGCTTTCGCAGCCCCTGACACCCGCTACCTCAGAGCCACAGGCTGCTGCCGACTCCCACGTGGAGACATCTAGGCCTCTGGAAACTCAAGGTATTGGGCCTACGGAAACTAATCCCTTAGATGGGTCCGGAGCCGCTGAGCAGGCATCGGCTTCTGAGGGTGTTTTCAGACCTTCACAACTTACCATTAAAACAACAGCCAAGTTAAAGGTACCATTAAAGACAAAGAAACAAGTACAGCATTTTCCTGGACAGTCCTCCATGCCTAAGAAACAGATGCTTAAAATGCCTGAAGACCTCATTACTCTAATCAGGGGTTCCCATCCCCCTCCTGAGAAAAGGCCTAGGCAGGATACAGACTATGACTCCTCTTATCAGGTTTCCATTTCCTCTGATTCCTCTTCAAACCAGGGATATTCTTTACCCCCCTATGAGGACTCTGATGCTGAAGAATCTATTCCTTCAGCCTCTCCTCCTGAGGATTACCCTTTTGGGGAAACTTTACATACCATGAGGGAGCATTTCCATGGGAAAGCCAGGATTACTCAGAATCCAAGAAAAGGCTTAGGGATTTCTTCTTATTGCCTCAACACAGGCCCCTGGCTATTCCGCCTGTGCTAGATATTGTGGATGATGTGTTCTCTGAATCCAGTTTATCTCCTGACTCTTTGCCCCCTGCTCCAGCCAAGCCAGATGGGTATTATAGAGTCCTTGACTCTTACAAGTTTCTTTACAAAAACCCTTCTGCTGATCCAGAAACTATTTCCCAGGGTCCAAAAGGGGTTAAGGCTTCCATTGCAAAAAATCCAGTACCCTCTGACAGAGATTCCAGAGCTTTGGATAGATGAGGGAAGAAAGTATACACTTCTGCAACTTTAGCAGTAAGAGTTTAAATTGCCAGATGTCCTTCAAGGATGCATCTGCAGTCCTAACATATGGGTTGTCCTGCCTCAGGCAGCCCTTCGGTCGGCCGGATTCCAAAGTCTGGGTCTGGCCTCGGCTGATGTCGCACTTCACCCGACGTCATAGCTGCTGTGAATTGGGTATAAAGGCATCAGCCGACGCCATTTTCCTCAGTCTTTCTTGCCGCGGTGCCGAAGCAGAAGCTGTTCGCAAGTGCCGGTCGGTCAGATCCAGAGATTTCTACTACGAAGACTTCTAAAAGCTAAGTACCCGCTGGGGACTCTTTCTTGCCTCAGCCGATGTCAGAAAAAGTAAATAATTGTTTAACTTGTGGGAAACAAATACCTCATAAGGATTTCCACTCTTACTGCCTTCCTTGCTTAGGCCCAGACCACGACGTATCAGCTTGTCTAGCCTGTGCTTCCTTCAACCGACGGACACTTAGACGTCGGTCGGAGTTTGCAGAGGAGTTTTTTGGTCCCGCTTTTGCTTACAAAATGCCGTCGGAGACTCCGACTTCACAATTAGCTAAAAAGCGTAAGGAAAAGGACCGACACTCGCGGTCCGCGGTTTCGGCCGAAACAACGGTTAAGCCAACCGCAAATGTCTCAGTTCTTCCTTCGGCCGAAAGCTTGCCTCCTACAGCCGAGGCCTCACACAGCATGGCTGAATCTGCTACTGAAATTTCTCCTGCTGTAGCAGGCACCCAGGATTTATCAGATACTATTCCTTTAGACATATCTACTCCTGCACGTGGAGCTGCTAGGCCCCCTGCATCTATGTCTATCAAGGCTTTTTCTAGGGCTAAAGCAGCTAAATCTTCTAAGGCCTTGCCTGATAAAACCCCCTCACACAGGCCTACCTCTAGTTCCCAAATGCTCAGCCTGGCTGAGGATCTCATTTCTTTGATCAGGGGATCCCAACCTCACCCAGACAGGGCCTCTCAACCCCCTCCAGAGAAGAGGCCTAGAGCAGAGCCCCCGGACCCAGTTTCTACAGACTATTCCTCGGATGATTCAGAAAACTCAAATCCTCCAGAAGGCCCTTATTCTCCATATGAGGATTCTGATGCAGAAGACTCCATTCCTTCTGCCTCTCCTCCTGAGGAATTTTCTTTTGGGGAAACCTTACATGCTATGAGAGAGCAATTTCAATGGCATGGCCAGGATTTTTCAGATTCAAGGAAAAGGCTAAGGACCTTTTTACATTTACCACAGCATAGGCCTTTAGCCATTCCTCCAGTGCTAACAGTTGTGGATGATGCATTTAATGATGCCTGTACTGCCCCTGACTCTCTTCCCCCGGCCCCTGCTAAGCCCGACAGATATTACAGGGTCCCGGACACACACTTTCACTTGTGTAAGGCTCCTATTGCAGATCCTGAAACCATTTCACAGGGCCCCAAAGCTGTAGCAGCTGCCTCTGCCAAAAACCCCCTCCCCTCTGAAAGAGAATCTAGAGCATTAGAGAGATGGGGTAAAAGTTTATACTTCTGCTACTCTTTCGGCTAGGGCCTTAAACTGTCAATTCCACATGATTCAGTATCAGGAATTTTTGTTAGACCGGCTAAATAAAAAACTGTCCTCTCCTGAACCTATAGACCGTAAGTCCCTTCAGGATTTGGTACATAACACTCAGCAGGTCAGTAATCATTCCTTAAAATGCGGCTATGATGCACTGGAGGCTTCCTTTAGATCAGCTATGACTGGAACAGTGATCAGAAGGCATGCATGGTTAAAAGAGCAATCCTTACCAGACCATGTAAAGTCAAAGCTCCTAGATGCTCCCATGGAGAAACAAAGTTTGTTTGGCTCCCCTGCACAGCAAGTGCTAAAGAAGGTGGAAGAAAAAGCAAAATCTGTCCAAACAGTCAAGGATTTCTTGCAGGTCCAGCCTCCGAGGTTTAGTAGAAATTGGCCTTCGAAGAATTGGTCCTTTCCAGACACCTCCAGAGCACAGAGAGGCAGAAATAGGTGCCCAAGAGGCAGAGGTCAATCCAGAGGTACCTACAGGGGACGTCAGTGGCAGCCTAACAACCAGAGAAGTACTGCCACAGATCCAGCTACTACCACTTCCACAGGACAGACACAATGACTTGACTCTGATACCGCCTACCAGGGAACAACTGGAAGCACCCTTCGGCGGAAAGCTAGCCTTATTTTCCATAAACTGGCATTACATTACAGGAGACAAATGGATTTTACAGACAATAGACAAAGGCTACAGGTTTCACTTCCACACTCTTCCAAAAAAGAGAGGAATGCCAAACCTACCACCAAACCAAAAAACAAACGCTCTAGGACAAGTCAACCACTTACTAAGGATGAGAGCTATAGAAGAGGTACCGCCTATGGAACAAGGACAAGGATTTTACTCCAGGCTTTTCCTGGTACCAAGGAAGGAAAACCAATGGAGGCCTATTCTCGACCTGTCCGCTCTGAACACATATCTCATTGTTCCAAAATTCAAAATGCTGACCCTACAGCAACTTCTTCCCATGCTGGGCAAGGAGTCTTGGCTGGTGACTCTAGATCTCAAGGAGGCATACCTGCACGTCCCTATACGACCAGATTGCAGAAGATACCTCAGATTTCTTGCAGGATCAGAGCATTATCAATTCTCAGCATTGCCCTTTGGCTTATCTACTGCGCCCAGAGTATTCACAAAATGCCTGGCATCAGTAATTGCTCATTGCAGGCTTCAGGGAATTCAGATTTATCCATACCTGGACGACTGCCTAATACAAGCGGACAACAAGATCAAATTAACAAAAGATTTGGAAAAGGTTATACAACTACTGCAAGCCCTGGGATACACAGTCAACATGAAAAAGTCAAGGCTGGTACCATCCCAAAGGATAACATTCTTGGGTGCAGAACTGGACACTTCAAATCAGATGGCATTTCTCACAGCAGAAAAGCAAAAGCAAAAGCAACTACCACTCTATTTCATGGCATTAACAACACAGAACCAGCTTACGGCAAGGAAAGTCCTGCAAGCCCTGGGTTACATGGCATCCTGCATAATATTGATTCCACATGCCAGGCTGCATATGAGGAAGTTGCAATGGTACCTAAGGAACTTATGGTTTCAGCACAAGCACAGTCTGGAAGCCCAGATTCCAATAGTTCCATGCCTGAAACAAGAATTCCTGTGGTGGGCTCAGGCCTGTCAGTTGAACAGAGGACTGCCTTTCCACAAACCTCACCCAAGCCAGACTATCACCACGGACGCCTCAGACCTAGGCTGGGGGGCACACATGGTGGACAAGTGTATACAAGGCCTATGGACACAAGACCAGCTGAATCTACACATAAATCAAAAAGAGATGCTGGCAGTGAAACAGGCAATTCAGACATTCAGACCGTTTCTTCAACAGGGTCATTTGCTGATAAGGACGGACAACACCACAGTCATGTGGTATATCAACAAACAGGGTGGCACACACTCATATCCTCTATGCCGGATGGCAATGGACCTGTGGAATGTGGCCCTGAACCTCAACATTCAGCTCCAGGCCATATTTGTGCCAGGAAAAGAAAATATACTAGCAGACACCTTAAGCAGAACTACCACGGATGCCCACGAATGGATGCTGCATCCAGACATCTTCAAATCCATTACAAAGAAATGGGGACTACCAGAAATAGACCTGTTCGCATCCCCACACAACCACCAATTGAGGAAATTCTGCACAAGGGCATACCACCTACTTGCTTGGAAGGTGGACTCCCTATCCTTCAGTTGGGAAAACCTGACAGCATATGCATTCCCACCTCTTCCTTTGATGCACAAAGTGCTACTGAAGATCAAAGAAGATCACCCAAGGATCATCCTGATAGCTCCAGACTGGCCGAGGCAGCATTGGTACCCGCTACTGAGGAGTATGTCTCGGACACACGCATGGCCTCTACCTCTAGTTCCTTTACTGCTAACACAGAACAACTTCAAGATCCTACATCCAAACTTGAAGACACTTCAGCTAGCTGCTTGGAATATTACATAAAACAAAATAACCCAGATTTATATCAGAGGGTTAAAGACATTATCCTGGAGGCTCGCAGACCCTCCACAAGGAAGACTTATTCAGCCAAATGGAAAAGATACCTCATTTGGAGTGCAGCAAAAGGAGAAAATGTATCATTAGCAAACATAGCTAACATCCTGGAATACTTAGCAGAACTTTTCCACAATGGCCTGTCTTACTCCTCCATTAAGATTCATGCATCAGCAATTTCAGCAGAATACAACATGGATCCTCCAGTCTTCTCTCATCCTCTACTCAGGCAGTTTCTGAGAGGAATTAAAAATGTAAAGCCTCCAAGGAAGCCACCTTTGCCTACATGGGACCTTAACTTTGTGCTGCAAAAGTTAACACTTCCCCCTTTTCGAACCAGCAGCAACAGCAGAATTACAGTTCTTATCTTGGAAAACTGCTTTCCTGCTTGCAATCACTTCAGCAAGAAGGGTTTCTGAATTACAGGCATTAATGGCAGTACAGCCCTTCCTTATCTTCCATCAGGATAGAGTGTCATTGAGAACTAACCCTACTTTTATGCCAAAGGTGGTCTCCAGGGTATCATTGAACCAAGCAATCCACCTACCAACATTCTTCCCCAACCCACAGAACAGGGGGGAAAGACTACTGCATACCTTGGATGTGCACAGGCAATTGCGCTACTATCTGGACAGAACCAAGAACAATAGAAAAACTGACCAGCTTCTGGTAGCATATGCAACAGGAATGGAAGGAAAAGCAATTTCAAAGCAGACAATCTCAAAATGGATAGGAAATTGCATTAGATTTTGTTACTCTTTTCATGGAAAGACAACTCCAGAAAACATCAGACCTCACTCCACAAGGGCTACAGCCACTGCTACAGCTTTCTTACGAGGAGTGGCTACCAAGGACATTTTAGAAGCTGCTACTTGGAGCTCCGTGCATACATTTGCCAAGCATTATAATCTACCTTTATACTCCAGATCCCGAGCAGGTTTTGCAGCTGCTGTTTTGCAAGGGATCTTAACTGCACCATAATCATCTTAGTGCCTCCTCCCCCAGTTTGGCTATGGTATTCTACCCATATGTTAGGACTGCAGATGCATCCTTGAAGGACATAGTACAGTTTTGTACCTACCATAAATGTAGATGTCCGAGAGGTATGCATCTGCAGTCAGGATTACCCACCCTTCTTCCCCTCTGTGGTACTCCTAGGGTATTTGCCCATCTTGTAGCTAGCTTGGGGAATCTATTATGGTGTATTTGTTTGTATATATGTATATACATGTTTATTTTTGTTTGCTCTCTACTGTTTGGAATCATTTGCATTTATCCAAATTTAGCCTTCCTAGAGGGCACCTGGCATCTGGGGCAAGAAACACTGAGGAAAATGGCGTCGGCTGATGCCTTTATACCCAATTCACAGCAGCTATGACGTCGGTTGAAGTGCGACATCAGCCGTGGCCAGACCCAGACTTTGGAATCCGGCCGACCGAAGGGCTGCCTGAGGCAGGACAACCCATATGTTAGGACTGCAGATGCATACCTCTCGGACATCTACATTTATGGTAGGTACAAAACTGTACTTTTCACATGCTTAAGTACCAACAATATTTAATGGCTCAGTTAAAACAGAAAATGCTTGCAAGCACAAAAGCTCCTGATTGTAAAGAAATGCAGGATTTATTGCATGCAGTTGAACAGGTGGGAAAACATACTCTGCAATGTGGTTTTGATTCTTTAGAGGCCTCTTGTAGAGCTGCAGTTACACGTTCTGTGATACGAAGACATGCTTGGTTAAAAGAACAAAGTTTACCTGATCATGTTAAGGCAAAATTATTGGATGCTCCTTTACAGCATGATGCCTTGTTTGGTGTTAAGGCAGAAGAGGTGTTAAAGAAAATGGAGGATAAAGCTAAATCTATGCAAACAGTCAAGGATTTCTTACAGGTACAGCCACCTCGGTTTAGCAGAAATTGGCCAACAAAGAATTGGTCCTTTCCAGTGTCAGACAGGCCACAGAGAGGCAGATACAGACGCCCAAGAGGCAGATCTCAACCCCAAGGCTCAAACAGACGACGACAGTGGGGCACCTCAACCCCAAAAGGTGGTGAGGACAAGTCTCAACCATGCAGGAAACCGTCACAATGACTTTCCCCTTCATACACCAAGCACGTCCCTTTTGGAAGCCCCCTTAGGTGGAAAACTAGCACTTTTTTTCTCAAAACTGGCAAACAATCACTCAAGACAAATGGGTCCTGAATATTGTGTCTCAAGGTTACAGATTCCACTTTCATACTTTACCAAGGCTAAAAGGAATGCCAGACCTGCCACAAAATCAGTGGGCAGAGGCACAAAAACAAATTTCAGCCCTCATGGACATGAGAGCTATTTAAAAAGTACCACAACAGGAACAAGGACAAGGATTTTACTCAAGACTCTTCCTGGTCCCCAGAAAGGACAAGGCCTGGAGGCCCATTCTAGACCTTTCAATTCTGAATACTTACCTGGATATTCCGAAATTCAAAATGTTGGCATTACAGCAGCTTCTACCCATGCTGGGCAAGATGGCTTGGCTTGTTACTCTGGACCTCAGAGAGGCATACTTGCATGTCCGTATCAGACAAAATTGCAGAATATACCTCAGATTCAGAGTTGGTGCAATGCACTACCAATTCTCTGCACTGCCCTTTGGCTTATCTACTGCGCCCAGGGTCTTCACAAAGTGCCTGGCACCAGTAATTGCATTTTGCAGACTAAAGGAATTCAAATATATCCATACCTGGACGACTGCCTCATTCAAGCAGAGACAAAGGACATTCTTCTACAGCGTGTAGTGTTTGTAAAAAGGTTAATTTCTCTAGGGTACACAGTAAACGAAAAGAAGTAAAAACTAGTGCCCTCGCAACAGATTATATTCCTGGGTGCCAGCTTAAATACAATGGCCCAGATGGCTTACCTCACGCCAGACAAACAAGTTCAACTAACTCAGTATTTTCAATTGCTGGCAAGAAAGTCCCATCTCCCTGCAAGAAAAATTCTGCAGGCCCTGGGATTCATGGCATCCTGCATACTACTAATGCCATATGCCAGACTGCATATGAGGAAATTACAATGGTACCTGAAAAGTGTTTGGACTCAACACTCTCACCGTTTAGAAGCAGTAATACCAATGATTCCCTGCCTACAACAGGAGTTTCGATGGTGGGCACAGGCATGTCACCTAAACAAGGGTCAGCCTTTTACCCAACCCACAGCCAGGCAAACTCTAACAACAGATGCTTCGGATTACACCTGGGGTGCACACATGGCAGGAAAATGCATTCAAGGCAAGTGGACCACAGACCAGATGCATCTTCACATCAATCAAAAAGAGATGTTGGCTGTTCAAAATGCCCTAACAGCTTTCAAGGACCTTCTACATCCAGGCTAATTACTACTAAAGACAGACAACACCACAGTAATGTGGTACATAAACAAGCAAGGGGGCACTCATTCTTATCCCCTATGCAGGCACGCCATGACCTTGTGGAACACAGCTCTAACGTATCAAGTTCACCTGCAATCACAATTCCTGTCAGGAAAGAAAAATACTCTGGCAGACGATCTAAGCAGAAATATCATGGACCCTCATGAATGGAAATTGAATCCAGAAATCTTCAGCATGGTAATGCAAAATTGGGGATGCCCAGACATAGATCTTTTTGCCTCCCCACTGAATTGCCAACTACAAAAATTCTGCACAAGGACTTATCACAAACAAGCATGGAAAGCGGATGCTCTTCTGTTCAGCTGGAAAAACCTAAAAGTTTATGCCTTTCCGCCACTGCCTTTCCTTTCAAAGGTACTCCTAAAAGCCGGACAAGAAAAACCACAGATGATCCTGATTGCTCCAGACTGGCCACGCCAGCACTGGTACCCTATCTTAAGGAACTTGGCTCAAGGCCCACCATGGATTTTGCCTCAAATTCCACACCTTCTTACTCAACAAAACAATCAGATCCTGCACGGTCAGCTCAAAACCCTAAACCTGGCTGCATGGCAGATACATTAGTCAAACAGACAACACCTCTCTCTAAAGCTGTTATGGATGTCATTTTGGAGGCCAGGAGGCCTAGCACCAGGAAAGCTTACTCAGAAAAATGGAAGAGATTCTGCGCCTGGAACCAGGCTCAAAGACTTGACCCTCTTGTTCCAAACATTCCTCAGATTTTACAATACTTAACTGAGATGCTGGATCGAGGCCTATCCTTCTCATCAATTAAGATCTACGCCTCTGCCATTTCAGCACATTACAACACAGATCCTCCTTTATTCTCTCATCCCTTGCTAAAGCAGCACCTCAGAGGCGCTAAAAACATAAGACCGCCCCGGAGAGCACCAACACCGACTTGGGACCTCAATTTCGTTTTGGAAAAACTGATCCTACCACCTTTTGAGCCAGCCAATACAGCCGATCTAAAATTTTTATCATGGAAAACAGCTCTGCTCCTGGCAGTAACTTCAGCACAAAGAGTCTCAGAGCTACAGGCATTAATGGCAGTGGAACCTTTTATAATTTTTCATCAGGACAGAATATCTTTAGGGACAAACCCTACCTTTATGCCAAAGGTGGTATCTAGTGTGGCTCTTAACCTTTGCCAACTTTTTATCCAAACCCCCAGAATAAAGGGGAGAAAGTTCTGTATTCTTTGGACATACACAGGCAGCTACGCTTCTACTTGGACAAAACAAAGGCTTTCAGGAAAACTGAGCAACTGTTTGTAGCATATGCTACAGGATCACAGGGCAAGGCTATCTCAAAGCAGACTATATCCAAATGGATAGGACACTGTATTCGGTACTGCTACACACAGCATGGAAATTCAGTCCCTAATAACATTAGGCCACACTCTACCAGAGCAACAGCCACTTCAACAGCCTTTCTCAGAGGAGTACAAACCAAGGAAATTTCGGAGGCTGCAACTTGGAGTTCAGTGCACACCTTTACCAAGCATTACCACCTGCCTCTTTACTCTAAATCCAGAGCAGGATTTGCCACTGCAGTTCTGCAGGGCCTTATAGCCAATCCTAACTCTTTATAGACCAGCCACCCAACCTCAGCTTTGGGATTCTACCCAAGTGTAATTGACTGCAGCAGTGTAACACGATGAACATAGTACAGTTTTGTACCTACCATAAATGTAGATGTTCGAGTGTTTACACTGCTGCATTCCCGGTTACCCTCCCGCCATCCCCTCTGAACTAGCTGGACTTATCTATACCTTTCTATCCTATATAACCTTTTGCTGGTAACTGAAGGTATTGTTTTTATTGTATATTTTTGATTAGCAATATGTATTTCCTACCCACTTAGGGGCACCTGACATCTGGGGCAAGAAAAACTGAAGAAAATGGAGTTGGATGCATCTTATATACCCCTGGCGCACTGATGTCAGGGAAGAAGCGACAGCACCCGACGCTGGACCAAGACTTTGGAACTCAGGCCGACTGCGGGACCGCCTGACGGGCAGGATAAACCCAAGTGTAATGACTGCAGCAGTGTGAACACTCGAACATCTACATTTATGGTAGGTACAAAACTGCACTTTATTACTCTTGGGTTATCCTGCTGGCAGGCTACCCGCAGTCAGCCTGAATTCCAAAGTCCTGGTCCAGTGTCGATTGCTGTCGCCTCTTCCCTGACGTCAGTGCACCAGGAGTATAAAAGATGCAGCTGATGCCATTGTTTTCAGTCTTTCTTGCCGCGCGGTGCCCGGATCAAAAGCAGTTCGCAAGTGCCGGTCGGCCAACTCCTGAGATTTTCAAATCCGAATTTCAGAACCGGTCTTCATTAAAGCTAAGTACCCCGTTGGGGAAACTTTTTTCTTGCTCCAGATCAATGTCAGAAAAAGTTAACAATTGTATTTCTTGTGGGAAGCAAATACCTCATAAGGATTTTCACTCTTACTGTATTCCTTGCCTAGGCCCTGATCACAACGTTGCTAGCTGTCAGTTTTGTGCTAGATTTAACCAACACACTATTAAGCGTCGGTTCGATTTTGCATTTCATTATTTTCGCCAAAGATTTAATTATTTAATGCCGTTGGAACAGCCAACGACCGGAGCTTACAAAAAATGCAAGGACAAGGAAAAGAATAGGCATCCGAGGTCCAAAACCGACGACGAGGCCTCCGTTAGGCCAGTCGCCGGTTCTCAGTGAGGTGCTTTCGCAGCCCCTGGCGCCCGCTACCTCAGAGCCGCAGGCCGCTTCCAACTCTCACGTGGAGCTGACTGGGCCGCTGGATACTCAAGGTATTGGAAACTCAGAAATCATTCCCTCAGATGGGTCCGGAGCCGCTGAGCAGGCATCGGCTTCTGGGGGTGTCTTCAGACCTACACAATTATATGTTAAACCATCTTCAGCTTTAAAGACAAAGAAACAAGTAAAGCATTCTCCTACTCAGATTTCCATGCCTAAAAAACAGATGCTTAAATTGGCCGAAGACCTAATTACTTTGATCAGGGGGTTCCCATCCCTCTCCTGATAAGAGGCCCAGGCAAGAGACAGAATATGATTCTTCTTATAAGGTTTCTGTTTCCTCTGATTCCTCTTCTGAACGGGATTATTCTATGCCTCCCTATGAAGACTCTGATGCTGAAGAATCCATTCCTTCGGCCTCTCCTCCTGAGGATTATTCTTTTGGGGAAACCCTGCATACAATGAGGGAGCATTTCCACTGGGAGAGCCAAGATTAATCTGAATCTAAGAAAAGGCTCAGAGACTTTCTGCTACTTCCTCAGCACAGACCCCTTGGTATTCCACCTGTTTTAGACATTGTAGATAATGTATTTTCAGAGTCCGGCCTGTCCCCTGACTCTCTACCCCCAGCACCTGCTAAGCCAGACAGATACTACAGGGTCCCGGATTCTCATAAATTCCTATATAAAAACCCCGCAGCTGACCCGGAAACTATATCTCGGGGTCCCAAAGGGGTCAAAGCTTCCACTGCAAAAAACCCTGTCCACTCTGATGGGGATTTTAGGGCACTGCACAGATGGGGGAAAAAGTTTACACTTCTACCTTGGCTGTAAGGGCTTTAAATTGCCAGTTTCATATGCTTAAATATCAGCAATACTTAATGTCACTGCTGAAGCAGAAAATTTTCTCAAATACTGAATGTTCAGAGAACAAGGAAATGCAGGATTTTATTGCATGCAGCTGAACAAGTGGGAAAGCATACTTTGCAATGTGGTTATGATTCACTGGAGGCCTCTTGCAGGGCCGCTGTTACAGGTTCTGTTATTAGAAAGCATGCTTGGTTAAAGGAACATAATCTGCCTGATCATGTTAAAGCAAAATTATTAGATGCCCCATTACAGCATGATACTTTGTTTGGTGCTAAAGCAGAAGAGGTGCTGAAGAAAATGGAGGATAAAGCGAAATGCATGCAGACAGTTTAGGATTTCTTACAGGTACAGCCACCCAGATTTAGCAGGAACTGGCCTTCTAAAAATTGGTCCTTTCCAGTGTCAGACAGACCACAAAGAGGCAGATACAGATGTCCCAGAGGCAGATCTCAACCCTAAGGCTCATACAAGCCTAAACAATGGGGTGCTCCTTCCTCCAAAAGCAGAGAAGACAAATCACAACCTTACAGGAAACAGTCCCAATGATTTTCCTCTGCCAGATCCAAGCACTTTTCTTTTGGCAGCCCCCTTAGGGGGAAAACTAGCACTTTTTTCATCAAATTGGAAAATGGTTACCCAAGACAAATGGGTCTTGAACATAGTGGCCCAAGGCTACAAGTTCCATTTTCACACCCTACCAAGGGCAAAAGGTATGCCAGACCTGCCACACAATCAATGGGCAGAGGCACAAAAGCAAGTTACAGCCTTCACGGACATGAGGGCCATTCAGCAAGTACTACAGCAAGAGCAGGGGCAAGGATTTTACTCCAGACTTTTCTTAGTGCCCAGAAAGGACAAAACCTGGACACCAATACTGGACCTGTCTATACTAAACACGTTTCTGGAGGTTCCAAAATTCAAGATGTTGACTCACTGCCCATGCTGGGCAAGAAGGCTTGGCTCTTAACGTTTGACCTAAAAGAGGCATGCCTGCATGTCCCAATCAGACAATCTTGCAGAAGATACCTCAGATTCATAGCTGGCTCATTGCACTACCAATTCTCTGCACTGCCCTTTGGCTTATCTGCTGCGCCCAGGGTCTTCACAAAATGCCTGGCACCAGTAATTGCATTTTGCAGACAAAGAGGAATTCAAATATATCCCTACTTGGATGACTGCCTTATTCAAGCAGAGAACAAAGACATTCTTCTAAGGCATCTGGCATTTGTAAAATGATTACTAATTTGCCTAGGGTACACAGTAAACGAATAGAAATCAAAACTAGTACCCTCTCGAGATAATATTCCTGGGTGCAAGCTTAAATACAACTGCCCAGATGGCTTATCTCTCGCCAGACAAACAAAAGCAACTTACTTCTTACTTCAAAAAATTGGCAACAAAGACCCAGTTATTTGCAAGGAAAATCCTGCAGGCCTTGGGTTTCATTGCATCCTGCATTCTACTAATTCCATATGCCAGACTGCATATGCGGAAACTACAATGGTATCTAAAAAGTGTTTGGACTCTGCGTTGCCACACCCTGAAGACAGTAATTACCCTCATTCCCTGCCTGCAACAGGAGATGTTCTTCGTGTTTCACTGCTGCAGTCATAACTGTAGGGTAATCCTGCCGTAGGCAGCCCGAGGTCGGCCAGAATATCAAAGTCTGGGTCCGGCGTCGGCTGTTTCAGCCAGAACCCTGACGTCAGAGCGTATGGGTATAAAGCTGACAGCCGACGCCATCTTCTCCAGTCTTTCTTGCCGTGCGGTGCAAAGCAGTTCGCTAGTTGTTGGTTGGCGTTTTCAAGACAACGTGGTGTGATTGTCGTCGGTCCAAAGTTTTCTACTTCTCTTCTCAAAGCTAAGTACCCCGTTGGGGAAACTTTTTTCTTGCTCCTCCGATGTCAGAAAAAGTTAATAATTGTGTAGCGTGTGGAAAACAAATACCTCATAAAGATTTCCACTCTTACTGTCTACCTTGCTTAGGCCCTGACCACGACGTTTCTTGTTGTCGGTTCTGTGCCAGGTTTAATTCTCGCACTATCAAGCGCAGGTACGATTGGGCCTTGAATTACTTCGGTAGACGATTTAATTATAGAATGTCGTTGGATACTTTACTGACTACCGGATTACAGAAGAAGCGCAAAGACAAGGACAGGCCTCCGAGGTCCAAACAGGATACTTTGCAGCGGAGCCAGCCGGGTTCGGTCGTCAGTGAGGCGCTTTTGCAGCCCCTGTCATCCGCCACTTCAGAACCGATGGCCGACACGGACTCACATGGTGAGCCAACTAGGCCAAGTAATTTGTCTGCTGCAGGACCTTGGGACGTCGCTCCTTCAGATGGGTCCGGAACCGCTGTGCAGGTACCAGCTTCCGAGGGGGTCTTCAGGCCTTCACACATTACTATTTCCACAAAGACAAAAGCTAAGTCAAAGACTCCTGTTAAACCCAGACTTTCTGCTCAAGCTTCTTCGGATTCAACTCCTAAGACTCAGAAGCAATTACTTCGGATGGCTGAGGATTTATTAACTATGATTAGGGGCTCTCACCCTCCTCCTGACAAAAGGCCTAGACAGGACATCCCTTATGATTCCTCTGATCAGGCTTCTGTATCTTCTGTTTCTTCCTCTGATCAGGATTACTCTTTTCCTCCATATGAGGATTCAGATGCAGAGGATTCTGTTCCCTCTGCCTCTCCCCCTGAAGATTTCTCTTTTGGGGAAACCTTGGATGAGATGAGGGAGCATTTTCATTGGGAAGGTCAGGATTATTCTGCCTTCAAAAAGAGACTCGGGGAATTTCTTCTTCTCCCTCAGCACAGGCCTTTAGCTATTCCTCCTGTACTTGACATTGTGGATGATGCCTTCTCTGAAGCTAACTTGAATCCTGATTCCTTGCCGCCTGCTCCTTCTAAGCCTGATAGATTTTACAGGGCTCCTGATTCCCATCAATTCTTATTCAAGAACCCTTCTGCTGATCCTGAAACCATTTCGCAGGGTTCCAAGGCTGCTAAGGCCGCCTCCTCTAAGAATCCTATCCCCTCTGAAAAGGATTCTCGTGCCTTGGACAGGTGGGGCAAAAAGGTTTATACTTCAGCTACCCTTTCTATTAGAGCTTTAAATTGCCAGTTTCACATGTTTAAGTATCAACAGTTTCTTTTATCTGTTTTAAAACAAAGGATTTCTTCCTTTCCTGCATGTGCTGAGGACAAGGAATTACAGGATGTGTTGCATGCTACTGAACAAGTTAGCAAACATAGTTTACATTGTGGTTTTGATGCCTTAGAGGCTTCTTGCAGGGCGGCTGCCTCTGGTACTGTTATCAGGAGACAAGCTTGGCTTCGTGAGCAGAATTTACCTGAACAAGTTAAGGCAAAATTGCTAGATGCCCCTGTTCAGCATGATGTCTTATTTGGGTCTAAGGCTGAGGAGGTCATTAAAAAGATGGAAGAAAAAGCCAAGTCTATGCAGACTGTAAAAGATTTCTTGCAAGTACAGCCTCCTAGATTTTCCAGAAATTGGCCCTCCAAAAATTGGTCTTTTCCCTCCTCTGACAGGCCTCAAAGGGGAAGATATAGACGCTCCAGAGGTCGGGCGCAGGCTCAGGCCTCTTACAGATCTAGACAATGGACTGCTTCTTCACCTAGAAGGGGAGAAGACAGATCTCAAACCCAAAGAAAACAGACTCAATGACTCCCTCTGTTGGGCTTCAGGTCCTCCTTCCCTGGATGCCCCTCTTGGAGGAAAATTTTCTCTTTTTTACCAAAATTGGACTCATTACCCAGGACAAATGGGTGTTAGACGTGATTTTGAAAGGTTACAGATTCCACTTTCACACTCTGCCAAGGCCTTCTGGCTGGCCAGATCTGCCAAAACATCAATGGACAGAGGCCTTAAATCAAGTGGACGCTTTATTAGCCTTAAGAGCCATAGAACCTGTTCCACCTCTAGAGGTGGGGAAAGGTTTTTACTCAAGACTTTTTCTGGTCCCAAGAAAACAAAACTCCTGGAGATCTATTCTGGACCTCTCAACATTAAACACCTTTTTGGAAATTCCAAAATTCAAGATGCTTACACTTCAACAACTTCTTCCAATGCTCTCACAAGATGCTTGGATGGTAACATTGGACTTAAAAGAGGCTTACTTACACGTCCCCATAAGGCAACATTGCAGAAAGTACCTCAGATTCAAGGCAGGCTCGAGACACTTCCAATTCTCTGTACTGCCATTTGGCTTATCTACTGCGCCCAGAGTTTTTACCAAATGCCTGGCTCCAGTAGTGGCTTACTGCAGACTACAGGGGATTCAGATTTACCCCTATCTGGACGACTGTTTAATTCAGGCATACAGCAAAGACCTTCTACTTCAACACCTACATTTTGTTCAATGCCTTCTCCTACTTCTGGGATTCTCAGTGAACACAAAAAAGTCACATTTGATTCCTTCTCAACGAATGACCTTCTTGGGAGCTCTTTTGAACACAAGTTTACAGAAGGCCTTCCTCACTCCAGAAAAACAGTTACAGCTGGCTTCAGTCTTCAAGACCTTGGCAGCATTGACTCAGCTCACTGCAAGGAAATTCCTGCAGGCTCTGGGCTACATGGCCTGTTGCATCCTGTTGATTCCAAATGCGAGGCTTCACATGAGGAAACTTCAATGGTACCTAAAGAGTGTATGGTCTCAACATTGCCACAGTCTGGATACAATGATTACACTGATTCCCTGCCTCCAGAAGGAATTCCTTTGGTGGTCCAGGGCGTGTGTTTTGAACGAAGGCAAGCCTTTTCGTCTACTTCAACCTACTCAGATCATAACCACGGACGCCTCGGATTATGCATGGGGAGCTCATTTTCTAGACAAATGCCAACAGGGTTCTTGGACAAACAAACACCTTCTATGGCACATCAACTTGAAAGAAATGTTAGCAGTCCAAAATGCTCTTCTAGCCTTCCAGACTCTTTTGAAGCCAGGACCTCTGCTAATTCGAACAGACAATACCACAGTCATGTGGTACATAAACAAGCAAGGAGGCTCTCACTCTTACCCCCTTTGCAGACTTGCCATGACCTTATGGGATACAGCCCTAAATTTGAATCTGGATCTACAGGCACAATTCATTCCAGGAAAACAAAATCTCTTAGCAGACAGCTTAAGCAGAAACATTTTGGATCCTCACGAATGGATGTTGGACCCCAACTTTTTCAGCAAGATAACTGCAGTTTGGGGCTGTCCTCAGATAGATCTGTTTGCTTCCCATCTCAACCATCAGTTGCCTCTCTTTTGCACCAGGTCCTTCCACAAGACAGCTTGGAAAGTGGATGCCCTGTCCTTCAGCTGGAGGAATCTTTCGGGATATGCCTTCCCTCCTCTTCCTCTTCTGCCTCGGGTATTGCTAAAGATAAAGCTAGACAAACCCAGACTGATCATTTTGATAGCTCCAAATTGGCCTCGTCAGTTTTGGTACCCTACTCTACTGCACCTTTCCTCGGCCCCTCCTTGGAGTCTTCCTCTGACCCATTCTCTACTGTCCCAGCATCAGGGTCAGGTATTTCACTCTCAAATCAAGACTCTCTGTCTAGCAGCTTGGCTCATCAAAGGCAATTGATTCCTTCTTCTCTTCCTAAACAAGTTTTGGATGTTCTTTTGGAAGCTAGGCGTCCTAGTACAAGGAAATCTTATGCTTCTAAATGGAAAAGATTTTGTATTTGGATGCAGGATCGTGGCTCTGACCCTCTAATACCTGATATCTCATCTATTTTACTTTATCTCTCAGACCTTTTGCTTAAAGGTCTTTCATTTTCTTCCATTAAAATTCATGCTTCTGCTATTTCAGCACATTTCAATTGTGATCATCCCATTTTTTTCCCACCAGTTGGTCAGACAATTTCTGAGAGGAGCTAAGAATTTAAAACCTCCTAGAACTCCTCCTGTCCCTCCTTGGGATCTCAACTATGTCTTGGAAAAGCTTACTTTGCCTCCTTTTGAGCCTGCTGCCTCTGCGGACATTAAGTTCTTATCCTGGAAGACCGCTATCTTGTTGGCCTTGACTTCTGCCAGAAGGGTGTCTGAGTTACAAGCCCTCATGGCCGTGGAACCATATCTCATTTTCCATCAGGACAGAGTTTCCTTGAGGACCAATCCTACGTTTATGCCTAAGGTTGTTTCTAGAGTGGCTCTAAATCAGACCATTCACCTTCCTTTTTTCCAAAACCCCAAAATAGGGGGGAAAGGATTTTGCATTCATTGGACGTACATAGGCAACTACGTTTTTACCTGGACAAAACTAAAAGTTTCAGAAAATCAGATCAATTGCTTATTTCGTTTGCTTCCAGTTCTCTTGGTAAAGCCATTTCTAAGCAAACTATTTCCAAATGGATTGCTCATGGAATAAGATATTGTTACTCTCTTCATGGAAAACAGATTCCAGGTACCGTCAGGACTCATTCTACTAGAGCAGCTGCCACTTCAGCAGCCTTTCTCAGAGGAGTTCCTACCAAGGACATTCTGGAGGCTGCCACTTGGAGTTCTTTGCATACTTTTTCCAAGCACTATAACCTCCCTTTGTACTCTAAGTCTAGGGCAGGCTTTGCCTCTGCTGTTTTGCAGGGTCTTCTAGCTGCTACTTCTACTTCATAACCTCCTCCCGTATTCTCAGCTTTGGGATTCTACCCTACAGTTATGACTGCAACAGTGAAACACGAAGAACATAATACAGTTGTGTATACCTACCATAAATGTAGATGTTCGAGTGTCTTCACTGTTGCAGTCGATGTTTCCCTCCCTCCAGACCCCTCTTGTTTCTATTTGCTTACTGTGTTTCCTTTTCCACTTCCTTTCTGGTGTATTTGTGTTTCCCTTGGGACACCTTTTTGGTTTTATGGGGGCTTCTGACATCAGGGGCAAGAAAGGCTGGAGAAGATGGCGTCGGCTGTCAGCTTTATACACATACACTCTGACATCAGGGTTCTGGCTGAAACAGCCGACGC
Source organism: Protopterus annectens (assembly GCF_019279795.1). Classification (NCBI taxonomy): domain Eukaryota; kingdom Metazoa; phylum Chordata; order Ceratodontiformes; family Protopteridae; genus Protopterus; species Protopterus annectens. The sequence continues at coordinate 889,277,386 of NC_056747.1, read as the reverse complement.
TGGACCCAGGCTTTGATATTCTGGCCGACCTCGGGCTGCCTGCCGGCAGGAGTACCCTACAGTTATGACTGCAACAGTGAAGACACTCGAACATCTACATTTATGGTAGGTATACACAACTTTACTTTTCGATGGTGGACAGAGGTCTGTCACCACAACAAGGGTCTGCCATTCACTTTACCCACAGCCAGACAGACACTGACAACGGATGCATCAGATTATGCCTGGGGGGCCCATATGGCAGGAAAATGTATTCAGGGCACATGGCCTGCAAGCCAGATGCATCTTCACATCAATCAAACAAAGATGCTAGCTGTTCAGAATGCCCTGACAGCTTTCAAGGATCTACTTCATCCAGGGCAACTACTGATAAAGACAGACAATATTACGGTCATGTGGTGCATAAACAAGCAGGGAGGTACACATTCCTACCACCTCTGCAGACAAGCAATGACCTTATGGGACACAGCATTGATTTATCAAGTTCACCTGCAAGCACAATTCCTGCCAGGAAAAACAAATACTTTGGCAGACGAACTAAGCAGAAACCTCATGGATACCCACGAGTGGAAACTGGATCCACAAGTCTTCAGCATGATAACAAAGAAATGGGGATGCCCAGACATAGATCTATTTGCCTCCCCTCACAACTGCCAATTACAAAGATTTTGCACAAGGATTTATCACAAACAAGCATGGAGAGTGGACGCACTATCCTTCAGCTGGAAAAATCTAACAGTATATGCCTTTCCTCCACTGCCTCTCCTTCCCAGAGTACTCCTAAAGGTCAGACAAGAAAAGCCAAAAATTATACTGATTGCACCAGACTGGCCACGCCAGGACTGGTACCCAATCCTAAAGAGCTTGTCTCAAGGTCCAGCATGGATATTGCCTCAAACTCCTCACTTGCTGACCCAACAAAACAATCAGATCCTGCACAACCAACTCAGGACCTTAAATCTGGCAGCATGGCTGATGATGTAGCCATTCAGAACACTCCTTTCAAAAAGCTTTTATGGATGTTATCTTGGAGGCCAGGAGGCCCATTACCAGGAAGTCTTATGCAGAAAAATGGAAGAGATTCTGTGCTTGGAACCAGGAACAAGGCCTTGACACGTATGTACCAAATATCCCTCAGATTTTACAATACCTAACTGAGATGCTGGACAAAGGCCTTTCTTTTTCATCAATTAAGGTTCATGCCTCTGCCATTTCAGCCCATTACAATACGGAACCACCTATCTTTTCTCATCCTTTAATAAGGCAGTACCTCAGAGGGGCCAAAATCAGGCCTCCAAGGAGAGCACCAATTCCAGCATGGGATCTCAATTATGTTGTGGAAAAACTGACTGCCTCCTTCTGAGCCAGCCTCAACAGCAGATATAAAATTCTTATCCTGGAAAACAGCTCTGCTCCTAGCAATAACCTCTGCAAGACGAGTCTCGGAGTTACAAGCACTCATGGCTGTGAAACCTTTTATAATTTTTCATCCAGACAGGGTTTCTCTGAGGACAAACTCAACATTTATGCCCAAGGTGTTGTCCAGTGTGGCCCTCAACCAAACCATTCACTTGCCTACCTTTTATCCAAACCCATAGAACAAGGGTGAGAAAATTCTGCATTCTTTGGACATACACAGGCAGTTACGCTTTTACTTGGACAGAACTAAAGCTTTCAGAAAGACTGAGCAACATTTAGTGTCATATGCTGCAGGATCACAAGGAAAGGTTATCTCAAAACAGACTATTTCTAAATGGATAGGCCATTGCATCCGTTTCTGCTATTCTCAGCATGTCAAATCAGTGCCTAAGAGCATTAGGCCTCATTCTACTAGAGCAGCAGCCTTCCTCAGAGGAGTACCAACCAAAGACATCTTAGAGGCTGCAACTTGGAGTTCAGTGCACACTTTTACAAAGCACTACCACTTACCTCTTTACTCTAAATCCAGAGCAGGCTTTGCCACTGCAGTTCTGCAGGGCCTCATAGCCTCGCCTAATCCTGTTTAGCCCAGCCACCCATCCACAGCTTTGGGATTCTACCCAAGAGTAATGACTGCAGCAGTGAAACATGATGAACATAGTACAGTTGTGTACCTACCATAAATGTAGATGTTCGAGTGTATTCACTGTTGCAGTCTAGGTTACCCTCCCACCGTCCCCCTTTCTTTTGCTGGGGTTTATCTGTACTTCTGTATTCTATACAACCTATATGGTGTATTTGCTTGTAGATGAAGGAAATGTTTCTTTACGTTTATTGGCATATTATATTTAGCCTACCCTTTTGGGGGCACCTGACATCTGGGGCAAGAAAAACTAAAGAAAATGGCATTGGCTGCATCTTTTATACCCCTGGCGCACTGACGTCAGGGAAGAGGCGATAGCAATCGACGCCGTACCAGGACTTTGGACTTCAGGCCGACTGCGGGAAGCCTGCCAGCAGGATAACCCAAGAGTAATGACTGCAACAGTGAATACACTCGAACATCTACATTTTTTATGGTAGGTACACAACTGTACTTTCTTTGTATTCTACTAAAAGTAGGTACAAGAAATGAATACCATTTTCCTGCTTTTTCATTGTTTTCTCGTCTCAAAGTTTATTGGCTAAAAATCCTGTGCCTATAGTTTAAGCTAAGGATATTAGACATCTAACTCTATAAAACTGGGAAATTATAATTTAATTCTGGCTCCCTATTGAAGTCTTGGCCCTTGAAATGCCGAATGCCAGCACATTGAAAAAATACTGAAAATCCAGAAGAAGAGTGAATCTCTGACATCGCTTTTTTCCTTTAAGTTTTGTTTTTTTTGTTTGTTTGGTTTTTTTCCCCCAGGGGTCAAGCCTCCTGCACCCCCATATTTATGCATACCAACTCAGAAATTACCATTCCATGGAGAAAAAGGACTATTCTGGGAAATGGCTATCTCGGACTTGGTATGTGTAAGTCTGCTTTTTCGGCCATTCAGTTTCCTTTTTTTTCGGGACTCACTGTTGTGGGTCCTGACATTCCAGATAGTTACGTTTAATTCTGTGTGTAATATGAACAGTACACTTTTAAATTTCTCCAGCAGGTCAAAATCTTATTGATTTCATAACTTTAACGTGCTTCTTTCTATTTTTTACTGTCTATTTTTTAAGTCATGATTATTTTTATAAGCATATAAGTTTCTTTAAAAAAAAAAAAGTCTCTTAATTTGCTTGAAATTTCTTAACCTGTCTTCTGTGGCCTTTATGTAGTATCCTGTAAGCTCTGTGGGCTTCACTTGATTTGACTTCAGCCATGAAATTCAGGCATTCCAGCTTATCCCTTTGTCCCTGCCTCATTCTTTGGGGCTCATACTATTCATTAATTAACATCACATATGGTAGCCTTTCCACCTCCCTCAGAATAAAACAAACTGTAGTCTCTTTGTAGAGTATGACCAACTCATTACAAGTTAACTGTTCCCAAAAAAGAGTATCCTTTTTTTTTGTCAGTTGAAAGCTGTCTAACTTTGTGGGCCACAAAGATCCCTCCTGGATACAACCCCTGTAGATAATTACTCCGTTCTCCAGGGTAACGCCTTGATCTTCAAAAACCTTAAGAGGATTTATGCAGTGCGTACTTCTAGAGTAGAGCCATAGTGGAGACATACATAGCCAGCTCAGATTCCCTTTGTCTGTAGTCATATTACCCCTCCTGCTAATCTCATAAACTTCCACTTGGGTAGGAAATTGTCCATCTGCTTCGTTTACAGTAATTTTAATTACATTGTTTCATAATAACCTTTTAAGATGGGCACCCCACCTCCTGGGCCTATTCCCACCATTAATAAAACAGGCACTTCCCTTCCCAGCTAAATTTCTTTACTGCTGTGTTAATCACCCCACAAATATTCTTCTGAGGCATGAATAAAAGCCTGGCCCACATATATTATGCATGGAACAACAAACATTGTCAAGGTTTGAATCCTCCAGTTTGAGTTCATATTTACAAACTGGCTACCTTAATGATTTTTAAAATCTTTTAACTTCCTCCCTAGTTTCGTGAGAAGCCAACTTAATCATCTGGGACAACCAAAGCCTTAGATATTTCAGATTCCTGGGCCTCTTGGGTATGTATATCTCTAAACCAAATCAAATGTAGGTGTCAAGTTTATTAGGGTAGCTTTGGGCTTATCGTGGTTTGCTTTGTAATCTGAAACAGTAGCAAATTACTCCAAAATCTCAAATGTTCTCTCAAGGTCTCTCACCAGAAGTGGAAAGTATAAAAGGATGCCACCTGCAAATAACAAATAAATAAATAGTAAATAAGTAAATAGCATGTGTCTTGTACTGTTTGTTGCCAGATACCTGAGATTCTCTTACTTGAACAACTGAAGGCTATACGTATAAGCCAAAAAGCAAGGACGACATCAAGCAGTCCTGCCTAGTGCCCCTTACTCATTTGGAAACTGGCTGAGAGCCTCCCTACTGACTTCATCTTTGCTATGCGACCACCATATTCAAACCCCCCCATCACTAAGGTTGTTGGAAAAACTTGCCCAAAAGACATACTTCCATCTGACTATATTGATCACCTTCTCTGCATCCAAACTTATCAGCAGTTCCTTCTTTATCTCTGCATCTTCCTGTAACATCAGACTTTTCATTATGTTATCAAATGCTTGGCTGCCTTTTACAAACCCACACTGAACTCTGTTTGTTAATTTATTAATGGAGTCTGCTATCCTCTGTGCTGTTGGTGACCTAAAAACCTTATAATCATGCTTAAGTCTGGAAGTTGGTCTGTAAAAAACAGGGTCATCCAAATCTTTTAGGTCTTAAGGAATCACAGACAAACTGATGATGTCTACAACTTGGGGGGGGGGGGGGTGTCTCTTCTCTGTAGTATTTTATTAAATAGCTTCTGCCACATTGAACTTCCCTGAGCCAGTTTCCAAACTTTGACTGGTATGCCATGTGAACCCATGGCTATCCCTGCCTGCTTTTTAACTATAACCTGCTTTATTTCTTTTACCTGACGTTCCCGTACTAAACTTTCAACTTCATTCTCATTCGTCTTTTTCAGAGGGAGATTTTGGATAAATCTTTCCATTCTCTCCAGATCCTGTACAGTTTCATCTTGTTTGTATAGGCCTTCGCTGTAGTCCTGGAAAGTCCTCAAAATTCTTTCTGAGCACGGGTATTATCTTTCTCATGTATATAGACAGGTAAGCTTGGTTATCATTTTATGTGCCTTTTGTTGCCTCACTTACATTGCTAATATATTTTTGCAGTATAGATCTTGTTTTCATAATAAAACTGCTTTGCCATCTGCCTGTTACATTCTGTCAACCCCTCCAGAAAAACTAATAGGTCAATTTCCTCCTCCTCTTGGTTCCCCTGTTCCTCTGCATGCATTCCCTGCTTGACTGAAGTTCAGTTTCTAAAGCCTATAAGCTAATGCTGTCTTAGTACTGTGTCATATCTGTATTTGCATTTTAGCTGCAGGTTTCAGGCATCGTATTTTCCCCCTAATTCCTCACGTTCAGCTCAAAGAAGCCAGAGTCCTCTCTAAGACAGTTTACCTACTCATTGAAGTCCTTTTTCTTAAGCAAGTATGATGGGATGTAGTAGTGTCTCTCATTACCAGTTGTCTCTGCTTCTCACAGCTCCATTTGAATATGGGCATTATGTGAAACTCTTTTTAGATGATTCCAGTATTTTTTTGTCTGAGTCAAGTATGAAACTCAAATGTTTTCCATTAATCAGTGTCTTCATTTCTCATTGATTTGCCAGAAAAACAGAAATTTCATGAGAAACAGACCAAAAATATGAGGCGAAAATCTGTACAGTTGAAAGGTATGCTGAACACTTTGTCACATTACACCTTCTAACCTCCTTGAAACATTTCAGCACACTATCCCTTTTTACTGAGAGGATCAGTCCTAGCCACAAATTACTTTGCATTCCTTGGCTTAACTACCCTTTTTCATCTAAAGACCATGGTCCACCTACTTACCACAGCCACATACCTGTAGCAACTCGGTGTCACACCTCATTCAATTTTGGCAAAAAAAGGAAAAGATATTGCTGAGACTAATAGACATGCATCAGTGTGGCTTTATATAAGGTATTAGCAGAAGTGTTATAATTCAAAACTATGCTTTAGGCAGTAGTAATATATATATATTTGGCAGCACTAATATATTAATGTTTGGATATATTAAGGTTTGGATGCTGAAAAAACATTTTACAGAGTGAGTTGTAAAATTATGAAGAGATCCATTGAGGCATTTGTGTTTCACTAACATAGACAACATTAATATTTTATATCTACAGAGGAACTGAGGCTAGGGTGACGTGATGGGGAATTCACCGTATGGTTTAGTCTAACAAGAGCAACTAGGCAGGTTTGTCCATTTTCTCCATTACTCTTTGCTTTATGTTTAGAACCATTAACCAGGGACTTAAGACAGTCAAACATAAATGGATCTAAATGTTAAAATACTAATGAGAAAGTAGGCCTTTTTGCAGACAGTATAATATTGTGTGTTACCAGTCCAGAACATGATGTAAAAGTTATATTTGCTAAATTGAAATATTTTAGTAGTATAGGAGAATATAAAGTAAATGAAACAAAAACAAGCTAATAAATTTATGCCTCAGTACATGATTTGGTAGAGTTTTTTCTGTCTTTTTGTCGTGTCTCACAATAGCATGTGGTACTTGAGGATTTGGCTGAAACAAGATGTTGATCAAGCAGCTAAGGAAATGTGGGAAGAAACTGCTGTAAAGATTATAAGTGAAATACAACTATGGAAACTTATTTATGGATATAGATAATAAGATGCAAGTGATTAAGATGTTTTTGGTCCTGCTGGTTCATAGGTCAGACTTGTATGTTTCAAAAGATTTGGACAGGAAAAAAAAGTAGCTTCTCTATGATAGAGAAAGAGTGCAATGGGATAAAATAATACTGACAAAGGAACAGGGTAGGTTGTAACTCCCATATTCTGAGGCATAAACAAGTCACGCAACTTAAATTAATATATTTGATTCAGAATATGGACTATATGCCCAAATGGAAGCACTTGATAGGCATAGTGCCCGACAAGGGTCAGTAGTACCATGTGTGCATTTGAGCAAATCTAGGAAATTAATATAAAAAGCTGTAGGCCCATCCTTCCATGCATAGAACTATTAAGTAACCTTTTTTAGGTTAAAGGAAGCTGAACCCTAGAAAACAGAGCAACATATAGGGGAGAATTTTACGTGTTGGAAAGAAAAAACAAAGCACTGAGATTTTGGGAGTAGATGATAAAAGGAAATGAGGTAGTAAAATGAGATGAAGCTAGACAAATATTTGGGTTGTCGTACTTGGATCTTTATGTATGAATGTATAGATCTAATATTAACGCTCAGAGAATGTAATTGGGTATGGGAAGGCAATTTTGTTAAACCACAGGTAGATTTTATACTTGATGGCATACCGGAGAGGAGTAATATTTAGAGTATATAAGGCAATATTACAGTTGAGAAGACAGTACAGTTGTTGTTCTTCTTTCTGCTTTTCCCGGTTAGGGGTTGCCACAGCGGAACTCCGGTCCGCTAATAATTGGCATTAGATTTTTACGATGCCGAGGTACCAGCTCGATGCCCAACCTTCAACGAAGGCACGCCCATTCACGCATGTCTTTCAAACGCCACTCAACCGCAGGGAGGGCATGCAGACTCCTCACAGAAGGCGCTCCAGCCGAAAATTGAACGGGAGAACCTCAGTAAAAACTGTGTACAGTAAACAAAGATTATAGATGAGCAGTGAAGGGGAAGATGTCTTAATCCTAGATTTGCAGCTAAATAAAGCAAGTTTAGAATTTTACGTAAGGATTTTTACACAAGTATATCTGTACCCCTAAGAGACCTCAAAAAAATTTTCCTCGAATTAGAGGCATATGTTAGAGACATGATGGTTCAGAAGGGATTCTTGGAGGCATATATTCTGGTAGTTTAAGCAGTTGCTTTAGAGCAAAAGTGACTTGAATCATATGTTAAGTTTTATAATTGGAAAAGAATAAATTAACCTCAGTATAGAGGTGTTTTTGTTGGATATGTGGTAAAATAGTGTGCACTGTAGAAGTGAAAACTTGCTATTCTCAGTACAGATAGTGGTTAAGAAAGCTATAAGTAGAAACTGAAGAAGTAAAAGCAAGCTGTAAATGAAAGGTAAAAAAATGATTACAGAGGTCAAACATATGGAATTGTGAACCATTGTAGATCAGAAACGGAACTTCGTAGTGAGGAACTGGGTTGTAGGATGCCGTTTAGAATTTGAGTTTGAATAGGAGGTTGACATGGAGTCAGTAATATCAATATATACTCAGTAATGTTGAATCCAGTACAAGGTGAGAAGTCATTGGTGCAGTTAAGATTTGTAGTAGAGTGTAAATAAAATATTGTCACTTATTATTTCCTGATCTCTAGTTAGATTGTAAATGCTTGAGCTACGTGTTTAATTACTTTTTGTTTGAGTAATGTTAAATCAAACATGGGATTAAGATTGAATAGTATAGCTGATTGCAATACTTGGATTTGCATGTTTAACAATGCCAAGTTATTGTTAACTAAATTTAAGCATTGACTGTCATATAATTATATATTGGTTGTATCAGTGAATCAGTGCTGAAATAACAAGTGCACCATGGATGAGGATTGCACAAGGTGGCATACTAAAATGTTGTTAGTGAAGTATTTATGTTGCATATAAAAACTGAGAAACGAAGTTTTTGAGTGTGGATAGTAATTGGATAGCAACATATAAATGGGGAAAATCAAAACAAAACTAAAGAGACAAAAACGTATCGTGTCAGTTTTTTGTCAACCACTGGAGTAGTTATGGAAGATAGAGTTGAAGGGAATATACTTGGGATGATGGGCAAGAGCCAAGTGAAATAAGTGGTCACAATACCAGGGGAAATTTGACCAGGGCATCTGAGAAATGTCCCCTACCCTTTGATAGGTGCTGTGGGATCTTTTACATCCACCAACTTGAGTAGATAGGACCTCAGTTTAAAGTGTCACCTGAAGGACAGCGCACGCAGGAGTGCAGTGCCCTTCACCAAGTGTCAGAAATATGAAAATTAATTTAGTCGTCTGAGGTGGGAAAATAACCCACAGCCTTCTGGTCTTCCAGCACCAGAGGCAAGCATGCTACCTATTGAGCCATGGACACTGAAAACTGTGTGATCTGTTGTAAGAGACAGATAAATGTTCCTCATATAATGTTTCTTCTATGCTTGTATCCCTTTGTTATGAATTAAATGCTAAAACCAAATTGGGGAGTCACTCCTTTTTCATTAATGGTCTGTAGTAAGAAATTACACTATCATGGCACATTATTACACTTGCATATATCAAAGAAAAAAATTGAAGTTAGTTTTAGAACAATTTATCCTTTATAGGTTATCACAAAATGTCTGCTATATAGATGTAACCAGACTTTACCCTCAAATGTCCCGAAGTGGAATACATGGTTATCTTACTATGAGGTAGCTTTTGCAGTGTATGTTAGCAGTTTTTCCCCTTTCCTAGCACAAGCCTTTCAAGACTTATGCCTTCCATACTTCAAAAGGGGACACCCTTCCACCAACTGTGGTGTCACCCTGGTGGGTCAGAAGGATGTACCTGGGTCCATGCTTTCCAGTTATTTCTTGTCACTGATGCAGTTTGGCTTTCAGTACTGATGTGTTCCATAGGCAGAGTTCTGAATTCATTGATATGAAAGCCAAAGTATTTAAAGTGTGCCTGCAGTCACCAAATCTCACAAGCCAGGTTCTGCTTAAGAACTGTTTGTTAGAGGAAGGAATACAACTGTCTTGCAGCATGCTTCACATTTTCAGTCTCTTCCTATAGAACAGGTGAATACAGTTGTAGGCCTGTTCTGTTGCCAGCAGTTGTGGCTATGATACAATAGTCAACATGAGGAATATGAGAGATCAGGAGATTTGCCAATGGCCAAAGTATCTGCTCCTGCTTTCTGAGTGCAGATCCTTCAGTAGCTTCAGAGCCATCATAAGCAGTGAGCTTCCCTTTGTCAAAAAAAGTCTCATTCTACACCCTTAATCAGCTGTCTACTATGAGAACATTCCCCTCCTAACGTTTTTTTTTTTGATAGCATATCTCTGTGATTATGCATTAATCCTTCATTGCTTGAACTCATGGTTGGCCATCTTGCACAGAGTATATTTTTGAATCCAATGGCCTTGGAAGTGTATTCCCTTTTCCTTTGCACAGTTTGAAAACTCACTAAGGAGGACCAAGTGGTCTTGTGCTGGTTATTTGCCAGAGACTTTGGTAAATGTAACCTCACTGGGATTGTATTTGCTGTTTGATGTACGTTGGGACATGACCAAGTGGATGAGGGTGGGCATGATCCAAGAATTATCATTCAAAGCACTTAAAGGGTCCTGTGCTAGTTTTTCCTTTATACCATTGATCTTTCACCCACCCTTGCTGTTCAGCCTGTGCCTGGCATGAGTGTAGTCTCTTGGGAAATTACTGCAAGAATTTTTTTTTTAACTTTTCTCAAAATCCTCTTAACCTTGGAAGTCAGAGGGGATTGACTTCCCTCTCTGAGTCAGAAAGCGATAGTGTGTTGTCTCCTGCCATTAAATCCAACTACTAATTAATACATTTAAATAGTTTTGGATAGAAGTCAGACTAATGGGAAGAAACAATCCTCCAGCCAGTAACAATACTTGAAACAGTCTGTCTCCATATCACTTCTCAGATTATAGCAATCATTCACCAGTCGTGAGAGCCGGCCCCTTTACATCTCTCTATTTTATTTTATATACATTAAATGCTAAGAAATAAAGCCTGTCCTCAAACAACTAAACACTCACAGTCCCTAGACACATGTATAAGTTGGTATGTCCTGTTTTTAAGAGCCATTTCAGTTTTTCCAACATAAAATGTGGGACGTGTTAAACAAGCGGGTATAAATATCACTCCTTTAGTAGTACAGTTTTGTCTACCATTAGTAACTGTAATCCTAGGAAAAATCTCTATAGTTGTACTAATAGTGTCATTGATGAATCGACATTGAAAGCAAGCGCCGTGCTTTATCATTCCTTTTATTGCTGTGTTAAGTTTACTATCTTTAACACATTTAAAATAAGATTTAGTATTTCTCCTTCTCTTGTGTACCACCATGGGGTGACTACCCAATTTTTTGTCAATCCAAATGACTGAAAAAAAAACCTTCTCCAGTTTTTACTTAAAGTTATTGTTTGTATCCTTTAATCTATTACCAAATGTTCATAGGTTCATAGGTTTATACTAGGCTATCTGCCCCAAGGCATTTATAAGCCTAGCCCGAATTTTTGTGGCTTACGCCACCCCTTATATGAAAAAATACCTGTACCCATTAGTTTGTTGTGCCTCTGTCCAGCAGTGACACAGAGATGATTCCCGGGGTAAACTTACGATCTCCCATCCACAGGTCAAGATTTCTCTTGAACAGAGCCAGCGAGGTGCTCTGCCTCACATGGACCGGGACTCTATTCCACAGCATAGGGAGTCTCTGAGTGATAAATCTATCCCTCCAGCATGTCCTGTTTATATCCGTGCTAAGGTTTAAGTCGCTTGCTCTAGTGGTTTTGGTGGATTTGGATTTTTTGAGGTGGAGCATGTCCATTAATTCGGGTTGGACATGGCCTTGTATGTCAGGCACATGTCACCTCTGAGCAGACGGTATGCAACTGAATAGAGCTGGAGTTTCTTCAATCTGGCAGCATATGACAGATTTTGGAGTCCCTTTATCCTTTTGGTGAGAAACTTTTGGGGTCTCTCCAATTGCTGCAGATGTCGGGCGAGATACATCCCGAATGGGGCATTGTACTCGATCATTGGTCTGATAAGTGAAGAGTACAGGGGAACAATGACCTCACTAGATCTGGATGTGAATCCCTTCATGATCAGGTGGGCAATGTAGAAGGTCTTTCTAACCACTTTAGCAACGTGAGTGTCAAAAGAAAGGCCACTGTCAACCTGGGTCCCCAGGTCCCTGATAACCTCTTCTGTGCTTAGTGGATTGCCACCTATATGGTAGCTTGGGGTTACCTTGTTTTTCCCGAAGGGTATGACTATACATTTTTGGCATTTAACTTCAGGCCATGGCTCTGGCACCAGCTATCTGTTTCCGTGAGTCCCTTCTGAAGGATATCCGTGTCCGATGCACTTTCCACTATGTAGCCCAGTTTGCAGTCGTCTGCAAACTTTGTCAGCCAAAGACCTCCCATGTTGGCCTGTACTTCTGAGAAGTAGATGCCGAACAATAGGGGGCCAAGGACCGAGCCCTGTGGGACACCACTTGTGACCGGCTTGGAGTCTGACATAGCGCCAGCAACTCTAACCCTGTGGGTTCTGTCCTTAAGCCAGTTTGCAACCCATCTTGTGACATATGGGTTTACATTTAAGCTGGTAAGTTTTTTACAATACCCGAGTGGGGTATTGTGTCGAAGCCTTTGCAAGGTCAAGGTAGGCTGTATGGACTGCCTTTCCCTCATCAATGGCCTTGGTGACTGTTTCGAAGAAGTCGACCAAGTTCAAAAGGCATGATCTTCCCTTGACGAAGCCAAACTGGGTCGGGTCCAATGTCTGCAAGTCCCCTATATCTTTGTTTATGAGCTCCATTATGATCCTCTCCATAGCTTTGCAGACTAGACTTGTTAAGCTTATGGGGCGGTAATTACCAGGGTCCGTAGAGGCACCACCTTTGTGGAGTGGGACCACAGTTGCCATACCCCACTCCTTGGGCACGTATCCTGAGGTAAGGCTGAGATTAAACAGCTGCCTTATGTGTGGGTTTAATTCCTCATTTAGCTCGTGTAGCACACAGCTGGGGACACCATCCGGTCCCATTGATGCTGTGTTTTTAGCTTTAGAGAGAGCAGCTTTCACCTGCGCATTTGAGATGTCTGGGAGGCTACACTCCACTGGGATAGTTATCTCTCCTTTAGGGGGGGGAGAGGGGGGTGAAGTTTGCACTGAACCTGTCTGCCAGTATGTTGGCAATGTCTGTGGGTTCAGTGATTTTTGTATCATTTTGGACTAATTCTGAGCATATCTGGGAGTTTCCACCCAGGTTCCTAACATAGCTGAAAAAGGCCTTATGATTGTCCTTTGAATCAATGGCAATTTTTCTCTCAAAATTGGCCTTAGTTGATTTTATGAGTGCTCGTATTTTTTTACTAATAATAATCAGGGGTGACTTCCCTTTTATGGATTTTGTTCTATCATGTAATAGCTTTCTCCTCTTATTGTAAAGTTTGTTAATGACTGGGGTCCACCAGACTGGACGTTTGCCCTTTGTGGAAAGAGTCTTGGTTTTATTTGGGATTGCCTGATCCATGCAGTCCTGGAGGTGTTCATAGAAGGCATTTGTAAGGGCTTCCGCAGCTTGGGTTGTGGTTTCCACTGTCTCAGGGGCCTTGAAGGATACCACACCAGTCTTGAGTAGTGTGAAGTTTGCTTTAGAGAAGTTCTTCACTGTGGTCTTTTTTGTTTGGGGTGGGGGCGGGATGTGGATTTCCAGTGAGATTAGTTTATGATCAGATCTCACCAATGAGGGATATACTTCCTGTGTGGAGCATTTTGTCCCCATGTTTGTGATAATGAGATCTAGTATATTTTCTCCTCTCGTGGGAACAGTGACTAGCTGTTCCATGGCATTTGAATTTATGAACTCCAGGAACCGTTGGGCTAGAAAGTTAGGGCTTGAGTAATGTTCCCAGTCTATATTCGGGTAGTTGAAGTCACCCAATATGATGGTGTTTGGAGATACATTTATACCCTCCAGTGTCGTCAGGAAGGCTGTGTGGTGTTCCTGAGTTTGAGAGGGTGGCCTGTAGCATGCTACAATTTGTAGAGCAGTTTTGCCTATGGTTAGTTGCACCTGGATGGTTTCCGAAGCTTGGTGCGTTGCCACCAACCTGGAGGTGTGGGTATCCTTTATGAATATGGATACACCCCCTCCTTTTGTGGTGTGGTCCGGGTTTTGGGACCGGAATGCATGATATGAGGTAAAACCTAATAGTGCCGGGGTGCTCTCAGGAGCCTTGAACCAGGTTTCAGTTACAGCACAGACATCGATGTTCTCCATACTGAGAAGGGCCTCGAGTGCGTGCATTTTGAGATTTAGACTTCTGGCATTGAGCAGCATTACCCTCAGTTTCTTCCCATTTTTGTTTTCTAGGGTGGTAGGTTTAGAATTTGAGCCTTGCCTAAAAAAGGCACTATAGGGGTGGCAAGAGCCTTAGCCAATATCCGAATCCCAGGGTGACAGGTGCAAGCCGTCCCTTGTGAAGCAGCGTGGCTTGTCAAGCATGTCATCCCAGGCAGACAGACACTGGACCCCCTTTGAATGACACCAGACATTAAGCCAATTGTTAAAGCTGATCATCTTGTCTCTATATTGTGGCATTATTCTTGGTGAAGGAAGGATACTGCTCAGGGTTAGGGTCATACCTGCCTGGGCTACATAATCAGAGAGCTCCTCTATGTCTCTTTTCATGTAGTCCAGGGAGGTGCGTCTCAGGTCGTTCACACCAGCATGGACAATGACTGTGTCATATTTGTACTTGCCGTGGAGTGACCCGAGTGCTTGTGTTATGTGGCGGATTCTAGCGCCTGATAGGCAGCTTACTGTGACCCTCTCCTTGTTCAGCCTGGTGAGTGGGACGTCAGTGTGTCTGACTATGGAGTCACCTATGACAAGTATGTTTGGTGTTGTATTTGGCTTTAAGGGCTGTGACTGCTTTGCACACTGCTTTTGTGGATTATGTGTTGCTTGTGGGGTGTCTTGAGGTAGCAGTTGTTTGGGTGTCTGCTTTGGAGGCCTCTGCTGTTTAGGTAAATTTTTACTCAGAGCCTCCGAGTATGTCTTTGTGTGTTTATGTGTTTGATTCAGTGGTGTGGTAGCATTATGTGAGGCTGGTTTTGTGGTGTGTGTAGTTGCCTTCTCCTCCTGTCTGGTCTTGCCAGTCCTGAGTTGAGAGAGCTCAGCCTCCAGTTTGGCTAAATAGCTGCATCTCTCGCAAGTATTTGTGTTATGTGGGAGGAGGAGAGGGTTGTCTGTGTACATGAGGCAGTTATAACATTGCCTCAAGATTCCCAGATTCACCAGCTGGACCGGAGGAGATTGACAACTGACCTTTGGACATGCTAGAATAATATTGGGAATTCCTTAATAATTGAAAACAAGGGCCAGTGGGGAGTGAGGGTGTAGTGCTTTTAATTTTTAGTGCTGACTTATATAATTGCTTTAGTGAGCAAGTGCCAGGTAACTTGAGTGCAATGTGTTACAAGTAACTAAATGCAAAAACGACAAACAGTAACTTTCTTTCAAGTGAAACAAGGAAATAAGTACAGTAAGCAATGCAGATATCACTAGTGATCCACAGAAGCGCTGAGAAGCCGCGTATTAGGTGGAATTAGCTTCCAGGGAAATAACAAGCAAACAAACAACAAGCATATAAACAAAGCTAGATTCAGCAGGCCTGGATCTAGTCTATGCTAGAGCAAACAAGGTGTACCAATTTCAGTAAGATACAGTTCAAATATTCAGGCACTATAAACCTTTAACCAGTTAACACCGCATACCTCTCAACCTGGAAATATCAAAAATCTGGACAAGGCCCATGAAAAATAGGTACAAATCTATACGCTGATTAATATAAAATTTGCATACATAATTACGTAACCCCACCCACTCCAGTGGAATTGTGGGATACCAACTTTCAAACGCAAACTGGAGAACAGACAACCAAAATATGGCACTGGAGTCCCCCTGTAGCCATTCAAGCCCATTTCCCACAATGAGCTTTTACTTCTTCTCCCAGTTCAGCCTTCCTCCTACTACTTTATAACACTACCTGTCAATTTTCAGGCCTTCCAATGACATTACTGCTTATCCTGCTTCACTGAGAGGTAAGCAATATTGCTGCAACTATGCAATGCTCGGCTGTGATACATTTATGGCAAATGTACCACTTAATACTGCAGTGCACTGAAAAATTAGCTGTTGATCCATTCACCATCAGACTTCCATTTTTTTTGTAAATTCTACATTCTGTTCCCCTTATTCCCCGAGTATAATCCATCAAATTACAGAAAGAAAGGCATCACATTGCATTCTGAGACTTTCATTTTATCACACACACACACACACACACACACACACACACACACACACACACACACATGCATACAAGTACACAGGCATAAAATTTGAATACTATACAATTATTGGAGCAAGACTCTGTGTGTTGCGTTCTAAACCTTTGGGTGCCAGAAATTACCAGCTGTCTAGCTTCCTAATTACCTTTTATATAAATCATACCAAAAGAAATCTAAAGAAACTACATCCATAAACTGTGCCTCACTTATCCAGTTCTTCATGAACCCAGGCACAAAAATCAATCACATCTGTCTGACATAATCAGCACTGTGTTAAACAATGTTGCCATGAACACTACTTGATTACATACAAGATATCGGACAATTTTCTCTCTTCAGAGTCAGCCACCAAAGACATTGGACTAATGGTCATATTACTGCCATCTCTTTTCCTTACAGATTACAGCTTGGCCTTCCACCCTGTAACAGCATTTGAGGTTTATCAGAGGTGAATTTATCAAACACAGCAAGACTCGTTAATTTTCAGTCTCTTAACTAAGCAACAGGCTACATATTTATTAGACTGGGGTTCCTTATTTAAGGAAAGCTTCTTAAATATATGTGCCTTCAGACAAACTGCTACATTTTACAGTTGAGAACTTGGGATATGGAGAATATGTATACGAAATACGAATGGATGAAGAAACAACAAGGTGAACTCAAACCCAAACATATGAACAGAGAGGGAAATTGTACATATCCGAAAATGCCAACTGTTTCATGATGGGAGTATTTCAGGGCCAAAAATTGTTACTGGTTGTTGCAGACCTGTCCTTCTCACACACACCAGTCGTTCAGATACCTGCTCATTTCTTGAGAAGCAGTTTTCCTACCTGAAGCAACCCATAAGATGAGTCCTTCCCGCTCCGCGTAGTATCCATTCACACTCCGCTTGCATAAGCTCTGCAGCAGCTGCAGAAGTAGTATCCAGAATAAGCCTTCCCACTCGCACAACCTCTGCACAGACACCAGACACTTCCTGAAGCCTTCCCGCTTGCACAAGCTCTGCACAAACGTCAGACATTTTCCGCTCGCAGATCCATTCAACAGCCAGCTGGAAATGCCCATTGAGCTTATTTCCGACAGGCTGATGGAGCTGACGCCATTGCGCACATGATGACGTCAGCTCAAAAATGCAGAAAAAACTAATTTAAAAATAAAAGCTGGGAAAATTGAAAATGAAGGGGTGCCACTTGGGAATCGTGGCACCCCATTATTTGACCCCAAAACTCGGTAAAAAACAAGTAATTTGGCACGGTTTGGAGGTATGTAACACCGTATCTTTGTTTAATTCTTCTCTGTCCTTAACCTTTGTGTTAATACTTTCAGGAGCCATGACTGAAAAAAAATGAAACACCTTTATGGAATTATCACTTATGACATAGGCAAGTTTACATTCATATAAAAGTAATCAAACTGTATTAACATAAACATTATACTTTACATATATTGCTACATATCTTATATTCTAAGCAATATTACATAAATTATTTAATTCCTGCCTTTTTTTAAGCAAGAAACATCTTTATTAAACCATCACTTAACTACATAAGCATTCATGCGTTTATATAAATGAAAAGAAACCACACCGACACAATCCTAGTAGCAAGCATTTTTACATCACAAACCATACTGACACACTCCCAATTGCAAACATTACACATCAGTTATAATCTACCCAATCTGTCTCACTCATCCATTACATAGCTCTTTTATGTCCTGCCACATTTTAGACCTCATTCTTCCCTTGCATGCATTGTTCCCGCAATTTCCATTTTTTCCTATTTAGTTTGTTCCTACCCTTCTCTAAAGGTTTCAGTTCCAATTGTTTTATCTCTTTTGCTATATTCACTACTTCCAGTATAGTTGGTTTAGACAGTGATTTCCATTTTCTAGTAATTGCTTTTTTGGCAGCCACCATTATTAGACACAGCAAGGCCTTACCATGTCTAGGCATTTCCAATTCTGTGTCATAGCTCAGAAAAATCATCTCCCTTGTCAGACCAATCTTCCCATCCATCATCTCCAACAGTGCATCCAGCAGGAAATCGTTAAAGTCCATCAACTTACCGCACTCCCAGAAAATATGTTCCCAGTTTCCTCTTTCTTCTGCTTCATACTTCCATCATTTAGTGTCTGCCTGAGGAAGAATTCTCTGGAGTCTACTTGGGGTATAAAAATATCAACATTTCTTTCAGGCAAAAATCCTAAATCATCTAGCTTTTGTTGCATATTTGGGAGACATACATATATCCTCCCATTGTTTCTTTGTGAATTACTTATCCATTCTCTATTCCCAATCCTTTATAACCTCCTCTGATTGATTCTTACAGTTGTCATCCAATATTTTATATGCTCTACTAATTATTCCTTTTTTAATGGCAGCTTCTGTTCTAGACTCTCCTAAAAACTCTACCAGTGCTGGTCTTTCATTTAGGAGCCCCCATTTCTTTCTGTTTGCCTGTACTTTGATATCAATGCCTGATAGAGATGGTAATCAATAACCTGCAGACCAAATAAATTCTTGGTGTCTTCCCATTCTGTCATCTTTCCCTCGTTAGTTATTTGCTCCCAATGCCTTGGTTCTTTTGCCTGTTTTCTCCTACAAATTCCAGCCCCCACTTGGCTGTTGTCGGTATCCCTAATTGCAGTCAGCCCTATAGGCAAAATCTTCTTTTTCCATTCCCGTGTTGATTTAGTTCTTAGAATACTTTTTGCTACTTTATGGATATAGTAATCTGCGTCGTTATTGTTGTTCTCCTTAAAGGCCTGCATCCAAAATCCCAGTCTCTTTGTTTCTTGAGCTTCTCCATGTTTCATCATCATCGTCATCATTATCATCCCTTTCCACTTTGAATTATAGTTTTCTCCATGTGCTATGACCTGTGTATAAGACTACAAGGACTAAAACATTTTAACTGCTTGTATCTTACTGTCCATATAACAAGCCTTCCATTTTCTCAGTTTTTGTATTATCTTTTCTTTAGTCTCTTCCCACATATCCTTAACTGCCACACTAGAAACATTTTTAATCCATACTCCTATTTAATTTTATCATGTCCCCATAAATGTAGGCATTCCTGCACCAGTTTGTGTGTGGATATATAACTTACTGCCATTGCCTTTGTTTTAGCTTCATTAGCTCGGTATCCCGAAAAGATCTGAAATTGTCTCAAATGATCCACATCACATTAATGTCTTTTTCTGGTTTTGTCAGGTACAAACATTATCCACTGCAAATAAAGCCATCTTTTCTTGACTACCATACCGATTATATCCTTGAATTTCTGAGTCCCTTATTTTTTTTTTTGCTAATGGTTCTAAATATAATACAAGTAATAAAGGGGAAAGAGGACACCACTGCCTGGTTCCTCTGCTCAAGCAGAAATTATCAGAGAGGACCCCACCCAGTCATTTTCACCTCCGATCCCTCATATATTCTCCTAGTCAACCTTACAGTTTTTTTCAAAAAATGCAAATGCTTCCATTGCCCTGCTCATAAAGTCCCAGCTTACTCTATCATATGCTTTCTCTGCACCAAGACCCACCAACAACAATGGTATTTTCTTACATTCTGCTTCCCTCTGGATCATCAATGTTCTGTTAATGTTGTCAGATGTTTGCCTCCCTTCCATAAAACCACATTGATTTATATCTACCAGTTTTGGAATTGTTTTTGCCATTCTTTTAACCATTGTAGACATGAACACTTTATAATCATGGTTTAGTATTGAAATGGGCATGTGTATGAAGCTGGATGTAATTGACCCTTACCCTCTTTAGGTGTTACAGCTACCACTGCTTTCTTCCAGGATGGTGGTACTTCTCCTCTTAAGATACTGTTAAAACCTTTCAGATCTTCATTAGTTTTTTTCCTCCTGGCTTCCAAACTTCCACAGGAATACCATCTATTCCTGGGAACTTTCCTGTAGATTGGTTTTACATCACAATTGTTGTCTCATCTCCTGCTGTCCTAAGTGTTAGTAATTTAGCCTTACCTACATCTAACCTTGGCATATTTAATTCTTTAATAAACAGTTCCATTTGTATCTTTTCTTTATTTTCATATTTCTCTGCTCTACAGAGACTCTTATAGAATTTCCGAAATACCTCTAATACCTCTATAGGAGCTGTTGTTACCTTCTTTGTTATAAGCTGCTTAAGTTTGGCAACAGCTTTTTCTACTTTGTGTTGCCTGAGTCGTCATGTTAAATGTTTGTGTGCTCTAGTGTTATCAAAAACAGTTGCTTAATAGCAGTCTTTCTAAGCTCATGCATATTATCGAGGCATTCTGCAGTCAATCCTCCTCTTGTTCTTTGAGATTCCCCCTATCCCGCAATATTTTAATATTTGTTAGTCCCTCTAAATAATTCTTGTTATTTCTTAAGCATAACTCCCTTTCTTTTATTTCCACCCTATTTTTAAACTCCACCTTAAGTTTATCCCACTCCTTAGCTATAGTTTCAGAAGAAATTTCTATCCTCTCTAACAGCTCCTGAATAATCTTCACTACCCATTCCTTAAATTCCTCTCTTTTTAACAAATAGGTGAGAAAGCAACAGTGTCTCATTTTTATTTTATTACACTGTGTTTTTATTTTAGGTATTATTGGCACATGATCTGAAATAGTTATTGGGTTGGTATCAAGACCTTCAATTAAATGCACATGTTCCCGTGAAATGTAAATTCTGTCTAGCCTAACTCGGTTTTTATATCTTGGGGAATAATATGTAAATTCACTTTGAACTCATGTTACTGAAGTCACATCTTCCATGCCAAATGTTTTCATAAATTTCTTCAAAATGTATCTTCCTTTGTTATATTTTCCCTTCTGGGCCCCTCAGACACTTCTTCACTGCTGCAAATCAAATTCCAGTCCCCACCTATAAGTAATATTCCTTGCTGAAAACTGATTATTTCTCCCAGAATTTTCTTAAGCTCCATTGTAGCAGTTTTAGGTGGAATGTAAATACATACTAGTGTAGTCCTCCTCCCTTGTCAGTAGTTCCTTAGCACTGCAAATATGCCACTATTATCTTAATCTTCTTCTGTTACTGTTGGAGCTCCTCTTGCAATTCCTCTTTTTCTGTGTCCCAGGTATTCCTCTGAAAATCCATCCTGAAAACTTTTCTTTATCAAATTCACATGTTCAGTTCTTTCCGAGTGTCTTCTGTAACATTGGTATTAACATTGGTATTTACACTCTACATTTTTAATATAGCTCACTACTGTTTCTTTGTATTTATCTGTGATGCCATTTGCATTAAAGACATTAAAGAAAGCATCATTGTATTAAAAAGTGATTCCCACCTTCTGTGTGTAACACCTTTTTAAGTGTCTAGTTCCAGCTTTTGTGTTTCATGCATACACTGGCAGGCCAAAGTTGTATACAGTTGTTTCTTGTCATATACGTTTGAGCCTATGTCACATCTTATAAAACTATGTTTTATTGAAAGCCTTCAAACAAGAAAACAAACACACACACCCCAGTACCCCCCAAAACCTATTAACGTAATACTAACACACAAAACTATATACAGCTTCAAATATTAAAGTTTTACCCTCCTAATAGGAGCAGAAGTTTCAAACTGACAGCCACACACTCTGACTTGAGTTAACCTAAAAGAAAGGTCATCCATGCTAAGAATGTGGTGCAGACTGTGCTTTTAGTAAGTTCTGATTAGTTTGTCTTATCTTTACAGCTTTCCTAGCTGGGAAAACCCCTGAATGTTTTCAGAGAACATTAACTACTTTTGGAAAACCCCTAAATGCTTTCAGAGAACATTATTACCTAGATGATTTTTTTTCTCCCCTCAGCCAGTCACTCTCCGCCAGACTGTAGCCAGTTTCTCTTTATCACATTGTCTCCAGGGAGACATTAGAACCAGGCACCCAGGTTTATCTTTATCAGATTATTTCCATGGAAACATGAGGACCAGCTGCAGAATTGTTACTGAGCATACATTTATTTGCTAGAAAACCCTTATAATATTCAATGTCCTTTTTCATTTAATTGCTCTCTCTTAAAACTTGCTACTAAGTCAATCTAAGGATTTTAATCCAGTCATTTCCTCATGCAAAAATGAGGAAAAGCACATTATTTTTTCTTTTATCATGCTTTTTAACCAGGCTTACCTACATTTCTTAAAACTGAACAAGAAGGGGAGGGGGAGAAAAAAATAGCAGCACCTATTTACAATCCCCATTACAGTTAAAAATAACTGAAAAAAACTTTATTATTGGTAGTAGTTAAGGAAAAAAAAACTTTACTTACTGTTAAGTTTCTCCCTAGAGTAATTTCTTTACAAAAATATGCATTTTAAATTTGTCATATTCAATCCTGAATATCCCATTATCTGAGAGAAGTCGGTATAGCCTCACCACCTGCCCTTTAATAAGGTTTTGCTTTTGCCATAATGAATGGCAACTGTCTTAATGCAAAAAAAAAATATTGGAAAAGGTTTGTTTCCTGAATATATTGGATTTGTATCCCCCCAAAATCACATTTTTCGTAATAGTTTAAATTATTTAGATGCAACCATCTTCTTTGACCTCAGATGTAAATTTTAAAAAGGCGGTAGTTTGGTTAATATAATCCAAAAATTCATCCAACTTGTCATTTCTCGCACTCTCCATTAAAAATATAGCATGCCGAAAATGAAAATATTAAAAAAAAAAATTAAAATGGTTGTACTCTATGGGGTACAAAATTAGTTTCCCCTATTACGCGTGGAATTATTGGAGTCGTTTGATCGTATGGATATGGAGATGATGCCATTACTGGCGAGAGATTGTAGCCAGGTTATAAGGAAACTGGAAGAAGAAATCAAGTTGCTTCAGAAAGGTATTTTTGTTTCACTCCTATAGAGAACTCTATGTTAAAATGTTTCAGAATGTGGAACAGCATTGTGAAAGTGTTCGTAAGGGGAAAGAAGTCAAATTAAGGAGGGATGAGAATGATTACAACAATAAAAGGGCATATCCCATTAACACTAAAAGTGCACTTTCACCTAAGGACAAAGGCACTAGAGATCCAACTGTAGAAGGAGCTAGAAATTTAGATACTGATGTCAACAATTATATTTTTAGCATCCCCCCAGGTGATTCCAGAGGTTAATGGTATGGAATCAGCAGGGGGACATGAGTATGGAAATGAGTTAGAGTCCAACTATGGCAGTTATTTGGCGGTGCACAAGTGAGTATAAGGCAGGGAATGCATTGAAATATTTAAAAAAGGTACTGCTTTTGCAATTACAGTCATCTAGAAATTATACCAGTTTATGGTAAATTATCCAAAGAGTTCACTGTTGTACCATCTAACAATAGGGAGTTGAATGATGCCTTGTTAGAATTGTATACCAGGAAGTAAAATTTAGAATTAGTTTTTTGGTGATAACATATACATTCCCCATGGTCAAGGATTTTGTAGGAAAACTTTTAATCTGCTATTAATGCCACTTGTAGCCATGTATAAGCAACAGTGTGAGCATGACATTGGATGTTTTTGTTGAAGCTGAAAAAGTAAGGTGTATTTGATTATTTTACTGAAGATGAAAGACTTTTGTCATCTCAACTGAGGTATGATAATGCTATACTTATTATGAAACTTGACAAAGGAGGAGGAGCAATGATCAGAGATCACAATTTTTATTCCCAGGTGATGATGTACTATTTACATGATGGCTCCTATTTTATTGTTGCTTTCATGAATGAGGTGCATTTCTCCTATAGGATTGATTTGTTGGAAGTTGCGCACCTAGACAGAGCTTTTTTGGTAGTACGATAGAATATCTGAAGGTGAGAACGCCATTGATTCCATTTATCTTTGAGGTACTGCAGGTACATAAATCCACACAACCCCCACCTTTGTGGCGAACTGTGATGGCTGGAGGGTCTAAAACTGAGCCATTCAAGAAGTATGTGGAATTTAGTTTCGAAACTTTTTAGGGACAAGATAAGTGTATTGATTTTTTTCATGGCATTTTTGAATGCCTTGAGGGAATGTGAATTTTGGGACGATGTTTTATTGGTTGGAACAGACAGTAACGATGTGTTCCTTGTGATACCTCACAACATTGGATTAGATTGGTTTTATGAAGCTCTTTTAAAATGGGACAGATTGTCCGACCAGGAGATCTTTGTCCTCTGTTTATTTACCAAATAAGCATACCCAAAACATCATAATAATCCGAAAAAAAAAAAAGCTGCTGAGGTAGGTTACAAGACGCAGCTTAATAAAAGTTGCAAGTGCTTTTGTTCAGTAAAGAATACCATTGACTTTGTAAGACAAACCCCTTCCTGCTTCAAAATCCTTAAATACATTAGCAGCAGTGCCATCTACTGGCAAATGCTGCTGGTCTTAATGACCTATCAATTTCTAGTTTGCTCGTGTTTAAATGTGCCAAAGTGTAATGATAAAATATTAAGTGTTGGTTTTTAAATCTTATTTTCAAGTTTCTAATGTTCATGACATTTATTTTCTTGTGTGTAAGTTTTGCCAGTAGATAACATTGTTACTAATATATTTAAGGATTTTGAAGCCGGAAGGGGTTTGTCTGATGAAGTTCATGGTACTCTTTATTGAACGAAAGAGCTTACAACTTTTAAACTGTGTCTTGTGACCTGCCTTGGGAGCTTTTTTTTTTTTTTATTTCCACTTATTAAGGAAAGTTAAGTAACAATTTTGTGCACTTTGAGAGTGAATACTACAAGTAGATAAAACAGCAGAAAGTCTTCAGTAGGCTTGTTTTTTTCAATTATTATTATTTTAATTTGGGAGGGTCTAATTTTGTTTTCCCCTCTAAGTGCAACCAGTTTACTTTTTAAATATGTTTTAGATAATGTTTTTAATCTGTTGTAAGGGAAATGACAAGTTGGAAGAGTTTTTTTTTTTTTTTAGATTGTCAACCAAAGTACCACCTCTTTAAAATTTGCATCTTAATTCAGAGAAGATGGGCACCTCTATAAATAATTTAAACTATTACTAAAAATATGATTGTAGGGAGATATTAATCTAATATATTCAAAAACTGTATAATTTTCCAGTAGTTTTTTGCATTATGGTAGTTGCCATCATTTATGGCAGAAGCAAAACCTTATTAAAGGGCAGGTGGCGAGACTGTCTAAAACTTCTCTCAGATGAAGGGATTTTTGGGATTGAATTAGACAAATTAATATACATGTTTTTGAAAAGAACTTTCAAGTACAGTTGAGTAAGATCTTATCATAACAGCAGATGTCTTTCTGACTTGGTGCAGTTTTTTTAACATCTGTGATATCCTGCTGATAATAGCTAAATTTACAGCCAGCATTCCAAAACCTTTATACCTTCCAGGTGCCATATGTCAGGTACATGTCCTTTGTCCAGGGCGTAAGGTACATATGTGACATATGAGCTCCTAATCCCCAGAACTGAATTGCCCCAGTAGAATCAGAAAAACAACAACATGCATATCCAGGAAAGAAAGAAGAAAAGAGAAATAAAGATCCCTCTGCCAGGACAAAGAGTAATGGGGGGAGAAAAATGGGACAGAATACTGCAACAGTGAGAAATAAGAAGTATACTATTGCGGTAACATCTTGCACAACTGTACTGTGTGCTTCCCTACCACTGTTGCAGTATTCTTAATATCAAGGAGAGCACAAAAGCTACCGGAGAGGATAGGCAGAGGAAACCACAGAGGAGTACTGCAAAAACCCACCCTGGCTATATAAGTTACATCCAACTTGTAATGTTTAGCTAAGGTGTGGACAGAAAACCAAGTAGCAGCTTCCAAAATAGCTCTATTATCCAGACCCTTGAAAAAAGCAACAAAAGTGGCTACTGCCCTGGTAGAATAAATCTCTAAAAGAAGAAAGCTGTTTGCCATGAAGGGAATAAAAAAAAGAAATTGCCCTAGGAATCCAGGAGGAGATGGTTTGCTTAGAAGCAGCCAAACCCAGTGACTTGGGATGGAAAGAAACCAAAAGCTGCTCAGATTTCCTGATATTTTTCAACTTGTCCAGGTAATACCTGAGCTGTTCAAATAGATCCAATGTGTGAAGAATTCTTTCACAAGTATTCTGTGAAGAGGGTAAAAAGAAGGGAGTATGAATAGGGACTGCCATGAGTGCCAGAAACTCCGAGACTGTTTTAGCAGAGGTAAGAGCCACCAACAGACTTAAAAGTACAATGCAGCAGGGAAGAGGAAATGCAGGTTCAAAGGGAGACTGAGCTAATTCTCAAAAAAAATTAAGGTCCCAAGAGGGAAGAATAAAGGTTTCTTGGAGGCATAATATGAAGGATATCTTTTCAAAAATTGTTTGACTTTAAAACAAGAAGCAAGGGGTGGATTTGAAGGCAGACAGACAAAAATGACTGAAAAATTATCTTTAATGGATGAATGTGCCAGACCACCAGTTATTGGAGAGCCCACATTCTGCCCCTCAGTAGTCATTTTGGGATTAGTGCTCCTGTTTTCTCCTGGTGAGAAAAGGAGTACAAGGATATTATTTCCTGGAGCCTGCAGATTACCAGAACGCCCAATAACTGCTTTTTAGATGACAGCTTAGAATCTGTCCTCATATTCTGATCCTTATGAAAGAAGGAGTAGAGTGCATTGATTCCTGATTGTTTCTGGTTGGAGAGTGTCCGAGTTTAACATTACTTATTGGTCTGATTGCTATTCAAGGCATCTACCATGAAAAGACTACAAGCATACAACCCTTGCATCATCTGGGACATGACTGTGGATCGCCCAACAGGCTGTGGCCTGCTTCTCATCTTGTGGTTGGTGCTAACATTTTGCTTCTGGTGAGAGAAGACGTAACGGAGCATTGTATCCCAACAGAGTGAAGCTGTGGTGAGACCAATATTAGTATTAGCCAGGCAGTAGTCATTCATGCCACTCCCCTCTCTTCATCATTCTTCAGAAGCTAATTCTTTGTTTTCAGTAAGTACTGCTTGATTAGTTTTAACTGCAGAATATTTGTCTAAATACTTCATCCTTAAATTTTCAGGGTCTACACATTAGTTTCCCCTCAAGTGTTTTGGCAGTCCTCTCTACAGACTCTGTCATCTTCAGTGACATTTTTCCTGTAAAAGCATAACTGAAATTTCTCCAATACCTAGTTGCACACATGACATCTAGTTTGCAGTGACAATTACTGTCTACATAGTTGCAGACCAAATACTCCTGACAGTGATTGGTATTCTCACTTCAACTGTGTAATCAATAAAAAAGGGTCTGTTGCCATGGATATGAACTTTCCTACCGTCTCCGTTACTGACTTGGTGGATATGGGCATCCTGAGGCAATGAAGAAGTTCCCTCACATTTACTGACAACCAGTTAATTCTCAAACAAACTGATATGGTATGTGAGGAATGTATTTACACAATGTCACTGGAGGCAAAGCTACCACATAAAAGTACTCCTAATGTCAATATGTTTGTCAGTAGTGTACACGCTGCACCCATCACACGCAATTCAAAGCAGACATATCGACCCACATATGCTGAGGCACTTAAATGTAACCTTCCTAAACCACAAAGACCTCCTAGATGAAGTACACATAACAAATACCCTCAGCAACCACAAATGCTCTCTCTGAAAATAATACGAGCATCAATGCATAGAGCTAAATCTCATGGAGCCTCTACCTCTAAGCCCATAAGGCAAGCCATCACACAATCCAATATTCTAGTCTTTGGAGAAACTCTCATGAGACGCACTGATGTCCCTCTCAGCAGGCTGAGTAAGGAGAGAGTCACAGTCAGTTGCTTATCAGGGTCTAGGATCTGCCAGATTGTGTGCACACTCAGGTCATTGGACACAATTACCAGTGTGGCTCAGTCATAGTCCATGTGGGAGTAAATGACCCGAGACGTACCTCCCCAGACTGTATGAAGAGAGAGACATCCTGGAGCTCTCGTAATGTGTCTCAGGCTGGTACAAGCAAAAGATGTTTAACTTTAATAATTGGCTTAGTTTCTGATGTCATTCTAAGGTGGTGCAATATTTGTCAGCATGGAAGGAGATGATCAACAGACCACGCTGCTTTGCCAGGGATGGTCTGTACCTCTCCCTTCTAGGCTTTCGAATATTAGCTAAAACATTGTCTTCCCCTGTAGTGCCTTTTTTAGGCAATGTCAAACTGAAAGTACTTCTGCTATAGCAAGTCAAAACCAAGAAATTCTAAAGGTATTACTGCTCAATGCTAGGAGTCTAAACAAAAAACTCCACTCCCTAGAAGTTCTCTTTACCCTAGAGAATGCTGACGTCTGTGCCATCACTGAGACATGGTTAAAGCTACAGAGAGTACATCGGCAGTGCAAGGTTATAATGCCTTCCACACATTTTGGTCAGCTACTTCACAGTTAGGGACTAAAGGTGGAGTTTTTCTCTATTTACATCAAAAATAAATATACTTCAAAGCTGGTCAAACAAGACAATGCACTTGAGCTGCTCCATGTTCAAATCACCATAGCAAAATCCAATACCACTTCCTTGCAAGCTATAAATCCCAGTCTGTGACCCAGGAAACCCATACCAAGTATTTAAATGCATTAGAAACGCTAACCATCCAACCCAATACCATATTTATTGGTGACTTTAATTACCCCACTATTAACTGGGAAATCCTATACAACACCAAACGTGCAAGCACAGAAATTCCTGGATTTTGTAAACACAAACTCCCTGGACCAGATAGTCAGTACACCAAGCAGGGGTTCAACCATACTGGATCTGGTCCTCACTAATATGGGAGAGTGCTGCACACCCCCTACTGTAATACCTTCTCTGGTAAGGTCCGATCACAAAATAGTCTCCTTTGCAGCAAAAATAAAACCTGCCCCCCCCCCCCCTCATCTAATCCTGGAATATTCAGGAACTATTCTAAAGCTAACCTGCTATTAAGTGAGAACCTGTCAAAATTTCAAGCTCTCATAAACCCAGAGAACACTGCTGCCTATGGAGAATTGTTCACGGAAACCAAGTTACAAGCATGTTAGTAGCTGAATAGAGACAGCTGTACCCACCAGGAAGAAGTACAGAACTAACTCAAAAAACAAGCCATCCTGGTGGAATTACAGAATCAATAGGCTGTGTAACAGAAGGAAGAAAATCATTTAAAAAATTAGGAGGTGCAGCACCCAGCAAGATAAAAGCACTGTCATCAAACTAAACAAGCAGCTCGGAGGACAAATAAAGTCTACCAAAGCCAAATTTGAGGTAAGCTTGACCTCCCAGGCCAAGGACAACCACAAAGCATTCTTTGGTTATGTCCACAACCTCAAAGGTAAGTACACTGTTGTGTGCAGAGCTCACTGTAAATGGAGCCACCTGTACTGAGCCAGAAGAAATTGCAAGCCTCCTCGCTGATAAATTCATCTCCAACTTTACCCCTCTCTCCCTCTCAGTCTCCCTTCAGGAAATATCATCAAATAGAACCCCCCCTACTATCAGTAGGAAATGGGTCCTTACTGCTCTGTTTAAGACCAAGAACACTGCATCAGTGGGCCCAGACTGTATCCCAGCATGCCTTCTAAATAGCATGAAACATGACCTGTCAGGGCCTGTGGAATTACGATTTAACTGTAGCCTCCAAACAGACTTTGTGCCTCATGAATGGAGAAAGGCAACAGTCATCTATCTGCATAAAAGTAAGGCCATCTCCAGGCCCTGGAAACTACAGACCCATAAGTCTCACTAGTCTTATATGTAAAGCCATGGAAAGACTTATCATGGAGATGATCAGTAGAGATGTAGTAAACCTGCAGACACTGGACCCAACCCAGTTTGGTTTCGTCAAGGGCAGATCATGCCTACTCAACCTGGTGGACGACTTTGAGAAGGTCACCTAAGCAATGAAGCAGTGAATGAGGGCAAAATGGTTCACACTGCCTACCTTTACCTGGCCAAAGTATTTGACACAATGCCCCACTTGTTCATTGTTGACAAACTCAAGAGATTAGGTACAAACCCGTATGTCACCTGGTGGATAGCCAACTAGCTCACAGACAAGACCCAGGAAGTCAGAATTAGGGAGTCCACATCTACAGAGAAGCCAGTCACAAGTGGAGTCCCTCAGGGATCAGTTCTTGGACTGCTTCTCTTTGACATTTACTTCTCAGAAGTTAAGGCCAATGTCAGTGGTCTGTGGCTGACTAAATTTGCAGATGATTGCAAATTAGGAGCTGTCATTGAATCTCACATTGACACAAATGATGTCCCTCTATTCTCATGGTGCAGTATTCATACTGTGGGATTCTTCGCCTCAGGCAACCTGAATGTCAGCTCCTATACAAAAGCTTTCAGCCTGGTTGCTGTAGATGTGTGGGACGTCACACGTAGGGCCATAAACCAGGGGCCTTAGATGTAACGTCTGCATGCACAGACCTGAGAACTTTTCTGCCGCATTTGAATGTCAGATTGATCGTTTGCTCCTCTCAATCAAGAATTCTAAAACTAAGTACTCCGTTGGGGATTTCTTGCTTATTTTGTTGCTTGCAGCTTGGTTAGCTGCTTTTACTTTAGCCGATGTCAGCTAAGAAAGGTAAATGTCGATGCGGATGCCAAATTCCGCATAAAGACACCCACGACTGTGCATCTTCTGTCTTGACCAGGAACATGACCATACTTCCTCTGCCATCTGCCAATCTTTCATCCCCAAAACCCTTCGAAGTCACTTGGCTGCCCTTAATCTGCATTTAGAAAATTGTCGGCTTAAAAAATTAGCCTTTAGGACTGATCCAGAATCGGCTGATCTGATAGAACCGGCAAAGAAAAAGCCCAAAGTTTCACAGCCTCTCCATCGTTGTATGCCCCGCCAACCGCCGATATAGGGGTTGAAGGATACCCACTAGAGCCATCTACTTCTATGGCCTCTCTCGAGGTAGCCGTACTCGAAGCACCAGGTGGCATGTCCATGGAGATATCTCAGATGCTGGTTTCTTCCACTGTTGAGGGGTAACCAGGTTCTACCAGACACCATTCAGGATCTTACGAGCCTGAGGCTCCTTCAGCAGCTTAGACCCTTGAGCCTAGGCCTACCCTGTCTCCAACAGCTACTCCTTCTAAAAGAAAACAAAAAACTAAGCATTTTTCTAGCCTGCCTGATAGTCAACCTGACTGGCAGTCTTTTACTCAATCCCTGATGTAGGCCTTCATTGCCCTAAGGCCTACACCATCATCAGTCCCCTCCATTCCTTTTCTCACTCCAAGCCCTACATCTGCTGCCTCATGCCTTCCTACCCCCCAGGAAGAAGAACACGAGGCCCTATCATCTGGTTTTGAGGAGTTTATCTCCTATGCTTCACAAATAGCCTCACCCCTGGAATATTGTTCTCCAGATGATTCTTTTGAAGGAGACTCCCCTCCAGAGGACATTACTTTTGGTGAAACCATCACCAAAATGAAGGAATACCTCAAATGGGAATCTTCCCAAATGTCAGAAACCCAAAAAAAGATACTTTGAACTGGTGCAGGTTGAATCACCCTCCCCATCAGCCATTCCCCTTGTGATCCCTGCTTACCTTGATGCTTTTGCTTCTTGCTCTAAGAACCCTGACTCACAGCTACCAGCCCCAAAGAGACCAGAGTGTTTCGACAAAGTGCCTGAGGACCAGAAGTTCCTGGTTAAGCCCCCTTTGGTGGACCCTGCTGTCATAGCTGTGGCCCCAGATAGGTGATCTAAGTTAGTCCCTTTCTCCTCTCTGTTACCTTTAAGTAAAGACAGTAAAATTGTGGATAGGCTGGGCAAGAAAACATATACCTCCTCTACCTTGGCATTCAGAGCTATTAACTATCAAACTCATATGGTTAAATTTGCATTGGACTTAGTTTCCCAGGCTAGTACTCTTCTCAACTCCCTGCCTGATTCCCCTAACAAAACTGAGGTAGCATCTAAGCTATCCTTGGCATCCCAGGTGGCCAGGCATTCTATAAGATGCAGATCCACTACTAAGAAGAACCACCAACAGCAGAATATTTCCACAAAGAAGTGTGTTCTTCACTCTTTAGCACTTTTGTGTAACTCCTGGCTCAGACTCCAACCTCTACCAGAGGACTTTTAAGTCAAAAATCCTGGATGCCCCACTTGACAATAACCTGCTGTTTGGAAAGAAATCTGCAGAAACTTTTAAAAATCTGCAAGAAAAAAGTAAAGATTTGCAGGACATTAAACACCTGCTGGTCTCACCCATACCCAAGTTCTACAGAAACTATCCTGCTAAGACATCCTGTGTCAGAAGGGCTCCTTCTACAGCCCCTCCTCCCTCTAGTAGGCATAGGAAAGGACTAGGAGACAACCTCCCTTAAGGACTACCTCTTCTCAGCCACCTCAAAGACAGTCCTTTCAGGACAGAAGTAATGACGACAATGCTTTACTGCCTTCCCCTACTTCCCCTCTCTCCTGTTGTCTACTCCTCTGGAAAGAAATCACCCAACAACTGGGTGCTGGCAATAGTGGAAAATGGATATTGCCTATCCTGGCAGGAAAAACCCTACTTTCAGGGCATTCCATTCCCACCAAAAAATCTACTCCACCTGATTCATCACATTATACAGAACCTGCGGGCTCAAGGCACCATGGAACCCATCCCATTAGGACAAGAAAGAAAAGGTTTCTACTCCAGACTTTTCCTAGTGCCAAAAAAGGATTTACCATGGAGACCTATCCTAGACATATCCGCCCTAAATCTTTATCTGAAAGTCCCCTCTTTCAGAATGCTGTCTCTACAGGCCCCACTTCCACTACTG
Source organism: Protopterus annectens (assembly GCF_019279795.1). Classification (NCBI taxonomy): domain Eukaryota; kingdom Metazoa; phylum Chordata; order Ceratodontiformes; family Protopteridae; genus Protopterus; species Protopterus annectens. The sequence continues at coordinate 889,244,448 of NC_056747.1, read as the reverse complement.
CCACCATGAGCTTTCATGACCACTTTAGATCTGAAGAAGGCTTGCCTCCACATTCCCATGCCACAGAAAATACTTAGGGTTTGTTGGCACCTGCTCTCATTTTCAATTTACTGCCTTGCCCTTTGGTTTGTCCACTGCACCAAGAGTTTTCACAAAATGCTTAGCCCTCGCCATAGCATTCTGCAGGACCAAGGGTATACAAGATCCGTCCATACCCTTGCAATATCCTCATTCTAACAGAACAAGCAGAGACTCTCAAAAAGCATCTCCATTTCTCCATGTTCACTCTGAACCTCCCCAAATCATCCCTATCTCCAGAACAAGGCAAGGTCTTCCTAGGGTGCAGGATCCAGACAGACCTAATGAAGGCATTTATTACCCCAAGAAAAAGTTATCTCCCTGACAAATCATTTCCAGGACCTTTTCCATACAGACAAGCTGTCAACAAGACAGTTCTTATATCGCCTGGGTCTTATGGCAGCCACCGTTCCCATACTTCCCCTAGCCAGGATGCACATGAGAAAAATTCAGTGGTACTTAAAGAATGTATGGTCCCAGCACAGCCATCTTTTAGACTCCCAAGTACCCTTCCTTCCTTGTTTACAGACAGAACTAAGGTGGCTATAACAAATTCAAAGGAATCCAGTCCTTCCTCTGCACACACCCACACCAGCTCAACACATGTACACAGATCTGAAGCATCTGTGTGCATGTGTTGAGCTGGTGTGGGTGTGTGCAGAGGAATCCAGGCCTTTCTCTGCAGACACCCACACCAGCTCAACACATGCATATAGATGCTTCGTATCTGGGCTTGGAGGCTGCTGTGAAGGGGTTCAAGGTACAAGTACCTTGGCAGACATCCCTCCTAAAAAAGCATATCAATGTCAGGGAAATGACAGTGGTTCTGTTAGCCCTGATGGCCTTTCTCCCTATCCTTCAGCCAGGCTCGCTGCTAATCTTCACAGACAACACCACTGTCATGTGGTACATCAACAAAAGGTGGGCAAGGTTGTCCCTCCTGTGCAGGCTGGCAGTACAAATTTGGGAATTAGCCTCACAGAACAACGTATCCATACAGGCAACATACATCCCTTCCCAGGACAACCAGCAGACAGATATCCTAAGCAGGTCGTTCTCCCTACATATCACGAGTGGATGTTACACAGGGAAGTTTTCCTAGACATTAACCACTGATGGGGTACCCCTCAAGTATATCGTTTTGCCTCACCCCTGAATAAACAACTAACAAAATTCTGTACCAAACACCCTCTCCACTAGCTTGGAGTGTGGACGCCTTGACCATCTCATGGAAGAGATGGTTTCTTTATGCCTTTCTACCTTTCCCTCTCATTCAGAAAGTCCTCCTGAAGGTCAGGAAAGACATGCCAAAAATCTTGCTGGTGACTTCCTTCTGGCAAAGGCAGCATTGGTTCCCCCTTCTACAGTCACTTGCCAAGGGCACAATTTTTTTTTATTAAGAGTAGTTTCTAGGCCCACTTCCCTTCAGTGTGTGCTAGTGTGTTGTGCTTTCTCTTTTGGGAGTGGCGGTTAGTTTTGGGCTATGGCTGATCAGCCTAAATCAGTCTTTAAAAAATGCACAGTGTGTGGCCATAATCTCTCACCAGCTAATGGTCACACTCTGTGTGTAATCTGTTTGTGAGTGCCTCATTTATCGATCCAGTGTACAATTTGTGCAGGCTTTAACCCAAGGGCCCTCAGGGATAAGAAGGCTAAATTGGTTGCCAAGGGTCTTCTCTCTGCCTCCATGCTGAATTCTGCCACGGCCTCGGTCTCTGGTACTCCCTCCAAACCACCCACTCAGACAGGGACTCGAACTCCCGCTCATGCTGGTGTGGGGGAGGAAAAAGAGAAAGAAAAGGATAGAGAAAAACGCAAGGAAGACAAAGAGAGGAAGGGGGATAGCCTCGCAAGAGGTCTCCGGATAGGGAACCCTTCCCTAGTTCACCATCAAAGACTCTTGAGACCAGCTTCTCCTAGGCTCTGCTCACCCCATTTCTCTCCAGAGCCGATGGAGTCTTCAGATCCGAGGCCTTCCTCACCCTTGTTTCGCAGACCAGCCAGATCCGAGTCGGTCGCCTCTTTGCGATGGACTCTGAGCCTATCAGACTTGGACATGGACAGGATGATGCGGAGATTAATTCAGACCCAAATACAGATGGGAGTCTTGCAAGACCCTTCTCCCTCTGGAGTGGGTGACCTCCATGACCTTCTTCCGTCCCATTTCTCCTTCCCCGATCCGTGCGGCTGCTTTGTGGTTTTTGGATCCGAGACTCTTTGGAGCTGCTAGCTCAGCGCCGACAGTTCCTCCAGCCTCGACTCCAGCTGTTACCTTGAGTTCCTTGGATCCGGCCAGTTCGGATCTGAGTGACTCTCGGAGCCGTGGACAGGGAGTCTGGCCCGAGGGAATAGATCCTTCTTCGACTACGACCTTTTCGAATCCGAACCATTCCCTTGGAGCTCAGGCTACCCTTGCTTCAGCTCCTATCCCTGCTTCGGACCTGGGGAGAGCTTCTTTCTTGCTGGGTGCCCAGAAGGTGCACTCTCCTTCAGCGTTTGAAGTGGTGGAGAGGGTTCTCTCCCAGGGATTGAGACCTCAACCCATCTCCTCGGATTCCATCCAGACTCCACTGGATTTGGCGACAACTCCCTTCAACCTGTCTCAGGGACAGCCCATGCCAGACGAGCCCCAGGTTATTCCCTTGAGGAATCCCCTGCAGCTTATAAGTCCTCTTCAGCGAGTCCCACTGAAGAAGGCCCCCGTAAGTGCAAGTGTAAAAGGAGGCACTTAGACTCCCCTGAGTTCCTCACTTAATAATTTACTAATGCTCCCTATGATGGTTCCTCCCTTTTTGGGAAGACAGTATGTGACACTCTTGTCCAGAGCAAAAAAGACAGGAAGACTTTGTCTGCCGTTGGGATCTGCTTCTCTGACCTCAGCGGTCCTTTTCTAGGAACCAAAGAGAGCAAAAGATGTGGTTCCGGAAATCTCAGTTTTCCTGGGAGTTTGAGGACAACTCATCCTCCAGAGGCAGAGGGGGACAGGATCGACGCCGACCCAGAGATAGAGGGGGTCCCAGGAATTTTGGGTCTAGGGAACCTTTTTCTGACAGGCCCACACAGCAGCCCTGAGGGGTTTCCTGACTGTCCTACTCTGGAGGTTTTGGAGGGAGATTGTCCTTGCACCCAGCAGCATGGGAGTTCATAACTGCAGATCGTTGGGTGCTACAAATAATATCCAGAGGCTACACTATCCCATTTGTTGACCTGCCAAGTGCTACAAGACTCCTCTCTGATGTCCCACCTGCTCACAGGGTGGCCGCAGCTCTAGAGGTTTCAAAGCTGCTTCACAAACGAGCCATCATACCGGTCCCCCTCGACCAGTTCAGATTAGGCATTTACTCCAGGTTCTTTTTAGTACCAAAAAGACGGGGGACCTCAGGCCCATTATAGACCTGTCAACCTTGAACTTGTCTGTCACCAAACAAAAGTTACGGATGGTCACACTGCAGTCCATTCTGCCTCATCTCCGAGAGTGCGACTGGATGTGCTCCTTAGACTTCCAGGATGCTTACTACCATATCAAGATCCACAGAAGCTCAAGGGGGTTTCTTCACTTCCAGCTGGGAGCCAGTCACTTCCAGTTCAGAGCTCTACCCTTTGGTCTCACCACAGCCCCCAGGGTGTTTACCAAGGTAATGGCAGTTGTAGCAGCTCACCTGAGGCTTCAGGGAATTCAGGTATTTCCTTACCCAGACTACTGGCTCTTCGCTGCGTCCACCAAGCGTCTTTTTTGTCTGGCCCGAGACTATTTTCTTCTCTTGGCAGATTGGCTGGTGATTACAGTCCATGTCCACAAGTCCCTTTTGCAACGAGTACAAGTTTTAGTTTTTTTCGGGGCACGGCTAGACACTTTGCAACTAAAAAGTCTTCTTAATGCCAGACAGGATCTTAAACCTCAGGCACCACATAGCTCTAATCGTGGACCTCAAATTTCAAAAGGTGAGCAATGTTCTCCGGTCTCTGGGCTCCATGGCTGCCGCAATCTCTGTTCTCCCCTGTGCACACCTTCACATGCAGGTCCTTCAATGGACCCTAGCTGTCCAATGGTCTTGGCTAGACCTGCTCATGGATTTTCCGATAAGGATCAGTCACACCTGCAGGACGTCTCTACTTTAATGGCTTCATTCACCGGATGTTGCAGCGGGACGCCTTTTCTTGTCATCTCCAGCCCAAGCCATAGTGACCATGGACTCCTCCCAACTCAGGTGAGGGGGGGACACTGTTCGGGAAGGACGGCCCAAGGCACATGGTCCCAGATAGAGACCAAGTTGCACATAAATGTTCTGGAGATGAGTGCAGTGCTTTTAGCTTTGAAAGCCGTCCACACTGTCCTTCCTCTGGGTACGATTGCAATTCAGTCAGACAACATGTCGGTTGTGTGGTATATCAACAAGCTTGGGGGAACCAGATCTTACCCTCTGTGTCGTGAGGCCATGAGAGTGTGGGAGTGGCTGATTTCCACCGGTCGGTTTCTGATCGCAACGCACATCCCAGGACGCTCCAACATTTTAGCTGACAGATTGAATCGGGCTATTCTGATGCCGTATGAGTGGTCTCTGAAACAGTCAGCAGAGGAGGAGCATCTCCTTCCAATGCAAAGTGTAGCGAGTTCTTCGCTCTGATCCCTCACCAGGGGATGCCCCCAGAGACACTCTAGTCCATGTTTGGCCCCCCGGGTTACTGTATGCTTACCTGCCGTTACCACTCATTATGAAGTTTCTTCATAAAGCTTGCCGTTTGGGGTGCAAAGTGATCCTCGTTGCCCCATTCTGGCCTTGTCAAGTTTGGTTCCCCTTTCTTTGGTCTCATTTTCTAGCTCCTTCATGGATTCTACATCCCTGCTTGGATCTAATCTCTCATCCTTCGGGTGCCTACCCTCCCAGTCTGGACAGTCTCAAGCTGACAGCTTTGCTGCTCCAGTTCTTTTGATTGCCAGGACTCCCGGTCTTTCATCCCCTGTTAAATCTATACTGGTGACTTCTCTTAAAGATTCCACTAGGAAAGTTTATAGCAGTAAGTGGAGACGTTTCTGTATGTGGGCCTCTCAGAGAAACCTGGATCCTTTTACAGCCCCCGTTCCAGCGGTGTTGGATTTCTTGACTAGTATATTTCAGCAAGGACCTAGTTCCTCCACGGTAAAAGTACAGCTGGCAGCCCATTTCTTCGTTTCTACCTTCATAGAACACAACCCTTCCGTAAGTCTGATCAATTATTTGTCTTATTTTCTAAACCTCGTTTGGGAAAGGCCATTTCCAAGGTTTCTTTAGCCAGATGGATCACTCTTTGCATTTTACATATTTACAAAGCCAAGGGTTTATCTCCTCTTGGTCTGACTAAAGCTCACTCTACCAGGTCCATGGCGACTTCCGCTGCCTTTTGATCTAAGGTTCCTTTGGATGGCATTTTTGCAGCAGCAATTTGGGCAAATTCACATACTTTCATCTCCCATTACAAATTAGATCTGATTTCCAGAGGCAGAGCATCCTTTGGCTCTGTTGTGCTCAGGAATATCCTTCCATGAGGGCCTCCCAAGATTTGTTGAGTAGCTGGGGACTCTGTCCCGCAGGTTGAGGATAAAATGAAGTTAAGTACTTCAGATAAAGAAGTTATGTACTTACCGTAATGTTCCATCTGAGTAGTTATACTTCATTTTTCTGCAACCTTCTCACCCTCCGTCCCCCTGACCTTTTTATGTGGATAAACATGTTGGATTTATTTAGTTGAGTTGCTTAAGTGTATAGTTGCAGCAAACTCGATCTGAGGGAAGATAGGAGATGGTGGTGTATTATGGGTAAGGAGAGGAGTTCGGAGCAGATGCTAGAAAATAAGTTGCTGGCTCGTATCCAATATGGATCCGAATACCCACAGGCTGCAGAAAAATGAAGTATAACTACTCAGATGGAACGTTATGGTAAGTACATAACTTCTTTTTTCTGCTACTTGTACTACAGAAAGACACCGAATCAGAGGATCAGGGCCCATTCCACTAGAGCAGTAGCTTCTTCCAAAGCCTTCCTCAAAGGCTTGGACACAGCTACTATCCTTGAAGCAGCCACCTGGTCCACTGTGCATACCTTCACCAAACATTACAAACTGGACCATATATCCAGAGCCAGAGCAGGTTTTGCTTGGGCAATCTTGCAAGGATCTTTGGAATCCGCCACCTCTTCCTCCACCCTTTCTTCGTCCTGAGTTGTTGTACTGTCCCACAGTATGAATACTGCAACATGAAAATAGAAGGACATAGAATAGGTGTGTAAAATCTTAACATAATCATAGATGTCCTTCTCTTCCATGTTGCAGTACTCCTTACCTCCCTCCTGACCCCCTTATTAAATAGTTGCAGGATTAAGAGACTCCATTGAATCCTTACCAGCACTAGGTCCATTCTGGGTCAGGCTGTGACATTTCACCTATCTGAAAGACATTTTTTGGCATTTCCTAGGCCACTGTCTATCAATTAGTTCTGAGGTCTGTGCATACAGATGTCACATTTAAGGCCCCTGGTTTATGGCCCTACGTGTGATGTCCCATGCACCTACAGCAACCAGGCTGAAAGCTTTTGTATAGGAGCCGACGTCTGGGTCACCTGAGGTGGAGAATCCCACAGTATGAATACTGCAACATGGAAGAGAAGGACATCTATGGTTATGGTAAGATTTTACACAACTGTTCTTTCCCCAAGAGGGGCTGACACAGACAAACAACTGGTATTAGAGCCATGGACTAAGTCTAAATTCCAAGAAATGCATAATAGTATCCTTTGTGAAGTCATCCATCCCTGGTAACTATCATATTGACAACACACCCCTTAGAGTTGACCCAGTAGTCAGCGACTTAGGGACACACACCGATTGTAATTTAGCCTTTGACCATCATGTGTCTACAGTGGTAAGGAAATCATTCTATGTTGCACAACTTATAAACAAAGGTATGGCATCTAAGTCCAAGCAAGTCATTGTTCCACTGTGTTCGGCATTCATCAGACCTATCATTGAGTACAGTGCCCCATTTAGTATGTACCTAACCAGGCATATCCAGCAACTGGAACATCCACAGAGGTTCCTCACTAAAATAATACAGATTATAAGTAAAATGTCCTTTGCCTCAAGGCCCTATCCCTGCATTCTGCCTCCTGCAGGCTTTTGAGGGAAGATCTATGCCTGGGATACAGGGCATTGTCAGACCCCACTCTGCTGGACCTCCTGCATATCCACAAAACAAACAGCACCAGAATTACCCATTTTAAAGACTTAAACCTTGCCTGTGATATAAATAGGACCTGCTAGAGAGATAGGGATGTATCCCAGAGACTACGCTGTCTATGGAACAGGCTCCCCAACCATGTGAAGCAGAGTTCCTCCCTAACACAGTTCAAATGCAACTTGGATAGTTGGATGGGAAACCAGAAATTCATCCGTGGTTTGGCACCTGTCTCTCTAATGGACACAGGCAACCCGTAAATGGTTCATCTCCAAGGCCCATGCTTACACTTATGAAGGTTATCAGAACTTGTCAGAGATTTGGAATGCATGGCTAGGCTTAAAAAGGCCCTTGTGCTCATTAGCCTAGTAAACACCTATGAACCTAAGTGAGCACAGACAAAAAAGGACCAGAAAAAGGGTCCAAGTCTTGTTTGAGACATTAAACAAAAAATCTCTTCCATTTAGCCAAATAGGACTTTCTAGTAGTGCGTCTTCTGGCCTCCTGCAAAATCCAAAGCATGCCCCAGAAATTTGGTATCTAAAAGAAAGCACATCCTTATTACTCATAGAATCAATTGAATATAGTGGATAAGTGAGGGTGATTGAGAGAGCCCTTGTCCTGTGTGAGGAGCTGCATTCTCTGAGCTAACTTGTGGTGATTGCTCTTGTCCAGATTAAATAGAAGGTGGAACCAATGCTCTCTGGGCCAAAAGGGAGTCACCAGCAAGATTTTTGGCCTGTAGAAAATATTCTAAGAACTAAGCCAAGACAAGAAAGGAGATTTTGCGAATAGGGATGACTGCAAGTAGGGATACATAAAATAGGCAAAATGGGGCTGTAATTTACTGGAAAAATAGGCAAAGGAAACTGGTATTGGGAGCAAATAGCTAGAGAGGGAAAGATAATAGAGAAGGATGAGGCCAAGAAGATATTTCAACAATAGGTTGGAGAACTGCCTTTACTACCAGGATTTAGTATCCCGAGTATAGGCAAAGAAAAAGGGATAGGGAATTCATTGTCTAATTTTTACTTCATTGCCTTGCATTTTTGTCTGCTTTATTGGTACATGTTCTGAAATAGTTTTGGAATGTGTCAAAGCTTTCAGTAAAATGCACTTTCCTGTAAAATAATTTCTATCTTTTCTAGCCCAGATATTGTATGGCGGGGAGGACCTATGTCATATGATCAGTTTTTTAAATAGTCAAATTTCATACAATCAAACTCGTATGATCAGCTTTTTAAAAAGTCAACATATGTAAAAACTGAAAAACGGCGTTTTAACAGGAGCCAGCCCTCCTGCACACCTTTTGCTTAATTATGCATATACCAACTCCAAGGTTGCCCTACAGTGGAGAAAAGTGCATATTTCACAGTCTGCACTATACCGCAATCTCATGACAATTCACTGTTTCAGTGAAGAGGGTTATATTTGACTTCAGTTGATTTTATGAGTTCAGTCATATGAGATCCAACTATTTAAATAAAATCAATCTTTTAACATAGACCCACTGTGGGGAATAATATATAAAATCTGTCCGAGTTCCTTCTACAGAATTCATGTCTTCCTTACCAAATATTTTCAGAAATTTCTTCAGAAATCTGTGCTGTTTTGTTATATTTCCCTTTCTATGTCTCTCTGATGCATCCTCTCTTAAATATCAAGTTCCAGTCCCCGCCTTTAAGTAATGAGCATTGCTGAAAGATTATTATTTGTCCCAAAACCTTTGTAAGCTCCATTATAGCAGTTTTTCGTTGAATATAATTAAATGACAGTGTTATCACTAAGGCAAATTTGCCATTATTGTCTTTTTTCTCTCTTCTGTCATTATTAGAGCCCGCTAGGAATCACTATTACTTCCCTTTGATTTTGTCCCTGATATTCTGCTGAATATTCATCATGAAATCCAAATTCAAATGTTCATTTATTTCCAAATGTGTCTCCTGCAGTGTTGCTATTTGCACTCTGCCTTTCTTAATGTAATTCAATACTGTTTCCTTTTTGTCTACCTGTAAAACCATTTTTATTCCATGGTAGTATGGAACCTGTCACATTTTTCAAGACTTTTTGTTTAATGAAAACTCTAAAACAGAAAAACTAAATACATTTTCAGAAAACCTCATCTCATGTTAATGTACAACAAATGCACAAAACTATGTACATCATCAGCAAATTGAGTGTCACCTTTCAGATAAAAGCAATTGCCCCAAATTGACAGCTGTATCCACAGGCATTACCTAATGTAAAATTAAGGTAACCCTTGCTAAGTCTCATGATGTCCTTCAAGGATGCATCTGCAGTCATCACATATGGGTTGTCCTGCCTCAGGCAGCCCTTCGGTCGACCGGATTCCAAAGTCTGGGTCCGGCGTCGGCTGATGTCACACTTTCCCCGACGTCAGAGCGCCTGGGGTATAAAAGCATCAGCCGACGCCATCTTCCTCAGTCTTTCTTGCCGCGTGGTGCCCTAAGCAGAAGCAGTTCGCAAGTGCTGGTCAGCCAGCTCCTGTAATTCAGCTACCGAAGACTTCAAAAAGCTAAGTACCCCGTTGGGGACTCTTTCTTGCCTCAGCCGATGTCAGATAAAGTTAATAATTGTTTAACTTGTGGGAAACAAATACCTCATAAGGATTTCCACTCTTACTGCCTACCCTGTCTAGGCCCAGACCACGACGTCTCGGCCTGTTCAGCCTGTGTTTCCTTCAACCGACGAACTCTTAGACGTCGGGCGGAGTTTGCAGAGGAATTTTTGGGGGCTAGTTTTTTGTATAAGATGCCGTCGGAGACTCTGACTTCTCATTTAGTTAAGAAACAGAAGGACAAGGACCGACACATGCGGGCCGTGGTTTCGGCTGAAACCACGGCCAGGCCTACCGCGAGTGTCTCAGTCTCGGCTGAAACAGAGTCCTTGGTACTTCCAATTACCAATACCGCTCAACCGACTACCTCAGTCCTGGAGGCCCCAGCTGAGTCGGTTATTGAATTTCCAACAGAAACTGGTGTCCTGGAACCTTCCGACACCATTCCTTTAGACAAATCTACACCAGCACGTGGTGCAGCCAGGCCTCCTGCATCCATGTCCATTAAGGCATTCTCCAGGGCTAAAGCTGCTAAACTCTCAAAAGCTTTGCCTCCCAAGGTTATCCCTCAGGGACCCTCTACTGGTTCACAGATTCTAAGCTTAGCAGAGGATCTTATCTCCTTAATTAGGGGCTCTCAATCTCATCCGGACAAGGGCTCTCAACCTCCTCCAGACAAAAGGCCCAGGGTTGAGCCCTCTGATCCCCACTCCTCAGATGAGGCCTCTGATGGCTCTACTTTCTCGGACCACCAGGAGGAGGCTTTTTCGGCCTACGAGGATTCTGATGCAGAGGAATCTATTCCCTCGGCCTCCCCTCCTGAAGAGTTTTCCTTTGGGGGAGACACTACACACCATGAGAGGGCATTTCCAATGGCAGGGCCAGGAATTCTCTGATTCCAGGAAAAGACTAAGGACCTTTTTACATTTGCCTCAACAGAGGCCTTTAGCTATTCCTCCTGTTTTGAATGTCATTGATGATGTGTACTCTGACTCTAGCACAACCCCTGATTCTCTCCCTCCGGCTTTTGCCAAACCCGATAGGTACTACAGGGTCCCGGACTCGCATCTTTACCTTTACAAGGCCCACTCTGCTGATCCATAAACTATTTCCCAGGGCCCTAAAGGGGTTGCAGCTGCCACTGCCCTCTGAAAGGGAGTCCAGAGCTTTAGAGAGATGGGGTAAAAAAGTGTATACTTCTGCTACTCTTTCTTTGAGGGCATTAAATTGTCAATTTCATATGATACAGTACCAAGAGTATTTGTTAGATGAATTGCATAAAAAACTGTCTTCACCTGACCCCCTAGACCGCAAGTCACTTCAGGATCTGGTACATAACTCACAACAGGTTAGCAACCATTTCTTGCAATGTGGTTATGATGCATTGGAAGCTTCATGTAGGTCAGCTATGACTGGCGCAGTCATACGTAGGCATGCTTGGCTGAAGGAACAATCTCTGCCAGACCATGTTAAAGCAAAGCTGCTGGATGCTCCTCTGGAAAAGCAAAAGTTATTTGGCTCCACGGCTCAGGAGGTCCTAAAGAAATTTGAAGAAAAGGCAAAATCCGTACAAACAGTCAAGGATTTTCTCCAAGTACAACCACCAAGATTCAGCAGGAATTGGCCTTCCAAGAATTGGTCCTTTCCAGACACAGAGAGGTTTCAGAGAGGCAAGAACAGGCGTGCCAGAGGTAGAGGGCAAGCTAGAGGCTCCTACAGGGGACGTCAATGCCAGCCTCCCAACCAGAGAGGTAATGCAGGACCTTCAGCTGCTGCACAAGGACAGGCTCAATGACTTAACTTTGACACCGCCAACCAGGGCTCAATTGGAAGCACCTTTGGGCGGAAAGCTTGCTTTATTCTCGGAAAATTGGCACAGTATTACAAGGGACAAATGGACACTACAAATAATAGACAAAGGATACAGGTTTCATTTCCACACATTACCAAAAAGAAAGGGCATGCCAGACCTGCCACCGAATCAAAGGGCAGAGGCTTTGAAACAAATTTCCAGCTTAATGCAAATGAAAGCTATAGAAAAGGTTCCTCTCAGAACAAGGCCAAGGATTTTATTCCAGACTATTCCTTGTTCCAAGAAAAGAAAAACAATGGAGGCCTATTCTCGACTTGTCCGCACTGAATACTTATCTCATTGTGCCAAAGTTCAAAATGCTGACTCTACAGCAGCTCCTTCCCATGCTGGGCAAGGGGTCTTGGCTGGTAACTCTAGACCTCAAGGAGGCATAACTGCATGTCCCTATCAGACAAAGTTGCAGAAGACACCTCAGATTTCTTGCAGGGTCAGAGCATTATCAATTCTCAGCATTGCCCTTTGGCCTACCTACTGCGCCCAGATTATTCACGAAATGCCTGGTATCAGTAATTGCACACTGCAGACTTCAGGGGATTCAAATATACCCATATCTGGACGACTGCCTTATACAAGCGGACAGCCAACAAACTTTGGTAAAACACTTGAATTATGCCATCCACCTACTTCAGGCCTTGGGATATACAGTCAACTTTCACAAATCAAGACTTGTTCCATCCCAAAGAATAACCTTTCTGGGTGCAGATCTAGATACAACCACCCAAATGGCCTTCCTCACAGAAGAAAAACAAAATCAACTACCAGATTACTTCAAAAATCTGACAAGACAAACCCAGCTGACTGCAAGGAAAATCCTGCAGGCCCTGGGTTACATGGCTTCTTGCATCCTTCTGATTCCGCAAGCAAGACTGCATATGAGGAAACTACAATGGTACCTAAGGAGTTTATGGACTCAGCACAGTCACAGCCTGGAAACTTTGATACCACTCATTCCATGCCTTCAAAAGGAATTTCTGTGGTAGGCTCAAGCAAGCCAGTCAAACAGGGGTCTGCCTTTCAGCAAATCAATAGCCAGCCAAACCGTTACAACAGACGCTTCAGACCACGGATGGGGAGCGCACATGGTGGGCAGATGCATTCAAGGTTTATGGTCACAAAAAGAGCTACGCATGCACATAAACTAAAAGGAAATGCTGGCAGTGATGCATGCAGTCGAAGCCTTCAAACTCTTTCTGAATCAAAGCAAGGAGGCACCCATTCCTATCCTCTTTGCAGGCTGGCAATGAATCTATGGGAACTTTCCTTGAAACTCAACATACAGCTACAATCCCAGTTTGTGCCAGGGAAAGACAATATACTGGCGGACAGCTTAAGCAGAAATAATATGGATGCACACGAATGGATGCTGCACCCAGACATCTTTCTACAGATAACACAATCATGGGGGAGGCCGGACTTGGATCTTTTTGCCTCCCCCCACAATCATCAACTGAAGAAATTCTGCTCAAGGACATACCACCCACAAGCATGGAAAGTGGACGCCCTCTCTTTCAGCTGGAGAACTCTAACAGTGTATGCATTTCTACCTCTCCCATTAATGACCAAGGTTTTACTGAAGATCAGGACAGAGCAGCCAAAAGTGATACTGATAGCTCCGGACTGGCCAAGACAGCACTGGTACCCACTGTTAAAGAGCCTGTCACGCACGAAACCATGGCCTCTTCCTCTATGGCCACTTCTACTGACACAGCACAATTACAAAACTCTGCATTCCAACCTGAAAACCTTGCAACTAACAGCCTGGAAAATACCTTGACTCCTTCTCAGGACAAGCTATCCCAGAGAGTGAAAGACATTATTATGGAAGCTCGCCGGCCTTCCACAAGAAAGGCATATTCAGCAAAATGGAAAAGATTTCACATTTGGAACACCACAAAGGGCCTAGATGCGACAGTGATGAACATGGCACATATCCTGGAATACTTGGCAGAAATGTTCCACAATGGTCTGTCTTACTCTTCCATTAAAATTCATGCTTCAGCAATTTCAGCAGAGTACAATACTGATCCACCTGTCTTCTCTCATCCTCTCCTAAGACAGTTTCTAAGAGGAATCAAAAACATCAATCCTCCAAGGAAACCACCTCTACCTACTTGGGACCTTAACTTCGTGTTGGAAAAACTAACACTGCCTCCCTTTGAACCAGCAGCATCTGCATAACTACAGTTCCTGTCTTGGAAGACTGCTTTCCTTCTGGCCATAACCTCAGCAAGAAGAGTATCTGAGTTACAGGCCCTTATGGCAGTACAGCCATTCCTTATTTTTCATCAGGACAGAGTTTTATTGAGAAACCAATCCAACATTTATGCCAAAGGTAGTATCCAGGGTTTCATTAAATCAAGCTATTCACTTGCCTACCTTCTTTCCAAATCCACAAAACAAAGGGGAGAAACTTCTGCACACCCTGGACATACACAGACAGTTGCACTACTACTTGGACAGAACTAAAGGTTACAGAAAAACTGACCAGCTGTTGGTAGCATATGCTGCTGGTACACAAGGAAAAGCAATTTCCAAACAGACAATTTCAAAATGGATAGGGAATTGCATTCGTTTTTTTTTTACTCCTTTCATGGAAAAACTGTGCCAGCTAACATTAGACCTCATTCCACGAGAGCCACAGCCACCTCCACAGCCTTCTTAAGAGGGGTGGCTACCAAGGACATTTTAGAAGCTGCTACATGGAGCTCCGTGCATACATTTGCCAAGCATTACAATTTACCTTTATATTCCAGATCCAGAGCAGGCTTTGCTACGGCAGTCCTACAGGGCATTTTAGCTACACCATCCTTTACATAGTTCCTTCACCCCCAGATTGGCTATGGTATTCTACCCATATGTGATGACTGCAGATGCATCCTTGAAGGACATAGTACAGTTTTGTACCTACCATAAATGTAGATGTCCGATAGGTATGCATCTGCAGTCAGGTTTACCCTCCCTCCTTCCCTTCTGTGGTATTTCTTGGGTACTTACCCCTCTTATAGCTAGCTGGGGAGATCTATTATGGTGTATTTGTTTTTATATTATTGTGCATGTTTGGATTTTTAAATGCATCTCGCCAAATTTAGCCTTCCTTAGAGGGCACCTGGCATCTGGGGCAAGAAAAACTGAGGAAGATGGCGTTGGCTGATGCTTTTATACCCCAGGCGCTCAGACGTCGGGGAAAGTGCGACATCAGCCTACGCCGGACCCAGACTTTGGAATCCGGCCGACCGAAGGGCTGCCTGAGGCAGGACAACCCATATGTGATGACTGCAGATGCATACCTATCGGACATCTACATTTATGGTAGGTACAAAACTGTACTTTTGAAAAACAGATTGTATGCTTGGAGAAGGCATTAACTTTTAGCTCTAAGTAGTATACTGGCTGTCATTAAATGAAATTAAGTTGTACTCTACTGTCAAATGCATTTGTGCGAAGGTTGTTAGGGAGGTTGCGCTCTCATTCATTTCCCGTAATTTCGAACTTTACATTTCACTGAACTGCTTGCTATTGTACTTTTTAAATATTGCATTTTCCTCAGCAAAGAATGCTCACAACTCTCATAACTGATTGCTTACACCTGCAAACAGTTGTCTCCAAGACTTTGGAATCCGGCCGACCGAAGGGCTGCCTGAGGCAGGACAACCCATATGTGATGACTGCAGATGCATACCTATCGGACATCTACCTTTATGGTAGGTACAAAACTGTACTTTTGAAAAACAGATTGTATGCTTGGAGAAGGCATTAACTTTTAGCTCTAAGTAGTATACTGGCTGTCATTAAATGAAATTAAGTTGTACTCTACTGTCAAATGCATTTGTGCGAAGGTTGTTAGGGAGGTTGCGCTCTCATTAATTTCCCGTAATTTCGAACTTTACATTTCACTGAACTGCTTGCTATTGTACCTTTTAAATTTTGCATTTTCCTCAGCAAAGAATGCTCACAACTCTCATAACTGATTGCTTACACCTGCAAACAGTTGTCTCCAAGTAAAAATAGTCAGCAATGAAGAAAAAAAAAAAACACAGCTAACAATTCTACACTTGCTTGAAGGAATTTTTATAAGTTTTGCAGTCGAGAGTTGATTATCCAAACGTAGATTATCTGAAACATCAGTTATCCGAACGCAGCCTTCCAAAGTTTTCGGGTAGGAAGAATCATAAACTTTGAATATGTAAACATTATGTGTATTTGCTTGTGCATGGTTTTGAGCATGTAGCCTGCTCGTGTGTGATAAGTATTCGTTATTGTTCACTGGAATCTCCGAATAGTTGAAAAGTGCATTCCATGTGTGCAGAAAAAAACAAGATTTTAGAAGTTTGTTATCCGGTTCAGTGTATGTTTGATTATCTGAACAGTTTGATTATCCGAACTGCCCTAGTTCCCTATTGGTTCAGATAAACGACTCGCTACTGTACTCCGTACAGAATGTACAGAATTCCCCTGGCCGCCTTCTACCTTCAGCTGCAGACTTCTTGATCCAGTTGAAAACATTTGCTAATAAAAACAAGCAAGCTAATATTTTTGCAGATGCAAGACACTTAGCATTTTTCATGACTTTTGTCATTTTGTTTTATTCTTCAAGACTACTTGCTTACAAAAACACATGTTTACAGTTTATACCATGGGCATTATTCTAATCTGCCCTGGTAAAATGAAAAGAAATTATCTTAATTCTATGTTTGATATAATCAGTGCACTTTTATATCCCAGATTCAACTCAGCAGCCCAGGATCATAGCATATTAACTTAAACTTGCTTCTGTCCAGCCTTTCTTCACTTGTTATACTGTAAAGCCTATCTTTCTTGCAACTAAAAAAGTACTTATTTATTTTAGTATATTCAGCACACACACAGCAGTCACTGAAAAGACTGCCCTACATTTAAAATACCTCTGACTGCACACTATCGAAAACTGCTTTACTGTATAACATGCAGATGTCCTTCAAGGATGCATCTGCAGTCATAACAAATGGGTTGTCCTGTCGTCAGGCAGCCCCTCGGTCGGTCGGATTCCAAAGTCTGGGTCCGGCTTCGGCTGATGTCGCATTTCACCCGACGTCATCTCTGCTGGTCTTCGGGTATAAAAGCATCAGCCGACGCCATTTTCCTCAGTCTTTCTTGCCGCGTGGCGCCCGAAGCAGAAGCTGTTCGCAAGTGCCGGTCGGTCAGATCCAGAGATTACTACTACTGAATACTACTCAAGACTTCTAAAAGCTAAGTACCCGTTGGGGACTCTCTCTTGCCTCAGCCGATGTCAGAAAAAGTAAATAACTGTTTAACTTGTGGGAAACAAATACCTCATAAAGATTTCCACTCTTACTGCCTACCTTGTTTAGGCCCAGACCACACGTAGCAGCCTGTTTAGCCTGTGCTTCTTCAACCGACGAACGCTTAGGCGCCGGTCGGAGTTTGCTGAACAGTTTTTCGCTCAGATTTTGCGTACATTATGCCGCCGGATCCTCCAACTACCCAAATTGTTAAAAACGAAAGAAAAGACCGACACTCGCGGTCCGCGGTTTCGCCGAAACCACGGTTAAGCAAGCGAGTGTCTCGGTTTCGACGAAACCGAGAAAACGGGTCAATCTTCAGCCGAATCCATGACTACTACTGAGGCTCCTGCTACCTTAGTTGAATCGGCCTCTGAAGTTTTGCCTACTACTGTGGTTCCTAGTGAATTATCAGACACCATCCCTTTGGATGTCTCTACCCCAGCACGTGGTGCTGCTAGGCCTCCTGCAGCCATGTCTATAAAGGCCTTTGCCAGGGCTAAAGCAGCCAAAACTGTTAAATCAGTGCCTGTTAAGACCCCCTCACATAGGCCCACTTCTAGTTCACAAATGCTTACTCTGGCAGAGGATTTAATCTCCTTAATTAGGGATCCCAATCTCACCCAGACAGGGCCTCTCAGCCTCCAGAAAAGAGACCTAGAGCAGAGCCCCGAGCCAGTGTCCTCTGATGATTCTTCGGATGACTCAGACATTACAGATCAGCCAGAGGCTCCTTTTTCTACTTATGAAGATTCCGATACTGAAGAATCCATTCCATCTGCCTCTCCACCAGAGGAATTTTCCTTTGGGGAAACCTTACATGCCATGAGAGAACAATTCCAATGGCAGGGACAAGATTTCTCAGATTCAAGAAAAAGGCTTAGGACCTTTCTGCACTTACCACAACATAGGCCCTTAGCTGTACCTCCAGTTCTGCCTGTTGTGGATGATGCATTTAATGATGTTTGCACTGCTCCTGATACTTTACCTCCAGCCCCTGCCAAACCAGATAGATTTTACAGGGTGCCAGACACTCATCACCACCTATACAAGGCCCCACTTGCAGATCCTGAGACTATATCCCAGGGGCCTAAGGCAGTAGCTTCGACCTCAGCAAAAAACCCTCTCCCTTCTGAAAGGGAATCCAGGTCCTTAGACAGATGGGGGAAAAAAGTTTACACCTCTGCTACTCTCTCAGCTCTAGGGGCTTTAAACTGTCAGTTTCACATGATCCAATACCAAGAGTTTATGCTTGATCAGTTAACTAAGAAGCTGTCCTCTGATGACTCCTTAGATAAGAAATATGTTTTAGAAATGGTGAATAACATTCAGCAGGTTAGTAACCATTCTTTAAAATGTGGCTATGATGCACTGGAGGCTTCATTTAGATCAGCCATGACTGGCACAGTGATAAGAAGGCATGCATGGTTGAAGGAACAGGTTTTGCCGGATCATGTTAAAGCAAGCTGTTAGATGCTCCTATGGATAAGGCCAGTCTTATTTGGTACACCTGCTCAGCAAGTAATGAAGAAAATGGAAGAGAAGGCAAAATCTGTACAAACAGTTAAGGATTTCTTACAGGTTCAGCCCCCAAGGTTTAACAGGAACTGGCCTGCCAAAAATTGGTCCTTTCCAGACTCCTCAAAATCTCAAAGAGGCAGGAATAGACGCTCTAGAGGCAGAAATCAATCCAGAGAAGGTGCCTATAGAGGACGCCAGTGGCAAGTCAATAACCAGAGAGGCACAGACACAACCACTGCCACTGCAACAGGACAATCACAGTGACTTGACTCTGACACCGCCTACCAGGGAGCAAATAGCAGCACCTTTAGGCGGAAAGTTAGCCTTATGTTCGAAAAATTGGCACTATATCACAAAAGACAAGTGGATTTTGCAAACCATAGACCAAGGCTACAGGTTCAACTTCCACACCTTACCAGTAAAAAGAGGAATGCCAAACCTACCTCCAAATCAAAAAACATAAGCTCTAAAGCAGATAGCTCAATTAACAAAGATGAGAGCTGTGGAAAGAGTACCAATAACACAACAGGGCAAAGGATTCTACTCCAGACTCTTCCTAGTACCAAGAAAAGAGAAAATTTGGAGACCTATTCTCGACCTGTCCGTCTTAAACACATACATCATTGTACCAAAATTCAAAATGCTGACCCTACAGCAACTTCTTCCCATGCTGGGCAAGGAGTGTTGGCTGGTAACTCTAGATCTCAAGGAGGCATACCTGCACGTCCCCATACAACCAAATTGCAGAAGATACCTCAGATTTCTTGCAGGATCAGAGCATTATCAATTCTCAGCATTGCCCTTTGGCTTATCTACTGCGCCCAGAGTATTCACAAAATGCCTGGCATCAGTAATCGCTCATTGCAGGCTACAGGGAATCCAAATTTATCCATACCTGGACGACTGCCTGTTACAAGCGGACAACAAAAGCAAGCTGACAACAGATTTACAAAGAGTCATTTGCTTACTACAAGCCCTGGGATATACAGTCAATTTAAAAAAGTCAAGACTGATACCATCCCAGACAAGAACATTCTTGGGTGCAGAATTGGACACAGTAAAACAAATGGCATTCCTAACTGCAGAAAAACAAGCACAACTCCCTCTTTACTTCTTGGCATTAACAAAGCAGCACAAACTAACAGCAAGAAAAGTACTGCAGGCCTTGGACTTCATGGCATCATGCATAATCCTGGTCCCCCATGCCAGACTGCATATGAGAAAACTACAGTGGTACCTAAAGAATTTATGGTCTCAACACAGGCACAGCTTAGAAACCGAAATCCCACTAATCCCATGCCTGAAACAAGAGTTCCTATGGTGGGCTCAAGCATGCCAGTCAAACCCAGGCTTGCCCTTCCACAACTTTCAAGCAAATCAAACCATCACAACGGACGCCTCAGACCTAGACTGGGGGGGCGCACATGTTGGACAAGTGCATACAAGGATTGTGGACTCCAGACCAGCTGCACCTGCACATAAACCAAAAAGAATTGCTGGCAGTAAAACTAGCAATCCAGAAATTCAAACCATTCCTCAAAGAAGGCCATTTAATGATAAGGACAGACAACACCACAGTCATGTGGTACATCAACAAACAGGGAGGCACTCATTCATACCCCCTATGCAGAATGACTCTGGACCTTTGGAATATGGCTCTGAGCTATAACATCCAGTTACAGGCAATATTTGTGCCGGGAAAAGAAAACACCCTAGCAGACATGTTAAGCAGAACCACCTCGGATGCTCACGAATGGATGCTACACCCGGACATCTTCAAGGCCATCACAAAGAAATGGGGAATGCCACAAATAGACCTATTCGCATCCCCACTCAATCATCAGCTCAAAAAATTCTGCACAAGGACATGCCACCCACTAGCATGGAAGGTGGACTCTCTATCCTTCACTTGGAAAGGCCTGACAGCATATGCATTTCCACCTCTGCCTTTGATGCACAAGGTACTACTGAAAATCAGAGGAACGTCCAAGGATAATTCTGATAGCTCCGAATTGGCCAAGACAACACTGGTATCCTTTGCTGAGGAGCATGTCTCAGGGGAGAATGTGGCCAATACCCCTGATGCCTTTGATGTTAACTCAGAACAACTACAACATCATGCACCCAAACCTAAAAACCTTGCAACTGACTGCCTGGAACATCACATAACAGCTACTAACCCAGACTTATCCCAAAGGGTTAAAGACATTATCCTTGAAGCCCGCAGACCTTCAACAAGAAGGAACTATGCAGGAAAATGGAAAAGGTTTGTCATTTGGAGTACTGAGAGAGGAAAAGATGTCTCGAACATAGATATTGCTAACATTCTGGAGTACTTGGCAGAGCTTCTACATACGGACCTGTCCTATTCCTCCATCAAGATACATGCATCAGCTATTTCCGCAGAATACAGCTTCGATCCACCTGTCTTTTCGCATCCTCTACTCAGGCAATTCCTCAGAGGGATCAAGAATGTAAAACCTCCTAGGAAACCACCATTACCAGCATGGGACTTGAACTTTGTGCTAGAAAAATTGACACTCCCTCCATTTGAACCAGCAGCAACAGCAGATCTTCAACACCTATCATGGAAAACTGCTTTCCTACTGGCAATTACTTCAGCAAGGAGGGTTTCGGAACTACAGGCCTTAATGGCAGTACAACCCTTCCTAATCTTCCATCAAGATAGAGTGTCCATGAGAACTAATCCTACTTTTATGCCCAAGGTGGTATCCAGAGTGTCTTTAAACCAGGCAATCCACCTACCTACCTTCTTTCCCAATCCACAGAACAGGGGGGAAAGGCTGCTGCATACCTTGGATGTACATAGACAGTTACGCTACTACCTGGACAGAACCAGAAGTAACAGAAAAACTGACCAGCTTTTAGTAGCCTATGCAACAGGAAGGGAAGGAAAAGCAATTTCCAAACAGACAGTCTCCAAATGGATAGGAAATTGCATAAGATTCTGTTACTCCTACCATGGAAAACCAGTTCCACAGAACATAAGACCTCATTCTACAAGGGCTACAGCCACTACCACAGCTTTCTTACGAGGAGTGGCAACCAAGGACATTATTGAGGCGGCTACTTGGACCTCCGTGCATACATTTGCCAAGCATTATAATTTACCTCTATACTCTAGATCCCGAGCAGGGTTTGCCACTGCTGTATTGCAAGGGATCCTAACTGCACCATAATTCTTCTTCCTCCTCCCCTAGTTTGGCTATGGTATTCTACCCATTTGTTATGACTGCAGATGCATCCTTGAAGGACATAGTACAGTTTTGTACCTACCATAAATGTAGATGTCCGAACAGGATAACATCTGCAGTCAGGATTACCCACCCTCCTTCCCTCTGTGGTACTCCTAGGGTATTTACCCTCCTAATAGCTAGCTGGGGGGGGGGGAGTCTCTTATGGTGTATTTGTTTGTATATATGTACATACATGCTTCTTTTGTGTTTGTTTTCTACTATTTTGGAAACATTGGCATTTATCCAAAATTTAGCTTTCCTAGAGGGCAACTGGCATCTGGGGCAAGAAACACTGAGGAAAATGGCGTCGGCTGATGCTTTTATACCCGAAGACCAGCAGAGATGACGTCGGGTGAAATGCGACATCAGCCGAAGCCGGACCCAGACTTTGGAATCCGGCCGACCGAGGGGCTGCCTGACGACAGGACAACCCATTTGTTATGACTGCAGATGCTATCCTGTTCGGACATCTGCATTTATGGTAGGTACAAACTGTACTTTTGTCATAAAACATTTAATACAAAAACTATAAGAACAAAAAAAAGTTACTTACCCCCTTATAGTGTCTTTCTAAACATTAATGATATAAAGTGGGGGATAATGCTTTACAATCCACCAGTGAGTTTAACAAAGTCAGCAAAATTCCACACTTTCTCAGCCACTTCTTTCTTGCAAAACCATGTTTCTCAAACAGGATTGATACTTTGTAGTCTTCCATTTATTCACTAATTTCAGTGTTGCTGGTCATCTTTACTGTTCATCACCACCCAAAACCAGATGGTAGTTCAAGTCCAAGTTATTCCTGATTCTTCTGATCCATTCCTGTGCTGTTTTCAGTATCTCAAGCATTTTTCTTTGGGACATTGAAAAAGGCTTCACTGGCAAAGTGTTTGTGTAAGCTTAATTGTCAGAGAAATGAGAGAGAATCCCCTTCTTTTTGCTGGTTCACGTTTTGTTGGATACACTTTTATTTCCTATTTAGCCTTTCCTGCATCCAGAAATATCTTTGATCATCCAGAAAAAAAATCTGTACACAGCTGGATACAACAGCTTCAGTTTCACACCTGTCTGTTATTCCCTGATTGTTGGAATACATTTTCTTCTGTTTTGCCTGGTGTGCAGTGAGTAATCATTTTCCACAAACACTTCACTGTCTCCATTTTATAATAATTTCTCCTTCTGTCACACCTTTGTGAATATTGTCTCTTTCTGCTGGTATGATTGCATCTTTACTAATGTAGGTCTGGACTGCTTTCTCATAGCCAGGTTTTGAGCATGCATATGCCCTTACAATTAGCAAATACTGCTGTGGTGTACCAGTTAAGTTGCTTATTTGTGCTTTCATAAAATTAATAAGTCTGTTCTGAATTTTATCCAAGATGACAGTATGACTGGCTCTTATTTCAAGTTTGTTTTCACACTGGGAGAACTGAAATTAAGCTGTTGTTCAGTGTGTGGTCATCTTGTAAGTCCTCATTGGTGTTTTATTTATTGACCTGACCAATGCTGCTGTTCTCATCTTACAACTAAACCACCTCCTTGGCATAAGAAGCATTTCAGATATACTACCTTCATCCAAAAGTTATTCTAAGTGCCACTTCTGTGTAAAAGTCAACTCTTCCTTCTTGCTTCTAGCCAAAGTCTAATAACCAGTACCACATGGATTCTTTCCTGATTTCCTTCTCTTCTCCACTTGTATAAACAAGTAACTCTTGGATCTATTCCATCTTCCCCTACTGCTGTACACTGAGGTTGTCGTCTTATTCTAGTTTGTTATATCCTTAACTGTACCTCAGAAAGAACTACAGGCTGACTTTCCTGATCAGCAACAAAAAAGCTTCTTGACTCTCCAAAACAAAAATAATTATATTTAGATCCACGCCAAATCTAAGCAACCCCCTCACTGTTATTAATCTTTTATCATGCTAACACTGAATTAAAAATTGCTCCTCATTTAAGTAAGTAGGAATTTGGGAAGACTCATTCTTTAACTTCAACTTACATAAACAACTTCTTCTTCTTTCAGCTTTTCCCGGTTAGGGGTCGCCACAGCGGATCACCTGTGTGCTCATGATTGGCAGTGCAGTTTTACAGTGTTGAGTTGCCAGCCCGGCGCCTAACCTTCTAAAGAAGGCAAACACACACACTCACACGTAGGGCCAATCTAGTGTGTCCAGTCCACCTACAGCATGTCTTTGGGATGTGGGAGGAAACCGGAGCACCCGGAGGAAACCTACGCGGCCACAGGGAGGACATGCAGACTCTGCACAGAAGGCACACCAGCCAAGGATCGAACCGGAGAACCTCTTGCTGTGAGGCAGCAACGCTAACCGCTGCACCACCGCCGGAAAAAAATTTACCTGTTGCTATTTGGGGCCAACAAAATCTTCCCCTTTTTTTCCAAATACTCCAGAATAGCAACAGGCAAAGGCTTTCTCCTAGCCCAAGTTGAATACGGACTTGTATTAATACTGCATGCCTCAGGAAAAATAAATGCCACAATGTTTCAATTACAAACCTAATCTGCTGGTTTACCTCACACACCCCAGTGTGTACACACCACTGAATAACACTAACAGAAAGCATACTGGCTGCTAAGGTGGAGGTCTGGCTTGCTCTTATGCAGTCAAACTTACAAAGTAATACACAGCCAGACAGTTTCCTCTGTGGCAGCCAAACTAATTAAGGAATCCTCTTCCTACAACCTCAGAAATCATCAAAGCCACCCAGGTTCTATCCTACAGGCTTCTGAAACTAAACATTTACAGATCATTGCTTCTCCTTACTAGTCTCTAAAGAACGGGAATCTTTCAATGGTGATCTGAAAGAAATATCTTCTTATCCAAAGTTCTTATCTACCCAGTAAAGCTTCATGCATATGCCACCAATCGGGGCACATTACATAATGGAATTTTGGTATACTCTGTCAGACTGCATCCTAACAAGTTTGTGTGATATCACTTGCAAATGCAGCTAACTCGAGTCACTCTGGCTGCACTCTACATAATTGTGTGTATATTTATATGTATTTATATATAAATAATTTTATATTACTACATTTGTAGAAACAAAAAGTTTGATTGATTTGTTAAGCAAGAAGCTTTTTAATTATTAAGCACATCTATCTGAATGGGTTTCACTATACTTTTGCTAGGGCATTTTTCTTGTCCTCCTTACCAATAGCATTAACTTACTGGTATATTCTGACTTTTAACATGATAACCATTTTTGCCAATGTATAAAGATTGATATGATAAAACATTAATTAAACATCACCGGTGATATAGTTGTAATGCCATCTGGCATAAAAAGTTCTTCCTCCAACAGTAATGTACTTGGACTGCTTGCACGTGACACAAGAAATCATCCCAGTCTTACTACTATTACTCTGCACATACTGCTTATACAGTAGCAAGGCAGAGTCAGATGGGTTCTGATTTTAATAAGTTTATTTTTTGCCCTTGGGCAAAATATTTTGAAAGAGGTGGTGATTCGAAAAAACAGGCATTTTAAAGCAAATTGTTTTTGCAACTCACTGTGGAAGCAGATAATACCTCATTTAAATGATTTCTGTTGTATTTTACAAGACAGTGAAATGAATTGTCATTAGCAGATTTTGGTCATGTGATATTTTGATAAAAACCCTTAAATTAAAATCTTCTGCTTGACAATTCAACTGAGTTTTTTGTTTTTATTATTTTGGTCTGTTCTTGGTCTTTTTGTCTGTTTTCTCCATCTTCGGATGTTCCAAAATTTGTGTGATTCTATATTGTATTCTCGTTATAATTTCCTTAGCATACTGTGATGTCTGTATTTGTTTTTCTTTCTTAGCTTTCCTTATTTACTTTTCACTGGTCTAAGGAATAATCTGTGGGCAGTCTCTGGCACCCCTAAAATTTACTGTAGTTGCCAGTTTCAGTGGCTTAGAGGGATTTGAGCCCTGACTTTCGATCCATCCGACTGGGGTTCGATTTGTGATCTCACAATTGGAGTATCCATGCAGATACAGGGAGGAGTGAAAGGGCATGGCCCACTTGCTTCTCCCAGGAAACTGGGATGGTTTGTATGGATTCAGGAGCACACTGAGTAGGTGTGATTTAGCCAGTGAAGACCAGGGAACCAGCTCCTGTGCTTTATGAGAAAGGGTGGGACTGCTAAATGGGAATTCCCCTTGTGGAAATGAAAGGATAGTATTTCATGATCAGCCCTTTGCACATCCCCCTCCATGGCACTTTACCAAGTTTGTTGGGGGGAATAGAGTCAAGCCAGTGCATTTCTTTGTGCTGGTCCCAAGCCCGGATAAATGGGGAGGGTTGCGTCAGGAAGGGCATCCGGCATAAAATTTTGCCAAATCATGCATGCGGACAGCTGTACAAATATACATACCGGATCGGTCGAGGTCCGGGTTAATGACCGCCACCAGTACTGTTGGCCAACAGGGTGCTGGCAGAAATTGGGCTGCTGTTGGCCGAAGGAGGAGAAGAGGGGGAAGGCATGCCCGAAGGCAGGTAAAGGCTAGGACTGTGGTAATGAGGGTCGGAACTTTGAATGTTGGCAGTATGACTGGTATAGGGAGAGAGCTAGCTGATATGATGGACAGAAGGAAGGTTGGTATATTGTGTGTGCAAGAGACCAGATGGAAGGGGGGAGCCAGGCTAGTTTTATTGGAGGCGGGTTCAAATTGTTTTATCATGGTGTGGATGGGAGGAGAAATGGCATAGGGTTTATCCTGAAGGAACAGTATGCTAAGAGTGTTTTGGAGGTGAAAAGAGTGTCAGATAGAGTGATGTTTATGAAGCTGGAAATTGATGGTGTAATGATGAATGTTGATAGTGCATATGCTCCACAAGTTGGGTGTGCAATGGATGAGAAAGAAAAATTTTGTAGTGAATTGGATGAAGTGGTGATGACTGTACCCAAGGGTGAGAGAGTGGAGATTGGAGCAGATTTCAGTGGGCATGTTGGTGAAGGGAACAGAGGGGATGAGGAAGTGATGGGTAGGTATATTAAGCAAAGGAATGCAGAAGGTCAGGTAATAGTGGATTTTGCGAAAAGGATGGACATGGCTGTGGTGAATACATATTTTAACAAGAGGGAGGAGGACAGGGTGACATACAAGAGTGGTGGAAGATGCACACAGGTGGATTATATCTTATGTAGAAGGGCCAGTCTGAAGGAGATTGGAGACTGTAAAGTGGTGGCAGGGGAAAGTGTAGTCAGGCAGCATAGGATGGTGGTTTGTAGGATGACACTGGTGATCAAGAAGAGGAGGAGTGTGAGGGCAGCACCGAGGATCAAATGGAAATTGAAAAAGGGTAATTGTGAGGAGGAGTTCAGGGACGAGTTAAGACAGGCACTGGGTGGCAGTGAAGAGTTACCGAATAGCTGGGTAACTACAGCAGAGCTAGTAAGGGAGATGGCTAGAAAGGTGCGTGGTGTGACATCTGGAAAAAGGAAGGATGACAAGGAGACCTGGTGGTGGAATGAGGAAGTACAGGAGAGTTTACAGAGAAAGAGGTTGGCGAAGAAGAAATGGGATTGTCAGAGATGAAGAAAGTAGACTGGAGTATAAGGAGATGAGGTGCATGGCAAAGAGAGAAGTGGCGGTGGCTAAGGATAAGGCGTATGAAGAGTTGTATGAAAGGTTGGACACTAAGGAGGGAGAAAAGGACCTGTACTGATTGGCTAGACAGAGGGACCGAGCTAGTAAAGATGTACAGCAGGTAAAGGTGATAAAGGATAATGAGGGAAATGTACTCACAAATGAGGAGAGTGTGTTAAGCAGATGGAAAGGGTACTTTGAGAGGCTGATGAATGAAGAGAATGAGAGGGAGAGAAGGTTGGATGATGTGCGGATAGTGAATCATGAAGTGCAGTGGATTAGCAAGGAGGAAGTAAGGATAGCTATGAAGAGGATGAAGAATGGAAAGACTTTTGGTCCAAATGACATACCTTTGGAAACATGGAGTTGTTTAGGTGAAATGGCAGTGGAGTTTTTGACTAGATTGTTTAATGAAATCTTGGAAAGTGAAAAGATGCCTGAGGAATGGAGAAGGTGTTTTGTTACCGATTTTTAAGAGTAAGGGTGATGTGCAGAAATGTAGTAACTACAGAGGGATTAAATTGATCAGTCACAGCATGAAGTTATGGGAAAGAGTAGTGGAAGCTAGGTTAAGAAGGGAGGTGATGATTAGTGATCAGCAGTGTGGTTTCATGGCAAGAAAGAGCACTACAGATGCGATGTTTGCTCTGAGACTCTTGATGGGGAAGTACAAAGAAGGTCAGAAGGAGTTGCATTGTGTCTTTGTGGACTTAGAGAAAGCACATGACAGGGTGCCTAGAGTGGAGTTGTGGTATTGTATGAGGAAGTCGAGAGTGTCCGAGAAGTATGTAAGAGTGGTACAAGATATGTACGAGAGTAGTGTGACAGCAGTGAGGTCTGCAGTGGGAGTGATGGATGCGTTTAAGGTGGAGGTGGGATTACATCAAGGATCAGCTGTGGGCCCTTTATTTGCAATGGTGATGGACAGGTTGACAGATGTGATCAGACAGGAGTCCCCATGGACTATGATTTTTGCAGATGACATTGTGATCTGTAGTGAGAGTAGGAAACAGGTGGAGGAGACCCTGGAGAGGTGGAGATATTCTCTAGAGAGAAGAGGAATGAAGGTCAGCAGGACTAAGACAGAATATGTGTGTGTGAATGAGAGGGAGGATAGAGGAATGGTGAGGATGCAGGGAGTAGAGTTGGCGAAGGTGGATAAGTTTAAATACTTGGGATCAGCAGTTCAGAGTAATGGTGAGTGTGTAAGAGATGTGAAGAAGAGAGTACAGGCAGGATGGAGTGGGTAGAGAAGAGTGTCAGGAGTGATTTGTGACAGGCAAGTACCAGTAAAAGTGAAAGGGAAGGTCTACAAGTGGGTAGTGAGACCAGCTATGTTATATGGGTTGGAGACAGTGACATTGACAAAAAGGCAGGAGACAGAGCTGGATGTGGCAGAGTTAAAGATATTAAGATTTGCACTGGGTGTGATGAGGTGGACAGGCTTAGAAATAAGTATATTAGAGGGTCAGCCCAGTTTGGAAGGTTTAGAGACAAAGCCAGAGAGGCAAGATTACATTGGTTTGGACATGCTGAGGAGGTATGCAGAGTATATTGGGAAAAAGATGCTAAGGATGAAGCTGCCCCAGGTATCCAGAAAAGAGGAAGGCCTAAGATCAGGTTTATGGATGTGGTGAGAGATGACATGCAGGTGGTTGGTGTGACAGATCAGGATGCAGAGGACAGGAAGAAATGGAAACAGAAGATCCGCTGTGGCGACCCCTAACGGGAGCAGCGGAAAGAAGAAGAGAAGTTGGGGGGATAGAGTCACATAAAGTACAAACTACCCAGTTGACTGGCTGAATTATGGCCCCTTCTGGTCAACCCTTGCATGGGTCATGGAGACAACATTAGCTGATTGGGCAAAATGGGTTGAAGTGGAGGAAAGCGAGTTCAAGTAGGTAAAATATGCAGTGTCGTGAGAGCTCATATTATCACATATGGACAGTCTAGCTACTGGTATAATATAACCACACATTAAGCCTTTCAGAAGTCTTAATTAACACTGGATATGGAATTGGGAGTTTCATCTTCACCAGCAGGACTAAAGTCAACAAGACATAGCGTAACATTTAAAACTTCCTGTCTGCTAGGCCCTTCCTCCTTATTGATATTGCTGTTCAAATGAAGACCTTTTGTAAACTGTTTTCACACTTAGTAAAGGTTGTCACATTTTTAAATGACCCTGGGTCAACTAGACTCTAGGTATCTAGGAACTTACCCCCTACTATTTTTAGTGGGTGCTATGGGATCTTTTATATCCACCTGAGCTACCATCAGCTCAAGCAGATAGGACCTTTGTTTAAAATCTCTTCCAAGGGGACACACTCAGGAATGTAGCATCTCCCTTACGCTACACTGCAGTGTCAGCAATCCATTTACCTGATGTGAGACTAGAACCCATAGCCTTATGCACCAAAGACAAGTGTGCTGCTTGTTGTGTCAGATGATTCTTAGCAGGAAATCATCTCCACATTGCTCATCTAGCGTGGTGGTTATTTTACGTGAATACTTTGTGCACTTGAATGACTGGATACCTGGCTACTACACACCAGCGTACTCTCTTTTTTGCTTATATTTCTACAGTTTATTCCGCTGGTGTTTCGCTCTAATAGCTGGTCGTAACTTTTGGATCTTACTGCTTCAAATTTACCTTCTCACCTTTGGGGGCTATCTACTCCTGTCATGATCTTCATGAAATATTTGGTCCAATGTTTGCTTTTCTAAGGACAAAGGCCATTCACAGTTACCTATCATTGGGTGATGAGACTTCCTTCTTACAAGCTCAGCCTTTGGATGAGTGGTAGGCAAAGCTTCCATTTGTGTTTCCAAAGCCTTGTTCTCACTGAGTATAACAAATCCAGTTTAATATCCATCTCATCCAGGCTCCTTTTGGGATCAGTAATGGACACGACTATAAAAGGGGATCCCTCTTCCTGAAAAAGAGATGTTAGATACATTTTTCTTCCCTACAACAGTATACAAAGACATCACAGCAAAGGAAGGATTCAGTTCCCTGGGTTTACATGGTTGTCTGTCATCCTAATGGTTGATTTGGTAAAACTTTATACTCAAGTAAAATGGTGCAAATTCTGATCTGGGAGGAACAAGATGAACTAAAGGTGTTATGCAGCTCTTCCTAAACTTATCCTTTTAGTCAGTTGAGGTCAAACTGACTAATAATTTGGGAGTGGGGAAGGTGCCCTGAAGCTTTGGAAACTGTCCAACTGTTCTATCCTATGCAGGATATAACTCGTATAGCTAAATCTACTGCAGCATTGATCATTCAAACATGCACTGTTATGGTAAGTTTACTTGCACAACTATGCCCTCAATTAAGACAGAGGAGCTTATTAAACATTGGAAAAAATTATTTTACATATAACCCAAAAATTAAGGCCTTGCCGTGGTACAGCTTCCCATTGGTGGTTTATACAGCAAGTGCGCATCCTGTTCTTCCCTCAGTGCATATTGTCCAAGACTGGAGTAAGCTGATCTTGAGATTTGTCTAGGATGAAGAGAAGTCAAGAGTACAGTGGATGCATTTAACACTAGGATGTGACAGGGGATGGTTGGAAGCACTGAAACCACAATTTTGCATTTCTGCCTGTATTTGGAGTGATGAGTGTTCAGTACAGAGTTGAATAGAAGGAACTGCATTTGAGGGAGTTGGGGGATCTAAGATTTCTGGGAGCAACTGGTGAGGGGACTGGTTCAGGAAAAGAGAGGCCTAACTAAGCTCCATAGAGATGAGTTACTAGTCCTTAAAAGATCACTTGAGGCTGCAGGTGCAGGAGATTGGGCTAGAGTGCTTTTGCTGATATGGATGCATCCAGAGATGGGCCCTGTCTGCTAGTGCATGAGCAGATGGATGAGTGGAGTGAGAGTCCCTTTTTATTGCAAAGACTTAATTGAAGACACACATACTGGGGAAGGGAAGAGTTTTATGATCGGCACCATTTGGGGTGACAGCGAGAGTACTATGTATAATATGCACTCAAGTATCGAATATGGCCTAAAATGGAGGCAGGTTGGTCTGAAAGTGTGTGACATTGTTAGCATAGTTAACTGAGGCAGGGGCAGGTACCCACACTGAAGAGCCTGATCTTGAGTAGCTATAGGCTGCTCTGGGATGTTCATATGAAAGTAGCAAATAATTTTAGATTGAAGTGGGAACATTCCCTGTCATGTAGGGTTTCAACAGAGCACTGGCCTTACTTAACAAGATTGGTAAGATACACAGCTAAATTATGGAAGTATATATATTTTTGGGTGGCTATGTCTTTAAGTATTTCTGTACTCCAGCTAGATTAGGTAAAATATTTCTAAGAGTACCACCTACTTGTTGGAGATGCCATGATCCTCATATTGACACACTTAGTAACATATTTTCTGGGAGTGTCCAACTTTGGTTGAATTTAAACTAGGACTGCAAAGGTTGGTCAGCATAGATTGGATGACGGCATTGACACCGACACCAAAGGTGTATTTTCTTATTATGCTTACAGAGGTAGGAAGGGTTTGCTTACATAAGACCACCACACTTTTATCTTTTATTTCTACTGGCTAAAAGGGTCAGTTATTAAAAATACAGCAGAATTCAAAACATTAGCTAGACTCATGAAAGAGTTGTTTTATTTTGAGCTGAAGATAATACCCAGGGTCAGACCTAAGCTGATTCGTTGGTGGCTGCCCTGGAATTCACAGCTTGGGAATATCTGTCAACTGGCAGGGTTGTAGATTAGTATTGCATGCAATGTGTCAAGAAAAGTGAGATCTTGATGCAGTAAGAATCCGTGTGAGTTGCATTTTCTCCATCTGTAGTTGATCATTGCACAGATGTTCATTTGTTTTAGATGTGTGTTCTCATTAAACTGATTCTATAAATATTTCTGTAGATGTCCTCTCTTGGATCACCATTGTAGCATTCCAGTACTTTTGGGTTATCTCACCATGGTAACCTGGCCAGGGTAACAAAGTCAAATAAGCTTCCTTTGTCTGTATGTCTGATGTACGACTCAAGCCCATGGGCATAAGTGGATGTAAGCAGACATAGGAGTGTAAGATGCCCAGACTGTCTCACCACCAGTCCAAATGCATGTCTCACACCTGTCAGTCTATTTGCTGACATGGTCGTTGGTGTTACCTCTGCCTTTGATTATTTAGATAAGTGCCCCATTGGAGAACCTTCCTTTTTTCTTTTGTTTTGGTGTTTAAATCTGTTGAGTCTTCTGTTGACTTCTACCCACTCCCTGCCTGAAAATTATCAAAGCTAAGCTAAGAGAGGCAAGTGTGATTATAGTAGTCAGATCCCTTGTAAGGACCTCCACTCCCAGTGCTCATTTTTTCAGGGGATTGAATGTGACTATAAGAATTATCATATTTGACAATCATTTGTTTCTAATGCCTTGCATACATGTCTTTCCTCATTAAAAACTTAGAGACTTAGTGCTTGAAGCTTCTCACTGAATTCAGAATGGTGGAACCCTCAGCATCCAACATCCCACTCCCAAAGAGAATTTCAAAAGGCCTAGGCCTGAACCATCATCTGCTGAGTTGGACTTTAATGTGTCCAGGGGTGTTGCAGGAACCCACAGTATGTCTGCTCACTTCTCAGGCTCCCATGACCCTACCAGAGGCAAGTATGGCATCTGATTTTCGCATATCCAGTATGATCATACCAATACAGCTGAGAAGGGATAACCAAAGCTTATTTCTGAGGGAGCAGAGGGCATACTGAAATCTTGGTTTGGGAAGAGGTGGCTGAGGTACACTAGAGGTCAGATCTACCAAGCTTTGTGAAAGCAGATGTCACCTCTAAGAGGAAGAAGCAAAAGACTAAGAATGTTTCACCTCCTCAGATGTCTCAAGAAAAGAAATGGATGAAATTTTCACAAGGCCTGTACAAAGACCATTTTTTTCACAAGCCCCTCTGCTTCCTTTCTGCTTCATGTTTTCCTGCCCATCTTCCAGAAGAGACTGCACCTCTTCAGATAAATTGTGATTCTCATGAGCACTCCCAAGCTTATGCATGTCAGAGTCATTCACCAGGCCATATGGCTTCAGATGATAGAGACATTATCTTGTTTGGGTAAACCATCAAAAAAATGATGCAGCATTTTGAATGGGAATCCAGACAAGTCTTGGATATGCAAAAGAGATATTTCAATTTGTTGGAAGTAGGAGCTCCTACCTTAGCACCTTTCCTTCCAGTTTTGGAGGCATTTCTTTATTCATTTGCATCCACTTCTACCTCAAATGAGTCACAGCTCCAGTACCCAATGTGCAATAGGTTTTATGAAGTGCTCAGTGATCTAAAATTCTGTATAAAAATCTTTGGTAAATCCTTCTGTTTTTTTTTTTTTTTGTCTCCACTGACAAGCTTTACAAACTAGCTGCCAAGTTTTACATTCAGACAGAGACAGTAGGGTCATTGATACATGGAAAGGTGGTTTACTTTTCTGAATTATCAAACTCAAGTTACTAAAATTTGTTGTCTGTGCTTGGTGAAAAGAACAAAACTTTGACTAACCTTGAGATTTCTGAAGCTGAATAGGCTCTCGTTATGGTGGGTCAGGCTACTCAGGTGGCCAGGCAATACCATCAAATGTAATTATGACGCAGTGGATGCTTCTTCTGTGCTAGTTGCTACCAGGTCTGCCATTAGAAGGTTTGCTTGGTTTCATCCCACTCCCTGCCTGAGGATTGTCAAAGCTAAGCTATTATATTCAGCTATTAACAGAGATTTGCTGTTTGGACCTGCTGCTGCAGATCTGTTCAAATAATTTCTGGAGAAAAGAAAAATAATGCAAGACTTAAAGCAAATCATTCTCACCTCAATTTTTAGGTATCAAAGGAACTGTCCAGCTAAGCCATTTTTTTTTTTTTTTTTTTTTTTTTTTTTTTTTTTTTTTTTTTTGTAGATAACCAAACTCTAGCTTCAGCTATCTCCATTTGTGTGGGACTCAGAAACCTCAAAGACCCTCTTGTACTGGCATCCTCTCAGGATGATCTGTTAAGGCATTCCCCACTTCACTGTCTTTTGGCAGCTTTCATCCTCATGATTCCCTTTGCCAAATTTCACATGGGAAAGATCCAATGGTACCTAAAGTCTCTCTGTTCTCAGTGTTGCCACCAGGTGCACAGTGCAGTGGTGCAGAGGTTAACATTGTCACCTCACAGCAAGAAGTTGTCTGGTTTGAATCTCGTCTGGGGTGCCTTCTGTGCGGAGTCTACATGTCCTCCCTGCATTCATATGGGTTTCCTCCCACATCCCAAAGATATGTGTCTAGATCGTTTCTCACTGGACCTCTGCTGAAAATAGGGTCTGTCCTAGTCAGACTTTCCCAGACAATAAAATGTTTAATAAATAAATTGGACACTCGGATTCCACTGCTTCCTTTGTTGCATTGCTGGATTTTTCAGGTGCATCTGAATCCGGGACTATTGTTTATACCAACCGTTCCAACTCAGGATCTGCACACAGATCCATTAGATCTAGCTTGGTGGTGCATGGACAAGCACTGTAGCAGTTCAGAGTCAAATTATTTGTATTTTATTTTATTTTCTTATTTTACATTTGTTGACTGGGATAGTCCGACTGGATGCATGTCCATTTTCAGCGGAGGCCCGGGGAGAAAAGCTCCAAGGGTAAGCAGATAGAGCATTACATAATACCAGCATTACATAATACAAACAGACTATTTACAGAGATTACTTAAGCAAGCAAGTTACAGTTTCAACAGGTTAGAGTTAATCCCGAGTGTAAATCAGGATTAAATTAAATTACACAGTAAGCTTGTTAACAGATTTTTACACATTCCAGAGAGAGTTAGCCAAGCTTGATACAGTGGCATAGCCAGTTAAAGTGACAAATGTTGTTTGAGTCTAGTTTTAAATTGACCTAAGGTGGAAAATAAGGTAATATCAGCTGGAAGAGAGTTCCAGGATCTACTTACAGAGTTTGCAAAGAGTGAGTCACCGGCTGGTATTAATTTTACTAGTCTGAATTAGTAGTTTGTTAGAGGATCAAAGCGGTCTAGGATTGTTATAGGGGGTGATAGTATTTTTAAGCGCAGGAGTATTGTTCGGATTATGGAGGATTTTATAGGCCATAATCAGTTGGTTATACTGGATTAGGCTGGGTAGTTCAAGCCTCCCAAGCTGATTTAGATTGATGCAATGATGTGTCCTAAATGGCAGCCCAGTGGCAAACCTGGCAATGTTGTTGTAGCAAATTGAGAGTTTAAGGACAGTCTTGTTTAAATTCAAGAGTAGAGGGAATGCATACAGAAGGGTTGAAAGAAGGTGAGAGCAAGCTATGGCAATTTTAGCTGGAGGGGTTAGGAAGGCTTTTATTCTGTAAAGTGACCCTAGTTTTTTATTGATGGTTTTGATAGTTTGGTTAACATGTAGGTCGAATTTTAGATTATTATCTATGATGACACCTGATAGTTTTGTAGAGGGGTCAGAGGAGATTATTGCGCCATCATTTGTATTTATGGTAAAGGTGAAAGCAGTAGACCTACGTGTTGGTGAAAATAACAGCATTTTACTTTTTTTTGGATTTAGGATCAGATGACGTTCAGAAAGCCAGTTTCTATTGTATTAAAGATTGTCTGGGTAGCTGACCATAACTCTATTGGAGATATGGCCGAGCAAATCAGAGTAGAATCATCAGCATATTGGATACAGCTGACTTTTGGGATGACAGTATAAAGGTCTTTAATGAAGATGGAGAATAGCAAGGGCCCTAATATAGAGCCTTGTGGTACTCCAAGGGTATTGGGTAGAAGGTTAGAGAGTTTGTTCTGCCAGAGGACAGCCTGCTGTCGACCATTCAGGTAGGATTGAAACCATTGAAGGGCTCTAGTATGCAGACATAATGTTTGTAGGGTGTGGATTAAAAGTTGGTGATCAACCATATCGAATGCCTTGAAAAGAGCCAAGAGGAGGGCTGAGGATATATAATTATTGTTGCGATTATGGTTTATGGTGTTGGTAAAGGCTAGGAGGGCTGAAGTAGTGCTATGATGAGGACGGAAACCATGCTGAGTGTCTGCCATAAGGTGATTCTGGATTAGGTGGTGCATGAGTTGTCTATGAATACATTTTTCCATAATCTTTGCAAGTGGAGAGAGTATAGCTATTGGCCTATAATTGGAGAATTCAGTAGAGCTGCCTCCTTTGTGAAGTGGGATTACATAGGATATTTTCCAGATGGCGGGAATTTTAGCTTCTACTATGGTTCGATTGATTAGTATTGAGACGGGGTAAGCAATAGCATCAGCTGATTTTTGTAGGTACTTGGCAGGGAGTTGATCAGCAGAAAGTGTAGTGGGTTTTAATTTTTTGATCAAGGTACGAATAAGTGAAGTGGCGACTGGTTGGAAGCTGAATGCAGGTAGGTTTCTAGGGGTGCTACTTTCAGGACCAGGGGAGCTAGGAGGTAGTTGGCTAGCTAGGGCTTGAATTGTCTCAGTAAAGAATCGGTTAAAACTGTCAAACATCTTCAGGGGTTTTATCAATAGTAGCAGCAGGGATTGGGGTTGAAGTTTGT
Organism: Protopterus annectens; assembly: GCF_019279795.1. Taxonomy (NCBI): domain Eukaryota; kingdom Metazoa; phylum Chordata; order Ceratodontiformes; family Protopteridae; genus Protopterus; species Protopterus annectens. The sequence goes on along the minus strand of NC_056747.1, from coordinate 889,207,495 downwards.
CCAGGATGTAGTAGATTATTTAAACATGCCCAAAACTTCTGAGGGTTATTTTGATTTACTGTCTGTAAATTACAGTAGTATTTTTTTTTTGTCTTTTAAAATGGATTTTTTAGTTTCGTTCCTGGATTGCCTGTATTTAATCTGATCTTGGGGGGTCTTTAGAAGAACGCCATAAAAGCCCATGCTTTGTTTCTAAGGGTAATTTTGAGTTTAGACTCTTTAGAAAGCCATGGCGCAGTTTTTCCCTTTGAACGAACAGGTGCATGCAAATCAAAGATCTCAAGGAATTTGTTGTTAAAGTATGCTATTGCTTCCTCTAAGGGGAGGTGTTTTAGAATAGACCAATTACATGAGTTTAGTTCTTGATGGAATTTGGCAGGGTCAAAGTTTGTATTGTTTCTAACCTTTCTGAGTAAGGGTTGTTGGGAGTTAATGGCTTTGTGCTTAATTACATAGGTGAGAAGATGATCGCTTAGGCCATCAGGCAGGGTACCAGAGGTGTACAGTTGGGGATGACAATTTATGAGTACCCAATCAAGTATGCTTGTAGTACTCCAAAAAAAACTCTGTCGTCAATCGGTAAATCACTAAAACTCCAAAGTACTCCAAAACAAAGGAAGGAACACATCAGTGTGAAAGAAACAAGGGGAGTCATTCTAGCTGTGCACTTTCTCTCACTCATGGAATCAAAGTCCTCTCAGGATTTTCAAAAGGAACATAGCAGAGAAACTAGCGTGACAAAGTCCTGTCAACCTATGCAGACTCTCTCTTCTGGCATAGCTGTAAAAGCAAATCTGTTCCTACAAGCAGTTTATATACCTTTCCAAGACAATATTCTTGGGGATTTACTAAGCAGGTCCCTGGAATGCCATCTTGGATAAGATGTTAAACATGAGGTCTTCCTGGACATAGTCCACAAATAGGTCTGTCTGAGGAATATCCCATTTACTTTCACTTAACAAAAAGCTCAGGCTGTTACCTCCAGGACTGCTTGTCCCCAGGCCTGGAGAACAGATGTCATGTCTTTTCCATGGGAGGGGAAGGTTCCTTTATGCCTTCCCTGCACTAACTCTAATCCTGAAGGTTCTCTTCAAGATCCAAAAGGACAGACCAAAGATCTTCCTGGTGACTGCCTTTTGGCCTAGGCAGCACTGGTTCCCTCTTCATCTGGCAAGGGGTCATCATCATAAGTTACCCCACAGAGTGGACTTGCTCAAACAGAAAAATATTTTTTCCTGCTTCATCCCAACTTCCTAGTCTTTGACCTGAAATTGTGGATGATAGAATTTTAATCTATTTCAGACACCAGTTTTCTTAGGATGTAGTCCAGGTTTTCGAGGAGGCAAGAATATCTACCACCAAAAGATCTTGTTTATCCATGTGGAAAAGATTTTCTATTTGGTGTCATAAAAAGAGACGTCCCATTTAAACTGGGATTTCCGGTTCCCCCCAAACACTTTTATTGAATTATAACTTAGCTTCATGTTGTAATGGCCTTTTCCCCCTGCCTTACTTTTTGTAAGGATAAGGTATCTTGAAGTCTCATTCCATCCATTAAGTCTAAATTAATCTGTGATTTGCCTCTCAGCCGGGCTATTAATCTGCCTACTTTCTTTTACTAACTCTCAAAATAAGGGTGAGACACATCTGCACTCCTTGAATGTGCATAGGCAACTCAGATTTTATTTGGACAATACAAAAGACAGTATAAAGATAAACCAACTGTTTATTTCTGTCCTGAAAATGAGGTTGGGAAATACTACTTCCAAGTAAACAATTGCTAATTGGATTTATAAGCCGTTATCCTATTATTCCCATCATGGTAAGTCCTTGTCCACTCTAGTCAAGGCCAACTCCATTAGAGCAGTTTCTTCCTCTAGAGCTTTTTACAAGGGAGTTGACTCCAGGGCTATTTTAGATGTAGTCACTAGGTTATCTGTGCACACTTTCCCAAAACACTACAGGGTAAATGCTTTCTCTACATCTACAGCTGCTTTTTCTAGATCTGTGCTTTCTGGATTTATTGACAGCTCCCCCTGTTCCAGGTCCATCCATCCTAATTGGTTAGCTTTGTGAATCACTAAATAGTATTGGAATACTGCAACAGTGAAGTAGTGCAACTGAGTAAGATTTTTATGTAACAGTACATGTCCTACTGATCGTTGCAGTATTACTTCCCAACCCTCCTTCGCCCTTTTTTCTAATGTTTATCTTTGGATGCTTAACACCCGGGGGGATCTCCATGCTTCCTCTTCTTAGCGGACCTTTTCCTTAATTCTAATTCTGTTCCTCTAGTGTCTCCAGGTCTCCTAGCTTAGAGATGGTCTGAGGATATTACACTCATATGCATATGTACCCTTAATGCTCATGTGCTTAGGGTTATAGGTTGTTCATATGGAAGGTTTTGTGTCTGGCTGTCAAGTTACCTTGTTGAGATGACCCAGTGGTATCGGAATACTGCAACAGTGGTCATTATGACATCTGCTGTTATGGTAATGTAAGGAATCAGTGGGATCAACATTTGTAGTCCTTAGAAAAGGTACTCCTAGTCTTCCTGTTCATGCAGATGTAGTTTGCCTAGTGAGTTCGGACACTGTTGGAATGCCTTCTCAGATGCTTCTTTACCATCAAACCTTGTCTTCTGATGCATCAGACACAGGAACCAGCTCATTAATAGCTCAGAGCCTTAAGATTCTGCCCACACCTGGAACATGGAGGTGTAGAGTCAGTGGACCCAAAACAGGTGAAGCAGCATGTTCACATCAAAGTGATGATGCCACTGATCCTAGATGTGAAAGAAGTGAATCAGATTAGGAAACAGTCTCCTCCACCTGACCACAGACACCAACCATGTTTTACATAAATGGGCAACACAGTACTCCCTTTGCATACTCCGTCGTACAAGCCTGCAAACCAGCTTTGCAGTCAAAGATGAGTCTCAATATGTTGCACTTCCCCTGAGCGCTGAACAGCATGGCAGATACCCTCAGCAGATTGTTAACCTGCAACCATGAGTAACTTCAAAGCCATCTTCAGCAGGATAAGGGTAAAATGGGAGGCACAAGACATGATTTTTCACCTTCACAGACAATGATCACATAAATTTCTGTACAGTACTTCATGGAAGGAGGCATGATGCATCTTGTTCCTAAGTAACATCCACTTTCTGTACTGATACTCCCCCAGTTTTCCACTGGTGTAGAGTTTTGCAGTACGCAAGGATAGAAAGGCCTGAGATGATTCTCCTGCCATATTTCTGACTGACACAACTGTGGATCTTGCTGCTGGGGAATAAGCCATTTATTCTCTGCCTCTGATAGTTGAGTTGTTTACTCAGTCCCCTTGAACTGTAGTGCACCCAAAACCTCCAGGGCCTTAGGCTGTGGCAGCATGTATGGTTTAACACATTCCACTGGAGCACCTTTTTTTCATGGAGATTAACAGTATGAAGAAGGTGTGGAATTCTCCCATACGCAAATCATATCTGATTAAGTCAGGTAGATTTTTATTTTGTTATAGAAATGGTCACAGAACCCCACTTCAGTAGGGGTTCTTGTGATGGTCTTTTATCTTTCAGATCTTTTTGCAGCAAAAATGTCCTGATACATTTCAGTATATCTTCATTTGGCTACTCTGTTGCAGGTCACATGCTGGAAAACAGTTCCTGAAAGTGGTCCCTACTTACTGCTCTCTTCTTAATTCTGTCTCCTGACTTTATGCATACTTCATATTTTTCTGTTTGTCTAATACATCTATTACTGTAGACCTATACCCTGATTCTTGTAAATACTGCTGTACATGGAGTTATTGCTGAAACCTGTTTATATTTCTGCTTGTGAACTTTTTATTGCTGTTCTATACTAACACTATGCAACTTGTAAAATTGTGATTCTTATTTTCTATGTATAACAACTTTGTATTTTACCGTTGTAAATATATCTCTGTTTTTGATATTGTGAACTGTATCTGGAGCTTTTCTCTTTGGGTCTCCACTGAAAACGGGCCCCTGGCTCAGTTGGACCAACCTGATTAACAAATGACAGTAAATAAAAATCCACAAAGAAAGGGCTATCCTCCCTCCTTAAGATCTTAAGCTTGTCTTGGAAAACGTAACCTTGCAGCTGTCTGAACGAGCAGCATCAGTCCCAATTAATTCTTGTCCTGGAGAAGGTAGTACAAAGGTAACTGCTGTGTTTTGTTGCAAGAGTGGCTATCCTACATCACAGCATCTGTGGAGCTCTTGACAGTTGACTGGTAAGGTGAAAATCACCTGTGGCTAATTCCAATACGTCATGCTGCAGTAATCTTACTTTAACATTGAGTATACTTGTACAATTGTACTTTTTTCTTATGGCAGTGTACCATCTACTTTTCTGGTAAATATGTTCTGCTAAACATAACTACAATTTGTATTTCCCTCCACTTATGTATGTTTCAGTTTCGTATAGTACTTCTGTTAGTAATAACATTCTCCACAGTCTTGGAGGTGCTTTCTGTAAGCACATTTTAAATATTTACTTAAGGTTTTTATAGTATTTTTTCCACCCAAATCTTTTCACAGTAGACATATTTGTGGAGCAGTTCTGGATCACATCCTTGCACTTTTGTTGTTAGTTCCTTCACTACTTAAATATAATCTGTTTTATTCATTTGTAAAAACTGTTGACTTGTATGCAGCAGGTCTGTCATCTTGTAAGAGTCCGTTTTGACTGACATCTTGCAATACAGTCAGTTTCTTCACAACATGGTATTATAATGCTAGGTTTTCTGTTACTAGTTTGTTGAACAGCTTGAGCATTTTTCTATTAATATAGCCAGTGTTCATCATTCCCACAACCTTAATGGCATTTTGGATTATCTGCCAGGGTAACCCAGTATTGGCCAGCTATCAAAAGCTTAGGCTGCCCTCCCTCTCTCTCTTCCTGTGTCATCTGATTGGCTGAGTATATCCCGAGTGGGAAACATACAGCTGTCACAGGAAGTGAACTTTCAGTCTTTCTGTCATCCACAGAAAAAAAGTCTGCTGACTTCACAGGATCTAGTGCTAATTTTTCCAGTTTACTGTTCAGTTAAGCCCCAGTTTGGGGATCCCCTTCTTCTTCTTATATTATTAGTTTTGTAATTCTTTTTCTGTTTTTTCTGTTTATTTAAAAATTGTGTTTTAGTTTATTTCTGTCATTGTTTACACTAATTTTCTGTGTGAATTTCTACTTGTAGCAGTGTTTGTCTTTCTTTGAGAAGTGCTTGTTACTCTGATTTATTTTCATCTTTTGACAGAAAAATATTACAGAACTTGGATTTTTTTCAACATATGTACATTATTTACTGTATGTATTGCTGTGGTGTGTGTATTTTAACATTGGATCGAGATGTTATCACAGATTAGGTTATTCATATGTACCATGGACATTTTAAATTGCTATTAAATGTTATTTTTGTCAGTTTAAAGTGGTTAACATGTGTAGCTAAGTTTTTTATAATGGTTTGACACATGGGTTGCTTTGGTGTTTTGATGTTACATATTAGAAATGATTTTACCTTCTGTCAGTTGTAAAACAATTCTGACCACATTTCAGGATGCTTTTTGTGGTAATAGGACAGTTTGGCAGTGTTTAGTTGTGTAGGGACATATGTATTCCTAGAAACTTTTAAGCGTTTATTATGATGCATTAACTTGTACTGTCAGTTTATTATTCTGGCTGGAGTCCTCTCATCTGACTTGACAGATCCTAACTCTGGTACCCCCTATCAAATCTGGTTGTACCTAAAAACAAAAAGTAAAATAAAAATATGCCTCAGCATACACTTGGTGATAACTGTTAGAGCTACTGCTTGGCCCGCAGACCACTTCCCATTCGCCTTATCTCCCTGTTTTGTAGCTCTGTTGCCACTGTGGAAGGTGGTTTACACTTATCCTTTGGGGCTGTTCCAGTACCTGGTGCAGGTATGGGAGAATCAAACCCTTGAAGTGCAGGACCTTTTTTAAGGACTGCTGTAGACCCCTTGCCAGACATAATACCGCCCCCAGATATTTTATCTAGTACTGAAGTTTACACAAAAAAGAAATAAAGTTAATCAGATTATACCTGTTTTTAAGGCTGATGTGGTTTCCTTGGCTGAGTGTATTCTGCAGACAGCTAATTCTGGTGGTTTTGTACATGGTTCTAGTTTGGGTAGAGACCTTTGTATTATTTCTGAGATTGATGAGAAATCTGGTGAGGACAATGGTGATTTCCTGGCTGACACCTAGTCCAGTAACTCTGGTTCTTCAGAAGGTGAACCTAATAAACTCAAGTCCAAACAAGTGTTCGCTTTTCCTCAGATGACTGCTGCATTTAGTGTTGTTTTTCTGTGGGAGCACTCACTTCCACCCCAGAGATAGGCAAAGGGTGTATGACCTTGTACTGGACAAGATTCCCAATTCTTTGCTATCCCCCCTCTTTTATCTTTGGATGAAGTTTATAAAGCTGCCAGTTCAACACCAGCAGTATCTATTCCAGCAGTCCTTAAAAAGGCTAAAAGAAAATGTAGGGACTCCTTGGATATGACAGGTCTCAGTTCTTCTTTAACTGCTAACCCAGCTGTGTTTCTCCAACTACCTGCTCAGATAAAAAGTCTTTCGCGTCATCTAGTTCATTGCCCCGGATAACTAGGGGAAATGTTTATTTCTTCAGGGTAGAAGGATGTCTCTGTATAGTAATTTGGCCTTTAGAATGTTAAATTTTCAAGCCTATATGTGGAAATTTATTTTCCGGTGTGTACAGTTTGGATGATTTTGCTGCATCTTTACATGTGGAGCAGAAGTCTTATATGAATGAAATTTTCTGTTTTGACTCGGGTTTCGAAACATGCTTTGAGATGTGTGCTTGAATGTGCAGATAAAGTCTCAAGAAATGTTGCTGCTTCATAGGTTCATTGGTATGTAGAAATGCTGTTGCTCCATAGGTTCATAGGTATGTACATAGCTAACCACCAGAGCCTTTATAAGCCTTAGCCGTACAACCCAACCAAATTGTGTCCCTGTGTATTAAGGTCATTTATTAGGACTGGATACGTTAGAAAGTTTCTAGAGTCTGTGTGGTGGGGGTATGTTAGTTTGGGGATAACTGTCTACCTCTATCAGAAACACGGAGGCCAGACCTGGGGTGAATTTCCAATTTCCCATCCACTCCCATTTTTCTGTTGTATTAAGATGGTTTGCTTGGTTACATAATTAGAGCTTCTCTGATTATTTAAAATCAGAAATTTTGAATGCACCTGTAAATTCTGAATTTGTGTTTGCACTCTCTGTTACACATATTCTCAAACAGTGAAATGATGGCGGCAAATTAATTCATGGGGTGTGTAGGATGTTTCATGTACTCAAGCTCTCCTCAAACAAGCATTTTCTGTCAAGGGGCAGAACAAACAAAAATCCCAGCCAAACAAAAGCCAGGAATCCAAAAGTAAATGGCAGAAGATTAATTCTTTGGAACCAAACGTTGATTCCTTTCTGAAAATGAAACACCCCCATGCAAAGGAATGATCGTGCTGAGTCAAGAGCACCCATACCCTTGCCTTTCCTTCTCTTCCTCCTTCCCCGTGTGTCTCTCTCACACTGCAGCCTTAGCTTAAAGTAGTCTTAGCAAATGGTTTATAAAAATAATTCTGAGAGGATACACTTGGCAGTGGACAGAAAATCCTCCTCCTTTCAAGGGAATTCTCCCACATCAAGCTGATAAAGCAGACCTGTTTCCTCCAATGTTACTTCCCATGGTAGAAGTTTGTGAAAGATTGGCAAAGACAAACTACGGAAAAAACAATTGTAGAAGTGCCAAGCGGTCCAAACAAGCCAACAAAGCCTTAGGCTTTGTTGGCTTGTTTGGACCGCTTGGCGCTTCTACAATTGTTTTTTCCCATGGTAGAAGCACGTGATACTCAAAGGCAAAGGCTTTTACTTCAGAACCTTTTTGGTATCAAAACTTTCTCTCCGGGTGCCCTGGCCTAGATTTGTCCTTTCTCTGAAGACCTTTCTTTGTAGAAGTTCCAAAATTTAAAATGCTGAACTTACAGTTGATCCCAGTGTTGCTTCTAAATCACTGTTTCATGGTGGAGTTGCAGCTCAGGGAAGCTTATATTCGTATTGCTCCCAGTTTCCAGAAATTTTTGTGATTTATTGCGTCTGGCTTACATTGTAAGTTTTTTGCATTACCCTTTGTGTTTACAAAGTGTCTGGCCTCAGTGGTTGCCTGTTATAGAACCCTAGGCATCCATATTTACCTTATTTAGATGACTTTATGGTTTGTGCACATTGTATATCCAAGTACCTGGAGTCCTTAAACAAGGTTGCATCCCCTCCTTTCCCACCTGGGCTTCAAATTGCACCTTCAAAAGTTCTTCCTCACAACCTCAATTTTTTTTTTCTGGGGTGTATGACAGAGCAAAAAGTATGGCCTTCCTGACAGATGTCAAAGTCCTGGTTTATCAGGGCGTTTTCTTGACTTTCTCTCTCAGATATGGCCTCAGCAAGAGAGTTCCTCAAAATTCTAGGCCCCGTGCATCAGTGATCCTCAAGATGCCACTAGCCATACTACACATGAGAAAAATTCAGTGGCATGTGAAGAATTGTTAGATGTAGCACCTTCATCCTTTGTATTTCTGTTAGACATAACACCTTTATCCTTTATATTTCTAGATACTAGTACTGAAATTTGTGAAACGGGAACCGCAGTGGTAGAGAAAGCAACTGATTCCAGAACTCTTTCTCTTTTCAGACCTCAGTCCAATTTGTCCAGAGGGCCTCTTCCAATTTTGCATTGGGAACAATATCCATGGGTGTTTAAATGCAAGACTTGTGGAGTCCTTATAACATGCCAAAGCACATAAACGTAAAAGAGATGTGGGCAGTGATTCATGTCTTAAAAGTTTTTCACTATTGATGGAGTCTGCTCCTCTTTTTGTGGTCACAGACAACATTGCCATGATGTGGTACCTGAACAGTCAAGGGTGTACAAAGTCATACACTCTCCTGGTTTACAGTGATGGCCTGGTAGTGGGCTGTACAGAATTTTCTGATTCTTCAGGCCTCGTACATTCTTTCCAAGCAAAACACAATGGCAGACAGACATGACTGGGAAGCTCTTTGTAAAGGTCTTCCAGGACTAGACCCAGATGTTGGGAACACCTCAGGTACATTTCTTTGCCTCCTGTCAAATCAGGCAACTGAAAAAAATTCTACCTAAAACATCCTTGTAACCATGTTTGGGATACTGGTGCCGTATCATTCCAGTGGTCAGGAATGTTCCTGTATACATTTCTACCCTTTAGAATGATTCCCAAGGTACTCTAAAGGCTTGAGACAGATTACCAAGGATCATTGTAATTAACCCCCTTTTGGCCTAGTTAAAGTTGCGTGTCCCTTTTAAGGGAATTGGTCAAAGGCAATTTACACAAGCTTCTTCTCAAGCTGGATTTACTCACACAACATCTGGGGCGAATGATACATCCTAGCTTAGAGCAATTGTAACTGACAGCCTGGATGATTTTCTTTGATACTGTTTAGGCCCTTGTTCCATTAGGTTGTGCAGCAGATATTTAAGGAGGCAAGAAATGCAACTAAAAATCTTATGTGTACAAGTGGAAGTTTTTTTTTTAGTTGAGGCCGAGCCAATAATAGAAGTCCCAAAAGAGTTTCAACTCCTCTGGTTTTGTAATATTTGTGTGAGTGATTTAGCAATGGTTTGCATATCCATCCACCCACAACTCCTTTTTCCCATTTTTGCACATGGGATCTGACAATTATCTAGAGCCAAAGTTCACATATGCTTTTATGAAAGTGTATTTTGTGGCCATTTCAACTTGTCTGACCATGGATCCCCCTCATTTGTGTATGGGTCCCCCTCTTTCATCTTTTTGTGGTCATAAATTTTATGAAAGGAGTGTTACACGTGAGAACCCCTCAAAAGCAAATTAATTCTCCTGGGATCTCAAATTCTTTCTTGAAAAATTGACCATACCTCTTTCTGAACTTGCCTCTCGGGCAGATTTACTGATAAGTTAGTTAGACTGTTTTGCTCATTGCTTTGACATCTGCAGAGTGAGTCTCCTGAACTGTAACTCTTATGGTGGGACAACCCTATCAGATTTTTCACAAGGACAAAATTGTTATGCGCAAAGTCATTGTTCATGCCTTAAGTTGTTTCTTAATTTACCTTGAATCAAGACAAACATTTTCCAGTCTTCTGTCCTGATCCTAAAAACAAAGTAGAAACAATTGTACATACCTTGGATTTACATAGACAGCTCCAGTACTACCTTGACAAAACAAAGCCCTTTAAGAGTGCAGAACAGCTGTTAGTCTCCTATACAGAGGCTGTAAAAGCTCAAACTCTCTCTCAGCAAACTGTTGCACAATGGTTGTCCTCTGCTATCATTTTCTGTTGCTCCTAACATGGTGAATCTCTTTCCAGCAAGGTTAAGGCTCACTCAACTAGGAACTTATCCTTTTCAATGGCATATTGGAAAGGGGGGGGACTCTAGAATCATTCTAGAGGCAGAAACATGGTCCTCCTTCCGTACCTTAACAAAGCACTATAGACTGGGTTCATTTTCAAGATCCAGAGCAGGCTTTGCTAGGACTGTTCTCCAGGGACTTCCTCGATCCTTATCTTTCCACCTCACAAGTAGGTTAAGCTTTGGGAATCTACAAAAAAAATGCAGCGTTGGCAGCGGGAATGATTAACATAGTACAGTTGTGTACGTCCTTACCTGTATCAATAGATGTTAGAATTTTTCATTGGCAGTACAAACCCATTATCTCCCAGATTGTGTTTAGTTGAGGTGGGTTTCAACCTCTCTGCTTTCCTTGTTGTTAGATTTGTTTTTTTTTATATGGTGGTGTGACTGCTGTTACTAGATTTGATTCATAGGAGGTTGCTAAGGTAATGGCCCTAGGGCCTTTACAAGCCTAGCCATGTACTACTCTTGTTGACCATGGAAGATGGTTGTTAGCAGAGCGAATCAATGATTAACACCTGTTACCCTTGTCGATGAAGGACATAGAAGCCGACCCCCGGGATGAATCTATGGTCTCCTATCCAATTGTTAAGGTTGCGCTTAAGTATTGTCATTGAGGAGCTATGCTTCACGTAAGTGGGAGTTTTTTCCAGAGGAGTGGCAGTCTCTTTGAGGCATATCTGTCTCTCCAACATGTTCTGTTTGTCACAGGTGGACATGCAGCATTTCCATTAGGGCAGGGTCAGAGATCGCTCTTTAGGCCAGGCACAGGCTGCTTCTCAGCAGTCTGTAGGATACAGAGTACAGAGGCAGGGCCTTCAGTCCTTCCATGTAGGTCATGTTTTGGATGCCCTGATATTTCCTGGTTAGAAACCTCTGTGGTCTCTCTAGTTACTGTGGGCGTCTGGTAAGGTACATGCAGAGGGAAGCATTGTATTCAATTAGTGGTCTGATGAGGGTCAAGTATAGAGGGTTGTAACATCCCTAGTCTTGGATACGATGCCCCTTACTTTTGAGATGCACAACATAAAAGGCTTTCCTTACCACTGTTGGGCACATGGTGATCGAAGTTAAGGTTGCTGTTAACCTGTGTTCCCAAGTTTCTCACCACTGTGTTTGAGCTTAGGGGTTACTATTTATAATGTAATTTGCAGTGGCTACTACTTCGGCAAAGGATATAATGATGTGTTTTTTGGCTTATAGTTTTAGTCCGTGGCTCTGGCACCAACCATTATTGTGTTAGCCCCTTTTTATAATATGTTAACATCTTTGAGGGACTCAATGATTGTGCCTAGTTTGCAGTCATCTGTGAACTTGATAAGCCACAGGCCATCTACTTTCGCCTGGACATCCAAAAAAGAGATCCCAAAATAGATGGCCCAGCACAGATCCCTGTGGTACACCACTAGTAACTGGTCTGCAGGTGGAGGTGGAATCCCCAACTTTGACAGTATGCATTCTATCAGTGAGCTAGCTGGCTTACCCATCTAGTGACGTTTGGGTTAATCCCCAGCTGTGAGGGTTTCTCAATGATACCTGAGTGAGGGTTTGTGTTGAAAGCCGTGGTTAAGTCAAGATAGGGTGTGTACTTATTTGTCCTCATCCAGGGCTTTGGTGATATTCTCAAAGTCATCCACCAGGTTTAATAGCAAGACCTACCCCTAACGAAGCCAAACTGGGTTGGGTCAAGAGTTTGGAGATCGCCTAAGGTCCATGTTGATTCTTTCCATGGCTTTGCAGGTAAGGCTGGTTAGGCTTATGGGTCTATAGTTCCCAGGGTCAGTTGATAGACCCCTTTTGTGTAAGGGGATTATTGTTGCCATTCTCCACTCTGCTCGAACAAAGCCAGTGTTCAGGCTGTGGTTGAAGAGAGTGCCAAGCTGTTCTGCCAGGTCTTCCTTCAGATTGTTTAAGCAGCCTGTGATGGTATCTGGTTCCGTGGAGGCAGTGTTTTTTGGCCTTGGAGAGGGTGGATATGACCTGCTCTTTGGAGAGGTTAGGTAGTACACTGGTGACATGGATGCTTTGGAGTATGTCTGGTGGGGACAGGGGGTGAAATTTGTGCCAAATCAGTATGCCAGCAGTTGGGCAGTTTCTTCGGGTTCAGTGAGTGTGGCAGCATCCACAATCAGTTTGGCACATAGCTTGGCATTCCCTTTAAGATTTCGGACATAGCTAAAGAAAAGTCTTATGATTGTCTTTAGTTAGAGATGCTAATTTAGTGTCATAATTAGCTTTAGAGGACTTTACAAGATATCTGATTTGCTTGATGAAGCTGTGGAGGGTATTCTTCCTCTGCCGAGCAAGTTCCCTCTTATTCTTGGATGAAAGTTTCTTCCTTTGTTATATAACCTATTTATGTTAAGTTGTCAAACTCGCCTTCATTCTTGCTGGATGGGTTCGGAGCCGAGCCTCGGCTCCGACTCGGCACTTGCTAAGCTCGAGAACTCATTTTACCAGCTCGAGGCAACCCTATATCCCATGATGCAAGGCGTGACTACCCCAGATCTCATTTGCCGCTTCGCGAAGAGGTCTCCTTTTTACCAGCTCAGGTAAAGTTTTCAATTTCTGTCAGATTAGTCAGAGTTTTTCCCCTTAATTTCTATTTGTCTTTTTTTGGGTATATTTTTTATACTTATACTTTTCTCCTACCCTATATTCCCTTCCCTTAGGTTAGACAACAACTGAAAAAAGCATGATGGATTCACAGGATGTACAATATAGTAAGCAGCAATAACCAAAACGCAAGCTGCTAAATCCCACAGAGCAAATTCCAGCTAGTAACAAGAAAACTGCAGTTCGTAAAACCAGGTAGATTTAATGAAGTTAAGCGCTTTCACTCGCAACGCGAGCTTCATCAGAACAACAAATATACAAAGAAACTTCTTTAAATATCCAAATTGGCGCCAAAACGGAGCCGTCATACAGGAAGTACATATGTTCAAAACATAACTGTTAAAAACCTTTGATGAAAATGTATCCTTATAAAAAATACATAAGTACATATAGATCATAATGTGACCCCTCATAACAGGTTATCCACATATAATCAATTATCTAACAAAAGTGCAGACTTAATTGAGATACTGCCATTAATCCCTGGTGGAGTTAAGGCATCCAAATAAAGCTGCCACCAAAGCTCTCTATAGGCCAAATAGTTTTTTAAATCACCTCCTCTAGGATTCTTCCTAACTATCTCCAGAACAGCAAATTTGAAAGTATGATGTACACCTAGTTCCTGAATATGCCTACTAAGGGCATTCTTGGTGTCAGATTTCTTAATACAGTATGTGTGTGAATAGATCCTTTGCCTCAATTGCCGTTCTGTCTTTCCTACATAGTAGGAATAACACTGTTGGCAAATCGCAATATAAACAAGCATTGTCGACCTACAATTACCTTTACTAAAAAACACCTTAGTACGACCTACATTATTTAAAGTAACACTACATTTTTCAAATATAAAAGCACATTGGTTACAGGTACCACATTTAGAAGTATGTGTACCTGTATACTGACTTGATGCCTTCACCCTTTCCAGGACACATTTTAGATTCCTACCCATTTTGTAAACAAATTTGGGTTCGGAACCAACAATGTCTGCAGTAGACTGGGTAGTAGTCAAAATGTGCCAATTTTTAAAAAGAATATTTTTTACAGCTTGACAAAATGGGCTAAATTCTATAACACAAGCTCTACATAACCTGTCCTGTCCTTCAGTATTTTTAGATTTAACTACAGACTTAAAATGCGCTCCTGTAGATACAGTGTCAATAGCTGTAGTTGTGGAGTAAATACTACTGGTCCCTAATAACGGGGCATATTTCTTACCCCACTCACTTATAACATACACAGCAATGTCTTCTAAAAGTTTGATATTATAGCCTCTGGCAAGGAACAATGACTTGATATAATCGACTTCTTTCACCATATCAGAATAGTTGGAAGTCATCCTAATAGCTCTAATACATTGCCCTTTGAAGATATTTTTCTTCATATTAGTAGGGTGGTAACTGTTATAGTCAAGGTATGAGTTGGTAAATGTTGATTTTCTATAAACAGTACATTTAAAACCACCATTGTCTAGGGAAATATAAGTGTCTAGATAGGCCACTCCAATGTTATTATGTGTAGATGTAAACTTCAAAAAACTACTACTGTTATTCAAGAATTCCATAATAACCGAATTCCATAACCGACCAAGGCTGGGTCGGTTAAACCCTCTAAGCCATCTAGAGCCCAGGCTGTAGTTCCTAAGCCTTCGGCTGTGGCTCCGACTGGAGCCGATCTTTCTACCTTGGAGATTGTTGTGTCGGCTCCGACCGGCTCCGACACACAATTGCCTATTACTTTGTCGGCTCCAGCTGGAGCCGACGTGTCTTTATCCAGTATTGGAGCCGACAAGTCTTCGGCTCCATCTGGACCCGAGAGGTCATCGGCTCCGATGGCTCCATCCAGGAAGAGATCTCGGTCTCCTTCCCTGGAGTCGATTCGTTTGGCACCGGGATATCCTCTTTTGTCGGAGCGGAGCCATCGGAGCCGATCTTCAAGATCTTCCAGGCTATCAGACCATGATTTAGAGAGGGTGGTAAGCAGACTGTTGAAGTCGCAGGCACTAGCCCAAATGCTCCATAGCCCGTCTCAACAGACGTCTGCTATTTCTCTTCCCCCCCGAACTTCCTCCTCCGACTCTCCTTCAGAGTTCGGAGCCGGAGCTTCTCGGAACGGTGACCGTGGGTGCGCCGGAGCCGATACTTCCCTTTTCGGCTCTGGCGTCTTCGACTCCGATCTCCTCCATGAGACCTTCCTTGGAGGGATCCGGTCGTCGAGTCTCCCTTGTCGGCTCCGAGGGGGCGAGTGGCATCGGACCCTTGTCCGACCCTGCTCTCCCTCTTGGAGCTTTGGCATTGGTGAGCTCGGCACCGACATCGGATGCTGAGCCTTCTCGGTGGGGCCGGGGATTCCTGTTTCTTCAGAGCGGGGGTCTTCTGGCCTCCCTGGGAGAGGAGCCTTCGAGGTGATGAGGAGTGTCCTAGCCCCCGAGCTAGGTCAACGGTCTATTCCTTTAGCTTCTCCATCTTCGGTGCCTATTGATGTCTCTTGCCAGCCTCTTGCTCCCGGACCCAGAGATCCATCGCCCCAGGTTTCCCCATTGGGAATAACTTCCTCTTCCGAGGTTTCTCCTGATCCTGCAGCAGAACCCCCGCGTAAGAGGACGTGTAAGAGGAAGCACACAGACTCCCCTGAGTCTACTACATCAGATACCGACTTAGATGAGTCGGAGGGTTCCCCACGGTCCCCCTCTGAGGATGTCTCCTTTTCAGACATCCTGGAACTCCTTAAGCAGAGGGGGAACTGGCCTCCCATTAACCCCTCCGAGGATGAGTCGGTATACCTGGAGGCTTTCGGATCTCGACCCTCCACCTCCTGGGTGTCTCCACCCTTCGACCCACTCATGCAAGTAGTGGCTCTGAAGGCGTGGGCAGCCCCGGATTCTGTGGAACCAGTTCCTAGGAGGCCCTCCAAATTCATTACAGCCCCGACAGACAAACAGTTTCTTTCTAAGGGCGTCCCTGTTGATGCTATGGTGGTGGCGGCGGCCACCAAGAAGGAACTGGCTGATCCTTCTGTGCCTGTCCATCCTCCTAATAAGGATTCTAGGACCATGGACAGGTACGGCAAGCAGATGTTTTCTTCAGCGACCTTTGCTATGCGTTCGCTGAACTACCTTTGTCACTTTACCAGACTTCAGAGAGACATTCTCAAGGAACTAGGTGAAGTGGTTCAGGATCCTTCGGCCACTGGGGCTCAGGAAAAGATTGCCTCACAGCTAGGAATCCTCGATTTTTTGACTAACTCCTCCATGCGGCTCATTTCTTATGCAGCCGATGGGGTGAGTAGGGCCGCAGGCACAGGAGTGGCACTTAGGCGTCAGGCCTGGATGCGGCTTTGTAATTTTGCAGACCCTTTTAAGGCGTCCTTCACCAGTACCCCCGTTGGCGGTTCGGCTTTGTTCGGGCCTCAGGTGAAGGATACATTGACCAGGTGTGAGCAAGACGGCAAGACCCTTTCTGCCGTAGGAGTCCATTTCTCCACCCCTTCAAGACCCTATCCAAAGGGTCAGAAGGGAGGGAAAATGTGGTTCCGTAAATCTCAAGGAGTCACGCCAGACACACGTGGTCAGTTTACCCCCAGAGGCAGAGGGGGTAATAATAATAGGCGCCGCCCTAAGGGCAGAGGGGGTCCACAGAATCAGGGTAGCAGGGAGACTCTCCCTGATAAACCCTTCCAGCATCCCTGAGGTATTGCCCGACTGCCCACCCTTGGAGGCAGTCGGGGGAAGATTGTCACTGTACCCAATAGCCTGGCGTTCCCTCTCTCAAGACAAATGGGTACAGTAGATCATATCCGAGGGCTACAATATCCCTTTCGAGAGGTATCCCGTTCCTCATCATTCCCTTCCAGACATCTCACCCGGGAATTGGCAAAACAGGAGGTATCAAAACTCCTAGCAAAAAGCCATCCAAATAGTGCCAGCAGACCAAGTAGGATCCGGCACCTACTCAAGATTCTTTTTGGTCCCCAAAAGGACGGGAGATTGGAGACCAATTTTAGACCTCAGCAAACTAAACAAGTTTGTCAAGAAGGCAAGGTTCCGGATGGTCACGCTTCAGTCCATTCTACCCTTTTTGGGCAAGGACAACTGGATGTGCTCAATAGACCTTCAGGATGCGTACTATCATATAAAGATTCACAGGCACTCCAGAAGATTTCTCCGCTTTTGGCTGGGGTCCAGTCATTTTCAATTCAGAGCCCTGCCCTTTGGCCTCACTACAGCCCCCAGAGTGTTTACCAAATGCATGGCAGTGGTTACGGCTCATCTGAGACGTCAAGGATTCCAGGTGTTTTCAGATGTAGACGACTGGCTCCTCTCCGCCACCACCAGGCATCAACTTCTCAAGGCCAGAGACCACACTCTGCAAACCTGCAAGCAATTGGGGATTTCAATAAATTTCGAAAAATCTTCTCTGTCGCCTTGCCAATCTATTACCTTTATAGGCGCAGAATTAGACACTGTCAGCATGTCAGCCAGACTCACAGAACGAAGAATTCTGGACATTCAGAAGTATGTTCGGATCATATTACTCAGCAAGAAGATCAGAGCCAAATTTGTCCTGAAGGTTCTGGGTCTTATGGCTGCGGCCATTGTTCTTCTGCCATTAGCCCGCTTCCACATGCATCTTCTGCAGTGGATGTTGTTCGCTCAATGGTCATTCCAGCAACTCCCCATGAGTCACGAGATTTTTGTCACGCAGTCATGCAAGAGTCATCTAACCTGGTGGATGTCTTCTCCTCTGCTCCATCAGGGCCGACTGTTTCTTCCCCCAGTTCCGGTTGCCACAGTCACTACAGATGCCTCTCTGATCGGGTGGGGGGGGCATTATCAGGGCAGGATGGTCCATGGGACTTGGCAACCCATAGAATACCATCTGCGCATAAATGTCCTAGAGATGAGAGCAGTGCTTTTAACGTTGCAAGCCCTCAACGACTTTCTTCCCTTAGGGACTATTGCAGTTCAGACGGACAACATGTCTGTAGTCTGGTATATCAACAAGCAGGGCGGCACCAGGTCCTACCCACTGTGTCGAGAAGCTCTCAGACTTTGGCAATGGGCGATCTCCTCTCATCGGTTTCTGATAGCAACGCATATCCCCGGGAGATCCAACCTCTTAGCGGACAGACTGAGCAGAGCTATTCTCATGCCACACGAGTGGTCTCTCAAGCAATCGGTAGTGGACGAGATTTTTCAGAAGTGGGGCTTCCCTTCCTGCGACCTTTTTGCTACACCCCAAAACAGCAAATGCCCGGACTTCTTCACCCTTTTTCCTCTACCAGGCCATTCCCCGAGAGACTCTCTAACCCAGGAATGGCCCCGGGGACTTCTGTATGCCTTTCCTCCTTTTCCACTGATACCACAAGTTATTCAGAAAGCTACCGTATTGAGAGCCAAGTTGATCCTCATTGCCCCTTACTGGCCTCGACAAATTTGGTTTCCGTCCCTGCATTGTCATCGCCTGGCGCAGCCTTGGCATCTGGACCCAGTTCCAGACCTTCTGACCCACCAGTCGGGTCAACCGCACCGGGCCATTCGTTCTCTCAACCTCACTGCTTGGTTGCTCCACTTCCTTCCTTAGCCAGGCTTCCTATGATCTCTAACCCCGTTAGGGATATCATAGTAGCTTCTCTTAAGTCCTCCACCAGAAAGATTTATGCTAGTAAGTGGAAATGCTTTTCTTTCTGGGCAAAGTCTAAACAATTAGATCCCTTTACTGCTCCAGTGCATTCAGTTCTGGATTTCTTAGCAGAGATTTTTCAGTCTGGGTCTTCTGCTTCTACAGTTAAAGTCCAATTGGCAGCAATCTCTAATTTTCATGTTGGTTTAGCAGATCAAAACATAATGTCCCACAAACTTTGCAAAGCCTTTCTCAGAGGTATATTTCTTCTGAAGCCTCCAATCAGAGATCCCCCTCCGCAGTGGGATTTGAACTTAATGCTTGCATCCTTGATTCTACCCCCCTTCGAACCGGCTGCTACATGCTCCTTAAAGTTTCTTTCCTGGAAAACAATTTTCTTGGTGGCTGTTACTTCAGCTAGAAGGGTTTCTGAACTTCAAGCCCTCTGTGTCCGTTCCCCTTGGTTTTTCACAAAGATAGGGTATCTTTAAGACCTAATCCATCTTTTTTACCCAAAGTTGCTTCCCAGACGAATCTTAACCAATCTATTGATTTGCCAGTTTTTTTCCCTAATTATTCAGACAAAGCTGAACAAAAACTTCATTGCTTAGATGTCCATCGTCAACTCAGATATTATTTGGACAGAAGTAAACAGTTCAGAAAATCTGATCAACTATTCCTTTCTTATGCAGAGAATAGAAGAGGTCTCCCAGTCTCTAAAGTGACCTTATCCAGATGGCTGTCTTCTATCATTTCTTATGTTTATCATCTTAGAGGCAAGCAACTGTCCTCAAAACCAAAAGCAGGATAGGCTACCTATTGACACCATTTGTGCAGCAGCCACTTGGGCCACTCCTCACACCTTTGTCTCTCATTACAAATTGGACTTGGCCTCCAGGGACAGGGCTAGGTTTGGTTCCACAGTTCTCAAGAGTCTGTTCCATTGAGCCACCCAGGATAGAGGTGCTAGGGACGCGGTCCCATCCAGCAAGAATGAAGGCGAGTTTGACAACTTAACATTTAGAAGTTATGTACATACCATAACGTTCCATGTTAGTTGTCTTCTCTCACCTTCTTTCTTGTGTCCCTCCCACCTTCCCCCTGGCCTGGACTGATCTTGAGGTTGTACCTTCCTTTTGTTGGGGGTGTTGTCACTCTTTCCAAGAGTTCACAATAGGAAGAGTCATAACTGTTAGTGGCCATTGGCCTAGTTTCTCCTACATTTAGTATCTTCTTCCTTGGCAAGAAGTATTTTTTGGCAGGGTTTTCTTCTAGCTACCAAACGAGATCTGAGGTAGTCACGCCTTGCATCATGGGATATAGGGTTGCCTCGAGCTGGTAAAATGAGTTCTCGAGCTTAGCAAGTGCCGAGTCAGAGCCGAGGATTGGCTCCGAACCCATCCAGCAAGAAAGAAGGCGAGAGAAGACAACTAACATGGAACGTTATGGTATGTACATAACTTCTAAATACTTGTGGTGCACCAGGGTGACATGTTTCTTTGGGAGGACCTGGTTTTGATCCTGATGGGGGTACAGCTGAGTCTGTACAGTTGTTTAGGTGTTTATACAGGGCATTTGTGTACTTCTCTGCATAGGAGTCACTGTTGGCTGTGTTAACAAGGGGTTTGAAACTTTTATACCCTTGCTTAGTAGGCCAAAGTTTGCTTTGGAGAAAGTTTTCAGTTTTTCTTCTCCTGTGCGGGTATCAGGTCTGATCTTTACTTCAAATGAGACAGATTTATAGTCTGACCTTAACAGGGTGGGCAGTTCACAGAGGGTAGTGCACTGACCCCCCCCCCCCATGTTGGTCAGCATCAGGTCCAGGACATTTGTGCCCCTTGTAGGGGTGCAAACTAACTGTTTCAGAGCATTTGAATTAACAAAGTCCTGGAATCTCAAGGCAGTCGTGTTAATTCTCTTCATATGTTGTCCAGTCTGGAAGGATAGTTGAAATCTCCCACGACTAAAGTGTTTGACTCTACAGGGACAAATTCTAGCAAGTCCATGTAGTCGATGTGTTTCTCTTGGTTCGTGGTGGGGGGACCTGTCACTAATGTGGTAGGGTGTTTTGTCTATATTTATTTGTACCTGGAGTAGCTCTCATTGATCAGGGAACATATATTGGCTGCTGAGCCATTGGAGTGTTTCAGGATTACACATTTATTGAGTCAGATTCTGTCAATGTAGGAAGTAAGGGTTTTGAGTAAAGGCTTCTCGTTTGTATTGTGTTGTCTTGGGTGGGCAGGGCAATGGAATGTTTGAATTTTCTGAGGGAGTATGTTCGTAAATTGAACTTAAATTTTTGGCGGCATGTGCAATGGCAAGCCCAAAGCTTCTGAGGCAGTTATGACTTTTTAAAAAGTGTTTGTAACACTCCCTCACCCCACATTTATTTCACAGCAACTCCCAACAGTAGAAACCACAGTTTCTCCAAGAAAGAACATTTAGCTCTGGAAGGGTTGAGGCAGAATAAAAGTATTAAATATTGAAGGCTGACAAAAGGAGTTTGTTAGTATTGTTGGATGCGTGGGGTGTCTACTGCCAAAATGTTCAACCTTTTGATAAATAAAAAGGAATTTGCTGAGTTGAAGGTGTTTAGTTAACTCAGTCCTTTTGTTGAAGATTATGTCCTTGAAGGTCTAATGTAAGACCAGACAGGCACTTTACCTTACTGGAGTAAGTGCTTGTCACCTGCATTTTTGACTCCTGAGGGTGTATAAGGATATTGTAAACCCTTCTTTAAGGCGTACAGTCTCTACTAGAGAGGCTAAGACTGAAGACAGCAATTTACAAATGGAGGACTGCAATGGTTATCCCCGTCCACAGGGATGAACCCAGGAAATTATCAACCAATTAGCCTGACTGTTAGTCTAATATGAAAAGCTATGGAAAGAGTCATTGGTATGTTAAGTGATTATGCAGAAAACCTACAGACACTTGATTTAACCCAGTATGGTTCCATCAGAGTATGTCTTGCTTACTCAGCTTGGTGGACATCTTCGAGAAGGTAACCAAAGCAGTGGACTGGTCAAAGATAGTGCACACTGCTTGCCTTGACTTGCCTGAACTGTTCAACACAATATCCCAGTCTAGCATTGTAAACAAGCTCACTGGCTGACCAACCCAAGTTTGTAAACCATTGCAAATTAGGCGATGTCATTGAATCTCCCTAGACAAAAATACCCACCAAACAGCTCTAACGCAGACTAATAGCTGGTGTTGGAGTCATGGTCGTAAACATAATGCCCAGAAGTGCATTAGTATCTTTTGCTAAGACAGACACCCACACACATTAGTTAATTGATAATGCCCTCATAAGAATAGACCCTAGTAGTCAGGGATTTAGGAATCCAAGTGGCCAATGGCTTGGCCTTTGACCAGCATGTGCCTGCAATAGTACGGAAATCATTCTGTGTTTCACAGCTTATGGGTATGGTGTCCATGTCCAAAGATGTCATTGTTTTATTGTATTTTGCCATCATAGGATCAGTTGTTGAGTATGATGGCCCTTTGGTATGAAGCCTTGTCTGCAACTTAAATAGGACTTGCTGGAGTGGACAGGTAAGCATTTCAGAGGCTACCCCTTTTCTGGAACAGGTTTCCCTTCCATGTGAAGCAAAGTTTTTCCCTGCATTTATTCAAGTGCATTTTAAATCAGTGGCTGTGGAATCATAAATTTATACAAGATCTGACACCTCTCTCTTTATTAGAGAGAAGAAGCTTGTAAATGCTCAACCACTCGTGTCTACATTTACATACATACACAAAACCTAAGGGACCAATGCCTTTCTAATATTTGTGAGAAGCATGGCTAGGCTTAATAAGGCCCTTTAGGGATGTTAGCCTAGAATTCTCACATGATCCTATGATGTGTTGAGAAGTTCATTGTGCCAGTAGTCCAGCAAACTGACTCCCACAGTGACTTTATACAAAAGGTAAAAATGCTACTCTGCAAGACTGGCTTCTTTGTAAATGTAGATGTAAAGTCACTCTGTTCTGTAGCCTCTAAAAGATGAGCAATTGGAAATGGTATCCTATACCTATATAGGAAGTCTGACAGGTGTCGAAGGAACATTTTGGTAGAAATGTTAGATGTAGTACTGTCCTATTTTTGTGCCTTTTGAGGGTAAATTTTTTTATTTAGGCAAATGACTGTTTTTGTTGTGGTGACTTCCCCTGTTATGCCAATTTATAAGTGACAGTTTGAGAATAAAATATTTTTAATGAATCTTATTGAGCCACTTTATATATTGATAACATTTTCATGATTTGGACTGCATTGAAAGAAGACAATCTGAAGTTTTTTTTATTGTTACATCAGGTCATTGAACACATGAACTTCATTATGAAATTTGACATAAAATTATATGTGAAGTTGTTCAGTCTCGCCGTTTGTTCTTACACGTTGGTTCGGAGCCGAGCCATCGGCTCCGAGTCGGCTGCTTTCCAAGCTCCAGATCTCTGCGTAGCTTGAGAGCCAGTATCTTTTTTCTTATATATTTGGATATTTAGACTTATAACTATCAGGGATCTGATACTTAGTGAGGCTTTACATATTCCTTTTATTTTTGTGGTTTAGAGTAGGTATCTAAGCTTGTATTTTGTCCTTTAGTTCAGAGCAGTTTGCTCCTAGGCCTTTAGCCTTCTTGATTTACTCTACTTGACAGGGCTCTGTCAAATTTAATACCCTATCACCTTATATTCTGTAATTTCTGTATTGAGCATTTTTTTCTTTATTGTATTCCTTTTCTATAGTTATTGCAGTTCAGGGATCTGAACTTTCTTAGCTGTTTTTGTGGTGTTATTACAACTGATTGGACAATTTTCATAATGTCAGAGAAGCAAAAATCTGGGTTTAAAAAGTGTGACTGTGGACAAAAGATGTCCATCACAGATAATCATATTTCTTGTGTTTATTGTTTGGATCCACTACATTTACAGGAGGATTGCTCTATCTGCCATTCCTTCAGTGGCAGGGTGTTGTTAGAGAGGAGAAGGAAATTGGTAGATAGAGGACTGTTGAAATCGGACTTCCAGGATACATTGGATAAGACTGACCAGACCTCCAAGTCCTCAAAGGGGTCGAAGTCGTCAAAGGTGTCTTCGGAGCAGAAGTATTTTGCTCCAAGCACCTCTGGCAAGACTCGGTCACCGGGTTCACAGCCTTCGGAGCCGTGCACCGAGATCTTACCTCGGAGCCAAGTCATTGTGTTGGAGCCGGTGTCGGAGGTTTTGAAGTCTCCAATCCTTGAGTCGGTGGCTTCTTTGGCTTCTTCAACCTGTTCTTCCGGTACCCTTTCTGATATCGATGTAGATCGAGTGGTACAGAGACTTTTGGTGAACCCGGCCCTGGCCAAATTGTTTGTAGCTTTGACCCAGTTGGCTTCGAAGCCTACGACCCCTCCTACCACACGTTCTGCTCCTCCTCCGAGGCCAGTTGAGCCTTCAGAGCTGGAAAGAGAGGATCCGATAGTGGTGGAACCCTCTGAGCTGAGGCCTGTTCCAGTGCTCTCGGCTCCTTCGACCTTGACTTCTTCGGTTCAGATCGAAGAGTCTCTGAGCCGACACTCTCTCGCTGGTTCTAAGGGGGGAGTCGAACCGACACTTCATTTCTAACTCTCCCTCTCGGGACTTCAGCGCAGATGAGCTCGGTTCCGTCCTCTGGTTCGGAGCCCATGGTCTCGGCCCCTGGGAGGCTGCCGTCTTCTTCAGAACCGGCGGACTCCTCGGGTCGGGAAACCAGTGCCTTCAATGCCATAAAGGAAGGTCATGTCTGCTAAGACCTTCCTCTTCCTCCCCTAAAGGGCCGCGCTTTATCTCTACACCACAGGTTCCCACTAAGCGTTGAGACCCAGAGCCTCAGGTAACCCTATTGGGTGACCCCTGCTTGACTGAGACTTCACCAGACCCCCCCCCACTGATGAAGTCCACAGGAAAAGACTGTGTAAGGGGAGGCATTTAGAATCCCCCCAGGAATCCTTAACATCAGACACCGACTTGGAGGAATCAGAAGGGTCCCTACGGTCCTCCTCTGAGGATGTCTCTTTTGCAGACATCCTTGAAATACTAAGGCAGAGGGGTAACTGGCAGTCCCTTACCCCTACTGAGGATGTCTGTGCTTCTGAAGGCCTTTGGGTCTCAGCCTTCCACCTCCTGGGTTACTCCGCCTTTCGATGAATTAATGGACTTGATCGCTCGAAAGGTGTGGGAGTCTCCTGATTCTTTGGAACCGGTCCCTCGGAGGCCCAACAAATTTATCACCTGCCCTCAGGATAAGGCCTTTCTTACAAAAGGAGTTCCCGTTCATGCCATGGTGGTGGTGGCGGCCACCAAGAAACAGATGTCAGACACCTTTTCCTCTGTCCATTCTGCTAATAGAGATTCCAGGACGATGGACAGATATGGGAAATGCATCTTTAGTTCTTTGACATTTGCAATGAGATCGCTTAACTATTTAACCCATTTTACCCGTCTTCAACGAGATCTCCTAAAAGAGCTTGGAGATGCTCTACAGGGCAACACAGGTGATGCCATCTCCCAGAAAGTGACGGCACAGCTTAACACCCTTAATTCCATTATAAACTCGTCCATGAGGCTCATTTCTTATGCAGCCGAGGGATCGAGCCGGGCAGCAGGTTCAGCGATGTCTCTGCAGAGACCATCCTGGATGCACTTATGCTCCCTTGCGGAAGCCTTCAAGTCTTCCTTTGTAAATACCTCATTTGATGGCTCTTCCTTGTTTGGGCCCAAAGTCAAGGAGACACTCAGTAGGTGTGAGCAGGAAGAAAAGACTCTATCTGCCATAGGAGTCAGTTTTTCCACCCCCACTAGACCATACCCCAAAGGGCAGAAAGGTGGAAAAATGTGGTTCTGAAAGTCCCAAGGAGCTTTCCAGAACACATGTAGTGAAACCCCCTCCAGGAGCAGAGGAGGGGGGGTATAATGGTAGACGCTGCCCAGGCGGCAGAGGGGGTCCGCAGAACCAGGGTGACAGGGAGCAGTTCCCTGGCAAACCCTATCAGCGCTCCTGAGAGGAGGCCCGACCGTCCTACTCTGGAGGCAGTCGGGGGTCGCTTAGCTTTATACCCAGACACCTGGCTAGGAATTACATCAGATTCCTGGGTAAAATGCATAATCACCAGAGGCTACATCATTCCCTTTTCAGAATTCCCTTCCATTCGGACAAGAATCCCAGACGTTCCACCCAGTCTGCGGAATCTAGCAGCCATAGAAATTTGGAGGCTGCTGGAAAAGAGTCATCCAGCCAGTCCCGGCGGACCATATAGGATCCGGAGCTTACTCCAGGTTATTTTTAGTTCCAAAGAAAACAGGGGACTGGAGGCCCATCTTAAACCTCCGCAAACTCAACTCCTTTGTCAAAAAGGAAAAGTTCCGGATGGTCACGCTTCAGTCAATAATCCCATTTCTCGAAACGGGCGATTGGATGTGCTTGATAGATCTCAAGGATGCGTACTACTACATAAAAATGGCCAGGCCATCCAGAGATCACTTGAGTTTTCAGCTGTGGGCCAGTCACTACCAATTCCGAGCTCTGCCCTTTGGTCTCACTACAGCCCCCAGAGTGTTCACCAAATGCATGGCAGTTGTCACGGCTCACCTGAGACGTTTAGGATTCCGGGTGTTTCCGTATCTCGACGACTGGTTCCTCATCGCCACCATCAGGCATCAACTGATTCAAGCCAGGGATTACACTATCAACCTATGCTCCCAGTTGGGAATAAACCGTAAATTTCAAAAAATCTGCTTTATCGCCGTCGCAGCATATTTCCTTTATAGGAGCAGATTTAGACACCACCACCGCTCTGGTCAAATTGCCTCAAGGAAGAGTAATCCCTTTAAGAAACCAAGTGTCCCTTTTATTAATGGGAAAAAAGGTCCCTGCATTCCAAGTTCTGAAACTGTTAGGCATCATGGCAGCGACTCTCATAGCGGTTCCTCTGGGGTGTATGCACATGAGGATACTCCAATGGTTACTCTTTCACACAGTGGTCTTAACAACTTCCAGTGTCACACAAGATTCTGCTTACGAATACTTGCAAAAAGGATCTCCTTTGGTGGTTGAACAGCCATCAAGTGACTGTAGGTTGTCCGTTTGTACTTCCCCCTCCCACAGCCACAGTAACCACGAATGCTTCCCTGATAGGGTGGGGGGGGGGGGGCTGTATCAGGGAAGAACTGTCCAAGGTACTTGGTCAGAGATGGAATCCAGCTTGCACATCAATGTCTTGGAGTTGAGAGCAGTGTTCCTAACATTGCAACACTTTCATGACTCTCTACCTCTAGAGACTATTGCAATACAGACAGACAACATGTCGGTGGTCTGGTATATCAACAAGCAAGGGGGGGAACCAGATCTTACCCCTTATGTCGAGAGGCCCTGAGAATTTGGCAGTGGGCTGCATCCACCAGGTGCTTCCTGATAGCAATGCACATCCCGGGGTCGTCCAGCGTGATAGCGGATAAATTGAGCAGAGCCATTCTGCTACCCCACGAGTGGTCTCTCAAATAACAAGTGGCGGAAAGGATATTCTGCAGATGGGGCCAGCCTTGCTGCGACCTGTTTGCATCTCCGATGAATGCCAAATGCAGAAGCTACTTTGCCCTGTACCCTCCACCGGGGGACATCCCAAGGGACGCACTCATACATGATTGGCCCTCGGATCTCCTATATGCCTTTCCCCCTTTTCCGCTCATCCCCAAATTTTTGCAGAAAGCCAAAAGCCTGGGAAGGACTGTTATCATGATAGCCCCTTTTTGGCCTTGGCAGATTTGGTTCCCCTTCCTTCAACGATATCAAGTGGAAGAACCTTAGGTCCTGGACCCAGTACCAGACCTTCTGACTCATTCGTCGGGAGTTCTTCACCCCTCTCTTGTATCCCTCAAACTGACAGCTTGGCTGCTCCACATCCCAATCTAGCCAGGCCTCATGATTTATCCCCTGTGGTTCAGCATATTCTGGTTTCCTCTCATAAAATCTCCACCAGGAGGCTTTATAACAGTAAATGGAAATGATTCAGTCATTGGGTTTCTCAGCATGGAATTGATCCCTTTACCGCCCCCCATTCATAGCATTCTTGAGTTTTTGATGTCACTTTTCCACGATGGAGTGGCAGCTGCTTACTGTAAGGGTTCAACTGGCTGCCATATCTAACTTCCGTGTGGGATGTGGAGCTTGTAATATTATGTCACACAGATTATGCAAAGCCTTTTTGAAAGGGACTCATCACCTTAGACCCCCTATTAGACACCCGGTCACTCCCTGGAATCTAAATTTGGTGCTGTCCCAACTCATGATCTGAAGTAGGCACTTCATTTGTCAGCAACCTTTGGGATACGGATCCGATCTCGGATCCGAGCCGCAATGTCTACCACAGCATAGATCCGAGCTCCTAGCTCCTCCCTTTACCCATAATCCCCTGCCAACCCTGACTGACCTCAGATCTAGTTTGCCGCTCTTCAAGCTACAAGCTAGGTTCCTGAGCTCCTGGTTGATCGAAACTTTGTTAGGAAAAAATTTCCATTTTCTTCCTTTTTTCTTTTGCTGTGAGTGAGAGTGATTGGTTAGGTACCCTATAGCCCTTTTTTAGCTAACTAAATTTTATTTTTTGTGATCCTTTTCCTCCTCCCTTCCTCGCTGGTTGTAGTGTGTGTGGTGTGTGTAGGGGCCTAGTGAGTGTGTTTTCCCTTTATTTAAAATGTCAGAGGCCCCTAAAGCCATTTTTTCTAAGTGCACCGAGTGTGGCCATAAGCTTTCACCGGCGGATGGCCACACTCGGTGCGTTAGGTGCCTTGGGGTTGAACACCTCTCCTCTGAATGCGCGATTTGTGCGGCGTTCAACCCCAGGGCAGTTAAGGACCGGAGGTCGAAGCTGATTCTGGCGGGCCTTTTGCCCCCAGATCCGGCTCCGGCCTCCGGTACTTCTGTGGCCGCTATCCAGCCCTCGGTGGCGGCCACTCCTGCCTCCCTCCCTCCGGTCGGGACTCAACCTCCCGCTTCGGCTCCAGAGGAGAGGGAGGCCAAGAAAGACAAGCGGAGAGAGAAGCATCTCACAGGGACCCGAGGAGGGGGTGATCCGGTCCTCGTCGAGGTCATCGAGGCGGCACTCCAGGCCTGCCTCTGTGGCCTCTTCGAGGTCCACTTATAGCATGTCAGATGCAGACATGGACCGGAGGATGAGGAGGTTCATCCAGGCCCAGCTGCAGATGGGAGTGCTCTCCCCCCCCCACCTCCGGGGGGGGGGGGGGCTCGACCCCATTCTTTGCTCCAATCGCTCCTTCTCCGACCCGTTTTCCGGGTTCGGAGCATTCGGAGCCGAGCCGCGTTGGATCCGGGGGTGGGTCGGAGCCGACAGTGCTGGGCACTTCGGCTCAGACTGTTCCCTCGAGTTTGTCGGATCCGACCTCTCGGAGCCGCGGGCCGAGCTTCGGATCCGAGGGATTCGGTGTGCTTCGGCTCCATCCCTGTCGGAGCACGCAGGTCCTTCGGATCTGATGGTCTCGGCCCCGGGTCCGGTCCCCGCTTCGGATCCGGGTGGGAGTCGACTCTCAGATCCTATCGAGGGCGCTTCCCCCTCGGCTTTCGCTGCGGTGGAGAGGGCACTGTTGAGGGCATCCGGACCTCCGGTCCTGGCTTCGGCTCCCCCCTGCACTCCCTCTCAGCTGGTCCAGGCTCCCATCACCTGGCCTTTGGGGCAGCCTGCTTCAGCGCCTCGGGGTGTTCCTTCGGAACATAACATTGCGGGTGAAACTTCCTCGGACAGCCCCCCCCCGAGGAGGTTCCTCACAAGTCTAAGTGTAAGAGGAGGCACGTGGACTCCCCCGAGTCCCTTACGGAAGATACGGACTTAGATGAAGGGGAAGGCTCCTCAAGGTCACGCCCCGAGGATGTCTCCTTTGGAGACATCATGGAAATGCTTAGGATCAGGGGGGGTTGGTCTGCCCCCAAGTCTTCCTCCGATGACTCCGTATTCCTAGAGGCGTTCGAAGCAGGGCCATCTACCTCTTGGGTGTCCCCCCCCCGACCCCCTGGTGGACCTTATTGCCACCAGGGCTTGGAGGGAGCAGCACTGTAGAGCCAGTCCCCAAGCGTCCGGGCAGGATCTTGAGTGCCCCCGCAGAGAGAACCCATTGGAGCAGAGGTCCCCCTGTGGATGCCATGTTGGCGGCGGCCACCAAGAGAGAGTTGGCTCAGGAGAGCCCCACGGTCCACCCACCGAGCAAGGAGTCTCGTGCGATGGACCGCCTTGGGAAGCGGGCCTTCAGTTCAGCAACCTTCTCGATGAGGGTGCTGAACTATATGGCACACGTCATCTGGATGCAGCGGGATCTAATAAAAGAATACGCTGCCTTCCCCCCAGAGTCCATGTCGGAAGGGGACAAACAACTGTACTCCTCCCGAATGTCCACGCTACGGTCCATTTCTAACACCTCTATGCGGCTTTTGTCTCACGCCACTGAGGGAGCCGCTAGAGCTGGCGGAGTCGGCCTGGTCATGAGGCGACAAGCCTGGCTTCGACATTGTGACTTCTTGGAACCCTTTAAGGCGTCATTCGCGAATGCCCCCTTTGATGGTTCTGCTCTGTTTGGCAAAATCGTTTGCTGCACTTTAGCCAGAGTGAGAAAGACAGGAAGATGTTGTCTGCCGTCGGAGTCCGCTTCTCTGCTCCCCAGAGGTCCTTTTCCAAGAACCAAAAGGGTCAGAAGAAGATGTGGTTCCGGAAATCGCATCAATCCCAGTCTGCTCCGGATAACCAGTCCTCTCGTGGCAGAGGAGGACAGGCAGGACGCCGCCCTAGAGGCAGAGGGCGTCCCAGGAATTTTGGGTCCAGAGAACCCTTCTCTGAGAGGCCCACGCAGAACCCCTGAGGGGTTGCCCGGCTGCTCCACTCTGGAGGCAGTCGGGGGGCATTTTTCGAGGCACCTAGCAATGTGGGAATCCATAACAACAGATCGCTGGGTGCTTTGCATCATATCCAGAGGTTACCAAATTCCCTTTATTGTAACCCCCAAAACCAGAAGCCTCCCCGATGTACCACCCAGTTAGAGGGAGGTGGCTGCTACAGAAATTCAGCAACGTTTACAAAAAAGAGCCATCCAACCCGTCCCCCCGAGATCAGTTCGGATCAGGGTTTTACTCCAGGTTCTTTCTGGTGCCAAAAAAGACGGGGGACTTGAGGCTCATCCTCGACCTCTCTCTTTTGAACCTGGCAGTACCCAAAGAAAAGTTCTGGATGGTCACGCTGCAATCTATTATCCCCCTGTTACGGGAGAACAATTGGATGTGCTCGATAGACCTCAAGGATGCATACTATCACATTCTAGTGGACAGGCGCTCCACAAGGTTTCTCCACTTCCGGCTAGGAGCCAGTCACTTTCAATTCAGGGCCCTCCCCTTCGGTCTCACCTCAGCCCCCAGGGTGTTCACCAAAGTCTTAGCGGCAATAGCGGCCCACCTGAGACTCCAGGGAATTCAGGTCTTTCCGTACCTGGACGACTGGCTCCTTACCCCCCCAACAAGGCATGTGCTCTGTTCATGCAGGGATTACTTACTCAATCTTTCTCCACGTCTAGGATTGACGGTCAACATGGCCAAGTCCTTTCTGGCTCCTACACAGGTAATAGATTTCATAGGGACGAGACTGGATTCCAAACTAATGCTTGCTTTCCTGACTCCAGATCGGCTTCAGAACCTGAGGTTGCATGTACAGGCCATCCTCCATCTTCAAGCTCCACCGGCGGATTTGGTCCTGAGGGCTCTAGGGTCCATGGTGGCAGCAATTTCTCTGCTGCCCTTGGCCCGTCTGAATGCGGGTCCTGCAGTGGACCCTTCAGGTGCAATGGTCCCTGTCTCGCAACCCCCTGTACCATCCCATTCCCCTAAACAGGACTTGCAGAAGGTCGCTCGTGTGGTGGCTCCAGTCCCTGAGCCTCCACACGGGACGTCCATTCTCGATGCCTCCTCCCATCGCCACAGTGACCACGGACGCTTCTCGCCTGGGGTGGGGGGGCATTATTCAGGCAGAACGGTCCAAGGCACATGGAACGACATAAGAGACCTCCTTGCATATCAATGTCCTAGAGATGAGGGCGGTGCTTTTGACGTTGCAGGCACTTCACGACCTTCTTCCGATTGTGATGATTGCGGTACATACGGACAACATGTCAGTGGTCTGATGCATCAACAAACGGGGGAACCAGGTTTTATCCTCTTTGTCGCGAGGCCATGAGAGTGTGGGAATGGGCGATATCCACCAACCGCTTTCTCATTGCAACTCACATTCCGGGACGGTCCAACATCCTAGCAGACAGGCTCAGTCGTACAATCCTGACTCCATACGAATGGTCTCTCAATCCTCTAGTAGCAGAGCGAATATTTGCCCAATGGGGGCAACCCTGTTGCGATCTTTTTGCTTCTCCCTCAAATACCAAATGCAACAGTTACTTCGCTCTAATCCCCCCTCTGGGGGAGTCCCCGAGAGACTCTCTAGTACATGCTTGGCCTCCCTGTCTTCTTTACGCTTACCCTCCACTGCCCCTGATGCTAAAACTTTTACAGAAAGCCAGTCGGTTGGGGAGCAAGATGATCCTCATTGCCCCATTCTGGCCTCGTCAGACGTGGTTCCCGTACCTATGGTCTCACCTGATTCATCCGCCCTGGATTTTGGATCCCCTTCCGGATCTCATTACTCACCCCCTGGGTCTTCCGACCCCCAACCTGGTCAACCTCAAGCTGATGGCTTGGTTGCTCCAGTTCCACTCCTGATCAGGACTCCTGGAATCTCCTCACCAGTCAAAGCCATTCTAGTAGCAGCACACAAGCCATCCACCAGAAAGGTCTATCGGAGTAAGTGGAAATGCTTTTCCATCTGGGCTGAGCACTGTCATTTAGATCCTTTTACAGCGCCTTTAACATCGGTTTTGGATTTTCTAACTACCCTTTTTCATCAGGGGGCTAGCTGTTCTACAGTCAAGGTGCAACTAGCAGCGATTTCGCACTATCATGTAGGGCATGAGTCTGGCCCTCTTATTACCTCCAAGCCCTGTAAAGCTTTCCTTAAGGGTACCTTCCTCCTCAGACCTCCTGTCAGGGAGGTAGTACCCCCATGGGATTTATCTTTAGTTCTACAGGCCTTGACAAGCCCCCCTTTCGAGCCGGCGGCCATGGATGATCTCAAATGGCTCTCTTGGAAAACGGCCTTTCTGGTGGCCATTACTTCAGCTAAAAGAGTCTCTGAACTTCAGGCTCTCTGTGTCAAACCACCGTATTTGACCTTCCATCAGGATAGAATTTACCTCAGGATCAATCCGTATTTTCTGCCTAAGGTATCTTCTGAAGCAAACATTAATCAATCTATTAATCTTCCCGTGTTCTTCCCCAACTATCAGAATAAAGGAGAATATAAGCTGCATTCTTTGGACGTGCACAGACAACTGCACTTTTATATTCATCGAACGGCTGGTCATAGACAATCCGACCAGTTGTTTGTCTCCTTTGCCAAAACCAACCTAGGCAAGTCGGTTTCTAAAGTTACCCTGTCACGATGCATAGCTAGTTGTATTCTCTTAGCATATCAGAGTTCGGGAAGGCCTGCACTTCAGGGAGTCTGTGCTCATTCTACTAGGGCCATTGCTACATTGGCTGCTTTTAGATCTAGGGTTCCCTTGGATGATATTTGTTCCGCAGCCACTTGGGCTTCATCCCATACCTTTATCAGCCATTACAAACTGGATGTTGTCTCCAGAGGTAGGGCATCCTTTCGCTCTGCAGTGCTCCGGAATATCCTTCCATGAAGGCCACCCAAGATTCAGGTAGCTGGGGACTCTGTCCCAAAGGTTGCTGACAAATGAAGTGCCTACTTCAGATTAAGAAGTTATGTACTCACCATAACGTTCCATCTGAGTAGGTATCTTCATTTGTCTGCAACCATATCACCCGCCTTCCCCCTGACCAATATGATTCTAAGTAGGAGTTGTCTTACATGAGTCCCTTCCGGGACACGCAAGTTGTTATATGGGGCAAACTTGATCTGAGGTCAATCAGGGTTGGCAGGGGATTATGGGTAAAGGGAGGAGCTAGGAGCTCGGATCTATGCTGTGGTAGAAGTTGCCGGCTCGGATCCGAGATCGGATCCGTATCCCAAAGGTTGCAGACAAATGAAGATACCTACTCAGATGGAACGTTATGGTGAGTACATAACTTCTTATTTCCCTTTTGAGCCGGCATCTTCTTGTCTGTTGAAGTTCCTTTCTTGGAAGACAATTTTCTTTGTGGCCATTACTTCAGCACGTAGTGTTTCTGAACTTCAGGCGCCATCTATTATGCCCCCATATTTGGTCTTTCATCCCGATAGGGTGTCTCTAAGAACTAACCCATCCTTCCTTCCGAAAGTCTGTTCTGAAGCAAACTTGAACCAGTCCATTCAACTTCCCAACTTTTTCAGACATCATACCACTAAATTGGAATACATGTTGCATAAGCTTGATGTTCACAGACAATTGAGATTTTATTTGGACAGAACAAAAGAATTCAGGAAAACAGATCAACTATTGGTGTCCCATGCAGAAAATAAGAAAGGCCTTTTGGTATCCAAAGTTAAGTTGTCCAAATGGCTTTCTGATTGTATAAAGTTTGTATATTTTTCATCCCATCAACCTTTAGAGAGTGAAGTGAAAGCTCATTCTACCAGGGCTGTTTTTACATCCTTAGCTCTCGCAGCTCGTTTACCTCTGGACACCATTTGAGCTGCAGCTACTTGGTCCAAACCTCATACGTTAATTACTCATTACAAAGTGGACAGGGCCTCCAGGGACAGGGCTTCCTTTGGTTCCACTGTTCTCAGGAATGTACTCCCTTGAGCTGCCCAGGATTAGGGTGCTTGGGATGCTGCCCACGTGTAAGAACAAACAGCGAGATTGAACAACTTCACATAAAGAAGTTATGTTCTTACCATAACGTTCCATGTGAGTTGTTGTTCTCGCCTTTGTTCTTACACTCCCTCCCACCTTCCCCCCTCCAGATTCCGGAAGAATGGGTATGACTGGTGGTCTGGTTACTCTTGTCATTATCCTGTTATCGACCAGTTATCCTTTAACTAATTGTAAATAGTTACTTGTTATATTGAGTTTCTTATTGCTGTTCCTTTCTGGGTTCAACAAACTAGATTTGGGGTTTGGCAGCAGAGCATCATGGGATAAGGACTGTGTCTTGAGCTTCTCAGAGATCTGGAGCTTGGAAAGCGGCCGACTCGGAGCCAATGGCTCTGCTCCGAACCCACGTGTAAGAACACAGGCGAGAAGAACAACTCACATGGAACGTTATGGTAAGAACATAACTTCTTTTTATTTAGGTTTACTTTTACAGACTGGGGGTATTCTACAGACAGCTTTAGGTAGAAAAGCAGTAGCCAGCAATGGTTACCTATCCTACAGCTGTATGACACCCCACCCCCGGGTAAGGCAAACTATAGTTAAAAGTTCAGATTGTAGTGACCAAGTAGAGTAGCACAGAATGCAGGAAATTTACATGGTTAAAAACCTGAAGAAGTGATTCCTTGAAAGAGGTTACTGTAAGAGCCTTGTAGGTGCAGAATACACACAGTTTTTGGAGGGAAGAAAAGAGAAATATAAACCTTACATTTTAAGTTGAGTGGCCTGCTAGCAATCAGTGATTCTAGAGAAGGCAAATATTTATCCATGAAGTTAGTCAACTGCATTTACTCAAATTAAGTATGTCATAAGTAAATGAAGAATTTTAAAAGTTTTTCCTGGTACAACTAAAATCCTGGGGAAGAGTTCCAGGTTTGTCTTTAAGTGAAGTAGAACCTTGAGAAAATATAAAATGATTAAATGAGTTGCAATAAGGAGGGAAATAAACATTTGTGGCAACTGTAATCAATGTCAATATTTGATGGTGGGCAAGTCAGAAATACTGTTAAATGAGAAATTATACAGAATATTAAAACTGTTCTTGCAAAGTCGGAACTGTGATTTATGGTGTCTGCTGTGTGCAGTGTATTGCATTTTATATAGATAGAATATCTTGAAGATTATCTAAGTGAATTTGAAAGCATACGTATGCCATTGGGAATCACTGAGCTAATAAAGCATCTTTCAGATTGTGCTACATATTATACAATGATTATGAACTTGCAGTTTTAAAAAAAAAAAAAAAAATCTTTTTATGCCAGAGAAGCTGTTGAATAAGTTTTAGACTGGAAAGAGTATGTTTGGCATGTGAACTTTAATGCTTGCTAAACAACATATGTAAAAGAGTGCTGACTCATTGACTCGGGTCATATGACCTTCTTTGCTCAAATGACTTATTTTGTTTTGTAGCTTTTATAAAATGTTCATGTAAGTGTTTTTCACACTTTGAAGAACTCTACTTGGAGGATGAAAGCGATGTGATAATATTTTTATTTTATTAAAGTGGAACTTTGCATCCTGCGGGCACGCATGCATGCTTGTGCATATTCTGTAGACTAAGTCAACATGGGAATGGAGAAAGGAGATTTCAGCAATAAGAATGACTGCTAGTATGGGTATTGAAAGTAGTCAAGTGGGGGTGTGAATTTAATGAAATTGGCAAATGAACAAAAATATTGAGAGCAAATAACTAGAGCGAGTGCAAGGTAATAGAGCTGGATGGTGTCAAGCAGAAGTTTGGACTTCAGGTTAGAGAGACTGCTTTCCCTAGCAGAGATTTTTTATCAGGTTATAAGCAAAGAGAAATGGACAGTAGAGTACCAAGTGAAAGACCAGCTCTGGTAGTTTTTAGTTGAGTCTGGAGTAAAAGTTGTTAAAAATGGGATAGTTAATGGGACATATAAAATATTGCAACACTGTAAGAATCAAATGAGATTAGAAAAGATTGGGAAGAGAGGGACTATAAAGGTAGTTTACAAATAAGCAGCAGGATGACATCTGTATCCCAAGTATGCAGCACAGTCCAGAAGTTTTACCATTTCTGCTTTTTAATGTTTACAGAGGTATTTTATTCCCCAAGCAGATTTTAGAGCATTTTCTTCGAGTAGATAGTAAATGCTGCAGGTGTGATGGGAAATCGAGAGTAATGAGTTTGCCAAATTAGAAAAATTCCCTACAGCATACTGTCAGAAATGTTGGTGGAACAAATGGGTGGTACTAAGGAAACGATTATTTTTAAGCTTGGACACAGGTTCTGAAATGCATAGACATAAGGCCTTACCAATGTCAGTACTGCTGGCTTCCAAGAAAACAGTTTCCAGAAAATGGGAATCGAAATCTAAACCAACTGTAATTCAAGTACTGAATATTGTAGGAGAGAAAAAAAGTGGAAGTAGGACCTGTAGAAAGGTAAGGAGTAAATTACACAGAAATAAATGGAATTAGTGGGAACAATACATCCACAATAATGTTCAGGAGAAGTGGGGTTTAACGAAAGACAGAAAATGAACAATTTATGTAACACTGTAGTAAATAATTTCTATAAAGAAAGAAAGTGCACATGTAATATATAATATATGAAGATGAAAAACAAAGTGTTAATATGTTGTTTCTTTTATATTAGTATGTCTACCCCTATATCTTGAGTGAGAATTTAATAAAGGTGTTAAAAAAAGGTAACCATTAGAAAGCATGTTGATCATGTATGGATGGAGGCAAGCTGTACCAGCTCACAAGACTGCACTTTATTTTGTAGCCTTTTGACCTTTGGTCATTTACTTTTTTCAGTAAATATTTTATTTAAAATAAAAACCACCTTTATTGAATTATAACTTGTGACACAGGCAAAATTACATTTATTTAAAACTAAAGAAACCGTATTAACATGTTTACTTTTATAAATATTTTATATCAATTATATTCTTCTGTACAATAAAATCAAGACAGCGTTACTTAAATTGTTCATTTCCTGCCTTCTCATAAACTCCATTCCTCCCCCAGAACACTTTTTTTTACATGTGTTGTTCCCATAATTTCCATTTTTTCTATGCAATTTGCTCTTATTCTTTTATAAATATCCCATTTTCAGTTCTTTTATCTCTTTTGCAATGTTCACTGCTTCAAACGTGGTTTGATTTCGACTCTGATTTCTATTTTCTAGTAATGGATTTTTGGCAGCAACCACAATTAAACTCAGCAAGGCCTTACTGTGTCTAAACAGTTCTTAGTTAACTCATTTGCCCACCAGAATATTTCTGACAGAGTACAATTCAGGAAATTTTTCAAGTCTGCCAACTCGTTAAACTTCCAAACCTTTGCTGCCAACTATCTCTTTCTCTTCTCCATCACACTTCCAACATTTGGTGTCTACCCAAGGAAAAATTCTTTGGATTCTGCTTAAGGTATAAAAATAACCATGCAAACACTTCAAATAAAAAAATTCTCAATATTCTAGACTTTGTTGCATATTTGGGAGCCATCCATATGTCCTCCCATTGTTTCATTTTGAATTATGTATCGAATCTCTTTTCCCAATCATTGTTAACCTCCTTTGATTGATTCCCGTATTTATTGTGAAATATTTTATATGCCCTATTAATTATCCCTTTCTAACAGCAGCTTCTGTTCTAGAGTCAATTAAAAGCTCTAACAGTGCAGATCTTTTACTTAGGATTCCCTGTCCCTTTCACTTTGCCTATAATGTGATAGCAATCCCTGATGGGGAAGATGATGTTCTTCATGTTTCACTGTTGCAGTCATTACATTTGGGTTATCTGCCTGCAGGTAGCCCTCAGCCGGCCTGAATATCAAAGTCTTGGATCCCTGCGTCAGATGCTGTCTTTTCTTCCATGACATCAGGGGTGTAAAGCATGCAGCTGACGCCATTACATCATTCTTACTTCCCGCGCGGTGCCCGAAGCAGAAGCAGTTCGCAAGTGCCGGTCGGCCGACTCCTGAAATTTTTGTTTTCGAGTTTCATAACCGAAGTCTTCAAAAAAGCTAAGTACCCCGTTAGGGATCCTTTTTCTTGCTGTAAACCAATGTCAGTAAAAGTTAACAATTGTTATTACCTGTGGAAAGCAAATACCTCATAAAGATTTTCATTCGTACTGCATTGCTTGCTTAGGCACAGACCACGACATCCCTCGCTGTCGGTTTTGTGCCATATTCAATCCTCGAACTATTCGTAGTCTGTTCATTTTTGCATCAAACTATTTCGGTTCTCTGTTTAATTATCCAGAAATGGCTTCGTCAAGCCATCCGACTACCGATATTACGAAAAAACTTAAAGATAAAGACAGAGACAGACCGCATAGGTCCAAAGCTGCCAACGACGCTTCCGTTAAACTAGTCACCAGTTTGCCGGTACTCAGGCGCTCTTGCAGCCCCTGATGCCCGCTACTTAAGATTCGCAGGCCTCTACTGAGTCCCATTCGGAGTCCGGTATGCCGTGAGATGCTTCTTCAACCATGGAACCTGCGGATGTCTCTCCCTTGGATGGGTCCGGAGCCGCTGTGCAGGCTCCGGCTTCTGAGGGTGTATTCAGGCCTACTGACTTGCATTTCAAACAGACGCCATCTTCTTCTTCAAGGCCTAAAACTCGACCCACGCTTAGAAAACCGACGTCCAAACCACATGGTCAGGCCCATATGCCCAAAAAAACAAATAAGAATGGCTGAAGACCTTATTAATTTAAATGGGGGATGCCAGCCTTCACCCTCTAAGAGACCTAGAACTGATTTTCCTTCTGATTCTTCTGATCAGGATTCTGAAATTTCTGTTTCTTATGATTACCAGGATTTGCCCTTATCTGCCTATCCTATGAGGATTCTGATGCAGAGGGCTCCATACCCTCTGCTTTCCCTCCAGAAGATTTTTCTTTTGGTGAAACCTTGCACACTCTTAGGGAGCATTTCCGCTGGGAAAGCCAGGATTACTCTGACTCCAAAAAAGAGGCTTAGGGAATTCTTACTCCTACCTCAACACAGGCCTTTAGCTATCCCTCCTGTTCTGGACATTGTAGATGATGCCTTCTTGGAATCTAGCCTGGCCCCAAACACTTTACCTCCGGCTCGCAGGAAACCTGACAGCTATTACAGAGTACCTGACTCTCACAAATTCCTCTTCAAGAATCCTACTGCGGACCCAGAGACCATTTCCCAGGGACCTAAAGGCATTAAGGCTACTACTGCCAAAAACCCTACCCCCTCTGATAGAGATTCCAGGGCCTTGGACAGATGGGGTAAGAAGGTATACACTTCTGTTACTTTGGCCATTAGGGCCTTAAACTGCCAGTTTCATATGTTAAAGTATCAGCAGCATATTATGGGACTACTTAAACAGAAAATGATGTTGCTTCCTGACTGTGCTGAAAATAAAGAATTACAGGATTTAATGCATTCTGCTAAACAAGTTGGTAAACATACTTTGCAATGTGGTTTTGACTCTCTAGAAGCATCTTGCAGGGCTGCTATCACTGGGTCTGTTCTTAGAAGGCATGCTTGGTTTAAGGAACAAAATTTGCCAGATCATGTTAAAGCTTAATTACTGGATGCTCCTTTAAACCGAGACCGCCTGTTTGACAACAAAGCAGAAGAAGTCTTTAAAAAGATGAAGAAAAAGCTAAATCTATGCAGACTTTTAAAGATTTCCTGCAAGTCCAGCCTCCCAGGTCTAGTAGGCATTGGCCTTCTAAGAATTGGTCCTTTCCTGTCTCTTCCAGGCCTTCTTAGTCCAAACCCAGGAACAGCAGACCACCTAGGCTACAGTCTCAAGGTACTCACAGGCCTAAGCAGTGGGGGGCTCCCACTTCCAAAGCTGGAAGTAGTAAGACTGGAACTGTCACAATGACTTAACCTTAAACCTTCCAAGCCCTGCTCAACTGCCTGCTCCGTTTAGGGGAAAGATCGCCCTGCATGCAAAAAACTGGGAACTGATTACCCAGGACAAATAGGTTTTAAATATAGTTTCTCAAGGATACAGATTCCACTTCCACACCTTACCAACCCCAAATGGTTGGCCAGACCTACCCCCAAATCAGTGGGCAGAGGCTCAACAGCAGGTTCTCTCTCTTCTAAGTATCAAGGCTATTTAGCCTGTCCCAGCAGAAGAAAGGGGAAAAGGTTTTTACTCAAGACTTTTCCTGGTACCCAGAAAAGACTGCTCCTGGCGTCCTGTCCTGGACCTCTCTATTCTAAACACCTTTTTGGTAATACCAAAATTCACAATGCTAACTCTTCGTCAGCTGCTTCCTATGCTAGACAAAGATGCCTGGTTGACAATCTTGGACTTAAAGGAAGCTTACCTGCACATTCCAATAAGGGAATCTTGCAGGAAATACCTACGCTTCAGAGCAGGCTACATGCGCTATCAGTTCTCTGCACTTCCATTTTGCTTATCTACTGTGCCCAGGGTATTCATAAAGTGCCTAGCTCCAGTCGTATTTTGCAGGCAAAGAAATATTCAAATATACCCATACCTAGACGATTGTGTAATGCAGGCAGACAGCCAGGACATGGCTACTGAATCATCTGGCATTTGTAAAGAAACTGCTAGCCTCACTGGGGTACACCATAAAAGAAAATAAATTTCATCTAGTACCCTGCCAACAAATTGTATTCCTGGAGCAAGCTTGAACACAACTTCCCAGATGGCTTACCTCATGTCAGAGAAACAAGTTTATTTGACAGCCTACTTCAAACTACTGGCCACAAAGACCCATCTATCTGCAAGGAAAATCCTGCAAGCCCTGGGGTTCATGGCCTCTTGCATTCTACTAATTCCACATGCAGGACTGTATGTGAGGAAACTACAATGGTATCTAAAATGTATCAACATTCCCAGGACCTGGAATCAATGATTCCTATCATTCCTTGCATAAAGACAGAGTTCCTTTGGTGGGCAGAGGCCTGCTATCACAACAAGGGACTGCCATTCACTCTACCCCCTGCCGCCCAAATCCTAACAACAGATGCATCAGACTATGCATGGGGGGCTCACTTGGCATGGAAGTGCATTCAGGGCAAATGGAACCCGAGGCAGATACACCTGCATATCAGTCAAAAAGAAATGTTAGCTGCACAGAATTCTCTAACAGCCTTCAAGGACCACATTCTTCCAGGACAATTATTGGTAAAGACAGACAACACCACTGTTATAT
The DNA here is from genome assembly GCF_019279795.1 of Protopterus annectens. Taxonomy (NCBI): domain Eukaryota; kingdom Metazoa; phylum Chordata; order Ceratodontiformes; family Protopteridae; genus Protopterus; species Protopterus annectens. The sequence continues at coordinate 889,165,663 of NC_056747.1, read as the reverse complement.
GGTACATAAACAAGAAGGGGGGATACAACCTTGAGCTACTAAGTACTCCTACAAGCTCAATTTCTGCTAGGCAAGCTAAATTCACTGGCAGACCTAAGCAGAAATCTCATGGACCCACACGAGTGGAAACTGGAACCAAAGATATTCAACATTTTGAGAAACAAATGGGGGAACCCAGAGATGGACCTGTTTGCCTCCCCTCAGAACTACCAGTTGGACAAATACTGCACAAGGACTCCCCACAGACACGCTTGGAAAGTGGATGCCCTGTCCTTCACTTGGGAAAGCCTCTCAGTTTATGCCTTTCCCCCTCTGCCTCTCCTCTCGAATGTTCTGCAAAAGGTCAAACAGGACAAACCAAGGACAATACTGATTGCACTAGACTGGCCACACCAGCACTGGTACCCCCCTCTTGCGCAGTATGTCACTGCTGGAACCATGGCACCTGCCTCAGACCCCTTCTCTGCTGTCCCAGCAGGAGGGCCAGATTCTGCATCCCCAGCTTCAAACCCTGAACCTTGCAGCCTAGCTAATTCCCTGAGCTCTCCAATAGCATCCCTCATTAAGCGGGTGCTAGATGTTATTCTGGAGACAAGGAGGCCTTGTACTAGAAAATCCTATCCTGAAAAATGGAAAAGATACTGTTGCTGGAGCCAGACTCAGGGGGTGGGCAAAAACAATGCCCAGCTTACCGCATATTCTTCAATACTTAACAGAGATGCTCCACAAGGGCCTTTCCTTCTCATCAATTAAAATTCATGCCTCAGCCATTTCAGCACATTATAATACTAAGCCACCCCTCTTCTCTCACAACCTGCTGAAACAATTCCTCAGAGGGGCCATAAATTTAAGACCACCCACGAGAGCCCCTACTCCAGCTTGGGACCTTACTTTGTATTGGAAAATCTCACTCTACCTCCTTTTAAGCCAGCTGCAACTGCAGAGTTGAAATTCCTTTCTTGGAAAACAGCCTTCCTTCTAGCCATCACTTCAGCAAGAAGAGTGTCTGAATTACAGGCCCTCATGGCAGTGGAGCCCTTCATCATCTTCCATGCAAACAGTGTGTCCCTCAGGACCAATCCTTCCTTTATGCCCAAGGTGGTATCCAGTGTGGCCCTTAATCAGTCCATTCATTTGCCAGCCTTTTTTCCTAATCCACAGAACAAAGGAAAATGAATACTGCACTCTTTGGACGTGCACAGACAACTTAGATTTTATTTGGACAGGACTAAGCCTCTCAGAAAAACTGAACACCTGCTAGATGCCTTTCCTGCAGGGACAGAGGGGAAGGCCATTTCAAAACAAACCATTTCTAACTGGATAGGCCATTGCATTAATTTCTGCTGTAAGCACCATGGAAAACCTACCCCACAGGGGATAAGATCACATTCCACCAGGACTGCCTCTACCTCTACAGCCTTTCTCAGAGGTGTCCCTACCAGGGACGTCCTAGAAGCTGCTACCTGGAGCTTTGTACATACCTTCACCAAGCATTACCACTTGCCTATTTTTTCTAAATCCAGAGCTGGTTTTGCCACTGCAGTCTTGCAGGGCTTAATCGCTGGTCCTAATGCTCTCTAACTGCCTCCTCCCTTCCTTAGCTTTGGGAATCTACCCAAATGTAATGACTGCAACAGTGAAACACGAAGAGCATAGTACAGTTGTGTACACTTACCATAAATGTAAATGTTCGAGTGCATTCACTGTTGCAGTCCTGGTTACCCTCCCTCCAGGCCCCTGACTTCTCTTAGCTATACCTTTCTTCTGGTTTAGTGTATTTCTGCTCTCTGGTGTATTTGCTTTTTGTTGGAGGTGTAACCTTATATATAATTGCTTCCTATTTTGAGGGCACTTGACATCTGGGGCAAGAAAAACTGATGTGATGGCGTCGGCTGCATGCTTTATACCCTTGACGACCTGACATCATGGAAGAAGAGACAGCATCCGACGCAGGGATCCAAGACTTTGATATTTAGGCTGGCTGAGGACTACCTGCAGGCAGATAACCCAAATGTAATGACTGCAACAGTGAATACACTCGAACATCTACATTTATGGTAAGTGTACACAACTGTACTTTCTCTAGCCTGTAGTCTAAATGTCCTCTTGGACTCTTCCCCTTCTGTTACCTTTCCCTCTCTGTTTGTTTCCAATACCTTGCAGCCATCCCTATTCAGTCTCCTTTCTCCATTCCTGATTTGGCTTAGTTCTTGGAAATTTACTACTACTTTATGTATGTAACAGTCTGTATGACTTTTGTTATTTGTCTTTGTTTACTGAGGAAGTCTGACTGGATGATACCCATTTTCAGGGGAGGTCTGGAGAGAAAAACCCCATTTGCTTACATTGCGTTGTACTAAGTTCCAGTAAAGCACAGAATAGTTAAATTTCTGTTTACATTTATCACAAACATTAGTTACATATATACATTCTAAGATTTACAGACATGGAAGTTACTAAAGAGAAAGCCCATTTGCAACTTGGTGGATTGTACAGGCAGCAGATGTGTAAAAACTGATGTCCTTCTATTCATGTGCTACTGTATCCATAACACAAGGGAGTCTGCTTCTGATCAACTCTTGAACATCTGGCCATTATGCAAAAGATAGATACTACCATCCCACATCTCTCTCTGGATGTTGGTCATAAACAGACGTCTGGTACAAAATGGACATCAGCACACACCTACCTCAGAACATTTCTGCCATCTGTGTGACTGCCAGCTCTGGTCGTTGCTCCTAAGGAAACGTGAACTCATCTTATCTGACTTCTGATAAGTACCCCATAGGGATTTTTGTTTTTCCTTTGCTACTGCTTTGGGGTTTCACATCAGGTAGAAAGGGCAAGAGTGGGTTGTGGAAGGCAAATTCCACATAAAGATATGCATGAGATCTGCCTGTTTTGCTTAGGCTAAGAACATGACTACATTACTTGTACTGTTTGTGAAGCCTTCATCCCCCAAACCCTCCACAGTTGCTTATCAGCATTAAAACTGTACTTGGAGAACCAGCACCTGAAATGCTTAGCTAAAGCTATAGATCCGACGTTGGGTTCCTTGGATGAGCCTCCAGTGAAAAAGGCCAAAAAATTAAGGCCTGAACCCACTGCTGCACCCTCTATTCCTGCCACTCCTCTCGAGGCCAGTGAAGACCCGGAGTCCGAGCCAAAATCCTCGGACTTTCCTTTGGCGGGTACCCCGGAGGAAGTCGCTAAAGTAGCCGAGGGCACATCCCAGAGGGAATCATAGGCATGTGAATCGGTCGCCGAAGGGGAACCTAGGCTCATCATTTATGAGAGCCAGAGTGGGGTGTCTCAAATTGTAGTTAGAGAGGACATTCACACAGACATTGTGGAGTGCTATCCTATGTCCATCCCTCCGACTCTTCACCATATTTCTGAGACTTCAGAGTTGCACAAAAAGAAAAAGACCAAACACCTTGCTTCTTCTCCAATGCTTCCAGCCTCCGAACAGCTTCCCGACTGGCAGGCCTTCACCCAAGGCCTTCTAAATGCCTTCCTGGTCTTATGCCAGCCCCCTACTATGTCTACCCCTAAGGGTAAGCTTGTCCAGGACATCTCTTTTGCCGAGGAGGATTCTTCAGGGGGTGAACCCCACAGTTACACCTCCCAAATTGCTTCTCCTCTGCTCCCAACAGCCCTTTCAGGGCAAGCCTGGTAGCCTGTAACTATCAGGTACTGAATCCAGAAACCCCACTTTCCATGCATCTCCCCCTCTCTCTGTCCTCTCTGTCTGTCTCTCCCCCCTTCAGGCTTGGAATCAGGTCACCCAGGACTCTTGGGTCCTCTGTCTAATAAAACAGGGATATTTCATGACATGAGAGACCAAACCTACCACCAAAGGCATTCCTCAGCCCCCTCGAGAACAAATGGCTTTCTTTCCACAGATTCTTCAGGAACTCCTCACACAAGGGACTATACAAGAAGTCCCTTCACATGTAAGAGGAAAAGGATTTTACTCCAGGATGTTTCAGTTCCCCAGGAAGAAAGGTCCCTGGACACCAATCCTGGATTTGTCCCAACTCTACACCTTCCTCCAAGTTCATTTCTTTTGGTTGCTTACCCTTCCTACCCTTCTTCCGCTGATCCTTCCCTAGGCTTACTTAGTATCCTTGGATAGAAAAGACGCCTACTTACACATCCCAGTCCATGCCGTCTTCAGGAAATTCCTCCACTTCTCCGTGGGTTCTGCAATTTTCAGTAATGTGTTTTGCCATTTGGTCTCTCTACAGCCCCAAGAATGTTTACAAAATGCCTTGCACCAGTCATTGCCTTTGTCAGGACAAGGGGAATCCAGCTTTTCCCCCTACCTAGATGATATTCCTCATTCAGACCCCCCTTTAGCCCCAATGCTCCTACAACACCTGGATTTCACCATTTCCCTTTAGAGAAGTCTGGTGTTCGCCATAAATCTAAAAAGTCATCGTTGGTACCATCACAGGATCATGTGTTCCTGGTATACTGCATCCTAACAGAAAAAAAGTGATGGCTTGTCTTCCCCAAGAGAAAATTGTGGCATTCGAATCTTATTTCATGGAGTTATTACCCCTCAAAGCCCTGTCAGCCAGGGGATTTCCTCAGACGCCTGGGATTCGTGGCATCCACCATACCCACGGTACCCCTGGCAAAGCTTCACATGAGGAAGTTCCAGTGGTACTTGAGAACAATATAACACCAACTAGAGCCAACCAGTGTTAAAATTCAACAAAAATTTAACAAAAATAACACTGCTGCAGCTGGATAAACGAACAGCTCCAGTTTATTTAAAGTAAATCTACAAGTTCAGATTGAGCGCTTTCTTCCCTTTGAAAAGGGATTTCATCAGAATCTGCCATTTCTAATCCAATTTCCCCCTTAAATACTAAATTAATAAATGACATCATCCAATTAACCACATAAAGCAACACATCCTTATAAACTTTAAAATATATCTTAGTTAAAAGTAAACTGCTAAAACATTATCTTTAATAAAACTACATATAAACTATTTTTTTTAAAAAACTAACTACAGACTTCTAAGTGTAAATTATTTCATAAAAGCTGCTTTTTTATGTAACAAGGGCTTGATGGAAATTTTGTCATCAAGCCCAGGGTCTTGGCTTGCCTGTAATGTAATTTGCAACCTTACCTCCTTTTCCTCTATGTGGCTTCTATAGTCACCTCCTCTTGGGTTTTGTGACACTCTTTCCAATATAGCAAACTCAAATTCAGAAAAACTCGGGCAAACAATAGAATGCTTATATAATGCATTGTTCGTGTTATTAGTATTTGATATGTGTGTTCATATATCCCGTCCCTTAACCGTCTCTGTCTTACCGACATAAAACCTGGGATAGGATTTACACATATTATGTGTATATAAGTACTAACTAAAACCAACTACCAGAAAATCATACCTTTCAAAGTGGAAGAGATTTTTTGCCTGGTGTCAAAAACACAACATACAACCACTGGTAGTAGAACCCCCAGTGGTCTTCTCCTACCTGTGTGAATTGATTAATTCTGGACTTTCTTATTCTTCCATCAAGACACATTTGTCTGCCATCTCAGCATATCTGCCACTTACCCCACATTTGGCTTCTAGGTTGGAAGTCAGACTCTTCCTAAAAGGGGTTCTATACCTCAGACCTCCAAGGACGCCCATCCTTGAGACCTAAATTTTGTACTAGAGAAGTTAACACTCCCGCCCTTTGAGCCAGCCAAGGAATGCTCTCTCCAACAGTGTACATGGAAAACTATACTGTTGGTGGCCATAACTTCAGCCAGAAGGATTTCGGAACTACAAGCTCTTATGGCCTCTCATCCTTTTACTGATGTTTTTCGTGTTTCACTGTTGCAGTCATCACATTTGGGTTATCTGCTTGCAGTAACCCTCAGTCGGCCTGATTATCAAAGTCTTGTGTCCTGCGTCGGTTGCTGTTTCATCTTCTATGAAGTCAGGGGTATAAAGCATGCATCCGACACCATTACATCAGTCTTTCTTATCGTGTGGTGCCTGAAACAGAAGCAGTTCACAAGTGCCTGTTGGCCGACTCCTGAAATTTTCATTTTCAAGTTTCAGAACTGACGCCTTCAACTAAGCTAAGTACCCCATTGGGAAAACTTTTTCTTGCTCTAAACCGATGTCAGTTTTTGTTTGTCTTTTTGGCTTTTCCCGGTTAGGTGTCGCCACAGCGGAACTCCGGTCTGCTTATGATTGGCAGTATTTTTTTTATGGTGCGGAGTTGCCAGCCCAACCTTTAACGAAGGCACGCCCATTCACACATGTCTTTCGAATGCTACTCAACCACGGGGAGGACATGCAGACTCCACACAGAAGGCACTCCAGCCGAGAATCGAACAGGAGAACCTCTTGCTGTGAGGCAACAACGCTACCATTGCACCACCTTGGCTTCGCCTCTAAACCAATGTCAGTAAAAGTTAATAATTGTATTTCTTGTGGAAAGCAAATACCTCATAAAGGTTTTCATTTGTACTACATTCAGTTGTATGCCTTATTTAAACAACGAACTATTTGTCTTCAGTTTATTTACGCTTCTAAATATTTTGGTACTCTGTTCAGTTATCCAGATATAGCTTCGGTAAGCCACACGACTACCGACATTCCGAAAAAACGCAAAGATAAAGACAGACACAGACCGCATAGGTCCAAAGCTGCGGACGACGCTTTTCTTAAGCTAGTCGCCAGTTTGCCGGTACTCAGTGAGGTGCTTTCGCAGCCCCTGATACCCATTGCTTCAGATTCGCAGGCCTCTGCTGAGACCCATTCTGAGTCCGGTATGCTGCGAGATGCTTCAACTTTGGAACCTGCGGATGTCTCTACCTTGGATGGGTCCGGAGCTGCTGTGCAGGCACCGGCTTCTGAGGGTGTATTGAGGCCTACTGACTTGCATATTAAACCGATGCCATCTTCTTCTTCTTCAAGGCCTAAATCTCGATCCATGCCTAGACCGCATGGTCAGGCCACTATGCCTAAAAAACACATGATAAGAATGGCTGAAGACCTTATTACTCTAATTAGGGGAAGCCACCCTTCCCCTCTAAGAGACCTAGGACTGAGATTCCTTATGATTCTTCTGATCAGGATTCTGAAATTTGTTTCCTCTGATGACCAGGATTTACCCTTCTCTACCTATGAGGATTCTGATGCAGAGGACTCCATTCCCTCTGCTTCCCCACCAGACGATTTCTCTTTTGGTGAAACCTTGCATACTCTTAGGGAGCATTTTCGCTGGGAAAGCCAGGATTACTCTGACTCTAAAAAGAGGCTTAGGGATTTCTTACTCCTGCCTCAACACAGGCCTTTAGCTATCCCCCCTGTACTGGACATTGTTGATGATGTCTTTTCCAAATGTACCAAGTGTGGCCATAAGCTGTCCCCGGCGGATGGCCACACTCGGTGTGTTATTTGCCTTGGGGTTGAACATCTCACTTTGGGCTGCTCTATTTGTGCAGCTTTCAACCCCGGGGCCATCAGGGACAGGAGGTCGAAGCTGATCCTGGCGGGACTGTTGCCCCCGGACTCTGCTTCATCCTCTGGCCCCTCTGTGGCTTCTGCCGAGGCTTCGGCAGTGCCCCCTTCTCTCCCTCTGGCCGGGACTCACCCTCCCACCCTTGGCCAAGAGGAGAGGGAAGCTAGGAAGGAGAAGCGGAAGCATCACAAGAGACAAGCCGAGACCTCTTCCTTGGCTCCACCATCTAAGTGAGCTTCTCCTATGGCCTCCGGATCTTCTCCTTCCTGGCTCCATTCTCCTCGTTTCTCGCCGGAGCCGGAGGAGACCCGGTCACCTTCGAGGTCATCGAGGCGGCATTCCTGGCCCGCCTCGGTGGCCTCGTCCACGTCTACCCGTAACATCTTCGAAGAACTTCGGGTCCAGAGAACCTTTCTCTGATCGGCCCACGCAGCAACCCTGAGGGGTTACCCGACTGCTCCACTCTGGAGGCAGTCGGGGGGCGTTTCTCGAGGCACCTAGCAGCTTGGGAGTCCATTACAACAGATCGCTGGGTGCTTCAGATCATATCCAGAGGCTACAAGATACTTTTTCTCTATCCCCACTCCACTCCCCGGAACCTCCCTGATGTCCCACCCAATGAGAGGTAGGCGGCAGCCGAGGAAATCCTCCAGCTGCTAGAAAAAAGAGCAATCCAGCACGTCCCCCCAGAGCAGTCCGGATCAGGCTTTTACTCCAGGTTCTTCTTGGTGCCACAAAAGATGGGGGACTTAAGACCAATCCTCGACCTGTCCTTCCTAACCCTGTCAATAGCCAAAGAAAAGTTCTGGATGGCCACTCTCCAATCCATTCTCCCACTTCTACAGGAGAACAACTGGATGTGCTCCATAGACCTCAAGGATGCATACTACCGCATTTTGATGGACAGACACTCCAGGAGGTTTCTCCGCTTCCGGCTGGGAGCCAGCCATTACCAGTTCAGGGTCCTCCCGTTTGGTCTCACCACAGCCTCCAGGGTGTTCACCAAAGTCTTGACAGTTGTAGCGGCCCACCTGAGACTCCAGGGAATTCAGGTCTTTCCATACCTGGACGTCTGGCTCCTGACCGCCCCCACCAGGCATCTACTATGCGCAGCCAGAGACTACTTTCTCCGTTTAGTTCCCCGGCTGGAGATCACGATCAACATCAAAAAATCTTCCCTTCTTCCAACCCAAATCCTAGAATTTATTGGAGTCAGATTAAACTCAAACCAGCTTCTAGCCTTCTTGACTCCAGACCAGCTTTGAATGCTAAGACTCCACATATTGGCCCTTCTTCAATCCCCAGCTCCCTTTGCAGAATTGGTCATGAGGGCGTTAGGCTCTATGGCGGCAACTATCAACCTCTCCCCTCGGCGCGCTTGAATATGAGAGTTCTTCAATGGTCCTTGCAAGTCCAGTGGTCCCTCCTGCGGTATCCCATGAGCTTCCCCATTCCCCTCAGCAGGGTCTGCAGGAAAGCCCTCTTATGGTGGCTGCAGTCCCCGGACCTCCAGAAAGGGCACCCCTTCTCTATGTCCCATCCCCTAGCCACGGTGACCACGGATTACTCTCGCCTTGGGTGGGGGGGCACTGCATGGGCAGGACCATCCAAGGCACGTGGACCCATTCGGATACCCTTTTGCATATCAGTGTCCTAGAGATGAGAGCGGTGCTATTGGCGTTGCAAGCACTTCACAGCCTTTTTCCCTTGGGGACAATTGCGATTCAAACAGACAATATGTCAGTTCTCTGGTATATCAACAAACAAAGGGGGATCCAGGTCCTATCCACTCTGTGGGGAGGCCATGAGAGTGTGGGAATGGGCGATATCCAACAACCGCTTTCTCATAGCGACGCACATTCCACGCCGGTCCAACATCTTGGCAGACAGGCTGTGTCGAACTGTTCTCTCACCGTACGAGTGGTCTCTAAACCCCAGACTAGCAAAGTTAATCTTCTCCAAGGGGGGTCAACCTCGCTGCGATCTTTTCGCCTCGCCTTCAAACGCAAAGTGCAGCGACTACTTCGCTCTAATTCCCCCAACGACGCTCTGGTGCATGTTTGGCCACCCGGTCTACTTTATGCTTACCCTCCTCTTCCCCTGATGCTAAAGTTCTTACAGAAAGCTCAACGGTTGGGGAGCAGAGTTATCCTCATTGCCCCATTCTGGCCTCGTCAACCTTGGTTCCCTTTTCTGTGATCTCATCTAGTGAATCCCCCATGGATTCTAGATCCCATCCTGGATCTGATCTCTCACCCATCAGGCCTTTCAGTTCCGAACCTGGACAACCTCAAGCTGACAGCTTGGTTGATCCAGTTCCACTGATAGCTAGGACTCCCGGTATCTCGTCCCCTGTCAGGGCTATACTGGTAGCCACGCACAAGCCGTCTATGAGAAGAATTTATAATAGCAAATGGAAGCGTTTTTCTATTTGGGCAGAGCGTCAAAACTTAGATCCCTTTACAGCTTCACTGCCAGCGGTGTTAGATTTTCTATCAGGCTTATTTGACCAAGGTGCTAGTTCTTCTACGGTCAAGGTGCAGCTGGCTGCAATCTCTCACTATCATGTCAGGAGTGATCTCAGCCCTTTGACTTCGTCTAAATTATGTAAGACCTTCCTAAAAGGCACTTTCCTTTTGAGGCCTCCAGTTAAGCATGCAGTCCCTCCTTGGGACTTAACTCTTGTTCTTCACTCTCTGACAGCTCCTCCTTTTGAGCCTGCATCTTCAGTGGATCTGAAATACTTATCTTGGAAGACAGTTTTTCTTGTTGTCATCACTTCGGCCAGAAGGGTATCGGAACTTCAAGCGCTCTGTGCCAAGCCACCGTACTTAATATTTCATGAAGATAGACTTTCACTCAGGATCAGTCCCTCTTTTCTGCCCAAAATTGCTTCGGAGTCCAATATCAACCAATCTATTAATTTACCAGTATTCTTTCCAAATTACCAGAATAAAGGTGAATACAAGCTACACTCTCTAGACGTACATAGGGAACTGAGGTTTTATTTGCACAGGACAGCTGATCACAGGAAATCAGACCAGCTTTTTGTATCCTTTGCTAAACCCACTTTGGGAAAACCTGTATCAAAAGTCACCTTGTCCAGATGGATTTCACAATGTATTTTTCTGGCTTATGAGACTTCAGGCCAGTCTGCACCTCAAGATGTCCATGCCCATTCAACTCGATCAATCTCTACCTCTGCTGCTTTTCGATCTAGGGTGTCGGATGACATTTGTTCAGCAGCCACTTAGGCTTCACCTAATACATTCATAAACCATCCTTCAGCTCTGCAGTGCTCCGGAACATCCTTCCATGAGGACCTCCCAAGAATTAGGTAGCTGGGGACTCTGTCCCATAGGTTGATGCAAAAATGAAGTTAACTACTTCAGATTAAGAAGTTATGTACTCACCATAACGTTCCATTGTCAGCAACCGACCCCCCTCCTTCCCCCTGATCCATATGGATACTCAAAGCAATACTGCTTGTCTTGGCGGATTGTCTTTAGGTTGGAGTTTGGAGGTGATTCTTTATGTTTCTGCTTATGAGCAAACTCGATCTGAGGTCAGGAAGGGATATCAGGGGGTTATGGGTAAAGGGGAGGAGCTTGGAGCTCGGATCTTAGCTGTTTGAAGCTGCCGGCTCAAATCCGATATGGATCCGATACCTATAGGTTGCTGACAAATGAAGTTTACCTACTCAGATGGAACGTTATGTTGAGTACATAACTTTTTATTTACAGGATTTAATGCATTTTGCTGAACAAGTTGGGAAACTTGCTTTGCAATGTGGTTTTGATTCACTAGAGGCATCTTGCAGGGCTACTGTGACTGGGTCTGTACTTAGAAGGCATGCTTGGCTTAAGGAGCAATCTTTGCCAGATCACGTTAAAGCTAAATTGCTGGATGTTCCCTTAAACCAAGTTCGCCTGTTTGGCAACAAAGCAGTAGTAGTACTTAAAAAGATGGAGGAAAAAGCTAAATCTATGCAAACTGTTAAAGATTTCCTGCAAGTACAGCCTCCCAGATTTAGTAGGTATTGGCCCTCTAAAAATTGATCCTTTCCTGCCTCTTCCAGGCATTCTCAGTCCAAACCCAGAACCAGCAGAACACCCAGGCTTCAGTCCCAAGGTACTCACAGGACTAAGCAGTGGGGGGCTTCCACTTCCAAAGCAGGGAGTGGTAAGACTCCCCCCCCCCCCTATGGTAAACTGTCTCAATGAAACTTTAAATCTTCCAAGCCCTGCACAACTGACTGTTCCTTTAGGGGGAAGGATTGCCCTGCAGGCAAAAAATTGGGAACTCATTACCCAGGACAAATGGGTTTTAAATTTAGTTTCCCAAGGATACAGATTCCACTTCCACTCCTTACCAGCCCCACACGGTTGGCCAGATCTACCCCCAAATCAGTGGGCAGAGGCTCAAAAGCAAATCTCTGTCTTAAGCATCAGGGCTATTCAACCTGTTCCGGAAGAGGAAAGGGGGCAAGGTTTCTACTCAAGACTTTTCCTGGTGCCCAGGAAAGATGACTCCTGGCGTCCTATCCTGGACTCTCTCTATCCTAAACACATTTTTGGTGATCCCAAAATTCAAGATGCTAACTCTTTACCAGCTGCTTCCTATGCTAGGTAAGGATGCCTGGTTTGCCATACTGGATTTAAAGACTGCCTACCTGCACATCTCAATAAGGGAATCTTTCAGAAGACACCTACGCTTCAAAGCAGGCTACATGCACTTATCAGTTCTCTGCACTGCCCTTTGGCTTATCTACTGCGCCCATGGTATTCACAAAGTGCCTAGCTCCACTCATTGCATTTTGCAGGCAAAGACATATCCAAATATATCCATACATGGACGATTGTCTAGTTCAGGCAGAAAGCCAGGACATCCTATTGAATCATCTGGCGTTTGTACAGAAATTGCTAACTTCTCTGGGGTACACCATAAATGAAAAGAAGTCACATCTTGTACCCTGCCAACAAATTGTATTCCTGGGAGCAAGCTTGAATACAACTTCCCAGATGGCCTACCTCATGCTAGTGAAATACGTTCATTTGACAGCCTACTTCAAACTACTGGCCACAAAGACCCAGCTATTTGCAAAGAAAATACTGCAATCCCTGGTGTTCATGGCCTCCTGCATTCTACTAGTTCCATATGCAAGACTGCATATGAGCAAACTACAATGGTATCTAAAAAGCCTATGGTGCCAACATTCTCAGGATCTAGACTCAATGATTCCTAACATATCTTGTCTACAGATAGAATTCCTTTGGTGGGCAGAGGCCTGCCACCAAAACAAGGGACTGCCATTCACTCTACCCCCTGCCGTCCAAACCCTAACAACAGACACATCAGACTATGCATGGGGGGCTCACTTGGCAGGGAAGTGGATTCAGGGCAAATGGAACCCAAGTCAATTGCACCTGCATATCAATCAAAAAGAAATATTAGCTGTACAGAATGCTCTCACAGCCTTCAAGGACCACATTCTTCCAGGACAATTATTGGTAAAGACGGACAACACCACTGTTATGTGGTACATAAACAAGCAGGGGGGAACCCACTCATACCCTCTCTGCAGACTAGCCATGGCTCTGTGGAACACAGCCTTGAGCTACAAAGTGCACCTGTAGACTCAATTCCTGCCAGGAAAGCTAAATACACTGGCAGACGACCTAAGCAGAAATCTCATGGACCCACACGAGTGGAAACTGGAACCAAAGATATTCAACATGTTGAGAAACAAAGGGGGAAGCCAGAGATGGACCTGTTTGCCTCCCCCCAGAACTACCAGTTGGACAAATTCTGCACAAGGACTTCCCACAAACAAGCTTGGAAAGTGGATGCCCTGTCCTTCAACTGGAAAAACCTATCAGTTTATGCCTTTCCCCCTCTACCCGTCCTCTCCAAGGTACTACTAAAGATCAAACGGGACAAACCAAGGACAATACTGATTGCACCATATTAGCCACACCAACACTTGTACCCACTCTTGTGCAGTGTGTCACTGCTAGCACCATGGCACCTGCCTCAGAGCCCTGCTGTCCCAGCAGGAGGGCCAGATTCTGCACCCACAGCTTCAAATTCTGAACCTGGCAGTCTGGCTAATTACCTGATCTCTCTGTTACCATCCCTCAGTAAGCAAGTGATGGATGTTATTCTGGAGGCAAAGAGGTGTAGTAGTAGAAAATCCTATGTTGAAAAATGGAAAGGATTCTGTTCCTGGAGTCAAACTCAGGGGATGGGCACAGCAGCGCCCAATTTACCTCAGATTCTTTAATACTTAACTGAGATGCTTAACAAGGGCCTTTCCTTTTCCTCCATCAAAATTCATGCCTCAGCCATTTCAGCTCATTACAGTACAGAACCACCCCTCTTCTCTCATCCACTGCTGAAGCAATTCCTCAGAGGAGCCAAAAACTTAAGACCACCCAGGAGAGCCCCTAATCCAGCCTGGGACCTTAACTTTGTATTGCAAAAGCTCACTCTTCCTCCCTTTGAGCCAGCTGCAAATGCAGAGTTGAAATTCCTTTCTTGGAAAACAGCCTTCCTTCTAACCATCACTTCAGCAGGAAGGGTGTCTGAATTACAGGCTCTCATGGCAGTGGAGCTTTTCATCATCTTTCATGTGGACAGGGTGTCTCTCAGGACCAACCCCTCCTTCATGCCTGAGGTGGTATCCATTGTGGCCCTTAATCAGTCCTTTCATTTGCCAACCTTCTTTTCTAATCTACAGAATAAAGGGGAATGAATACTGCACTGTTTGGACGTGCACAGACAACTTAAATTTTACTTGGACAGTACTAAACCTCAGGAAATCTGAACAGCTGCTGGTTGCATTTGCTGCAGGGGCAGAGGGGAAGGCCATTTCAAAGCAAACCATTTCTAAGTGGATAGGCCATTGCATTCATTTCTGCTATATAAGTACCATGGAAAACCTACCCCACAGGGGATAAGATCACATTCAACCAGAGCTGCCTACCAGGGGCATCCTAGAAGCTGCTACCGTGAGTTTTGTACATACCTTTACCAAGCATTGCCACTTGCCAATTTTTTCTAAATGCAGAGCTTGCTTTGTCTCTGCAGTCTTGCAGGGCCTTATAGCTGGTTGTAATGCTTTCTAATTACCTCCTCCCATCCTTAGCTTTGGGAATCTACCCAAATGTGATGACTGCAACAGTGAAACACGAAGAACATAGTGCAGTTGTGTACACTTACCATAAATGTAGATGTTTGAGTGCATTCACTGTTGCAGTCCTGGTTACCCTCCCTCCAGCCCCCTGACTTCTGTTGACTGTACCTCTATTCTTGTCTACTATCCTTAAAGCTTTTTGGTGTATTTGCTTTTTTGTTGGCGGTGTGACCTTGTATATAATTGCTTCCCATTATGGTGGCACCTGACGTCTGGGGCAAGAAAAACTGATGTAATGGTGTTGGCTGCATGCTTTATACCCCTGAGTACCTGACGTCATGGAAGATGAGACAGTGACCGACGCAGGACCCAAGACTTTGATAATCAGGCCGACTGAGTGCTATTGCAAGCAGATAACCCAAATGTGATGACTGCAACAGTGAATACACCTGAACATCTACATTTATGGTAAGTGTACACAACTGTACTTTTTCCATAAGGACAGGGTGTGTTTGTGCACCAACCCTACCATCATGCCCAAAGTGGTCAGTGAGCTGCCCCTGAATCAGACCATGAACCTACCCAGCTTCTTCCATTCACTCCAAAACCCGGCTGAAAGATACTACATTCCTTTGTTGGTGTTCACAAACAACTCGGGTACTTTTTGGCTAAGACCAAACCCGTCCGTAAATCAGACAGGCTTTTCATCTCCTGCCACCCAAGAGCCCTGGGACACCCTGTTTCCAAGCAAACCATATCATCCTGGATGTCTAAATCCATCTCCTTTTGTTATACAACCCATGGCAGAAGGCTCCCCTTCCCAGTAAAGGTACACTCCACCAGGGAAGTGTGTTCCTCAGGGACCTTCTACAAAGGTCTGGATACAGCTGCTTTTTTAGAAGCAGCTATATGGTCTTCTGTCCATATCTTTACCAACCACTACAAGTTGGACATCGTTTCTAGAGCCAGAGCAGAATATGCCAGAGCCATCTTGCATGGGTTTGTGGAAAATGTTTCTGTTCCTCCTCCCAATTCCTAATACAGGAGCTTTTGCACTCTCCCTTGTGTTATAGATGCAGCAGCTTATGAATAGAAGGACATAGGGTTGTTGTGTAAAATCTTACCAGATCTTTAGATGCCCTTCTCTTGTATATGCTGCTGTATAGTTTCCCTCCCTGCCTTCCCACTGAGACTTGCCTGACTCCTGAGTACCCACTCCATAGTTGCATATTCTGGTGGCATTCAGTTCTGAGGTAGGTACGTGCTGACATCCGTTTTGTACCCGATGTCTGTTTTTGACCAACATCCACAGAGAGTGACGCGGGAGGTCGCACGCACCCTAGCAGTAGCATCTGTCTTTTGTGTAATGGCCGGACATACAAGAGTCGACCAGAGGCAGACTCTCTTGTGTTATGGATACAGCAACATATAGAACAGAAGAACATCTAAAGTTATTGTAAGCTTTTACACAACAGTCCTTTATTCTCCTTAAGGATCTGCATCTAGCATCCCACACACTCTTTATTTCTTGAATTTCACCACTCTTTCATCATAATCCCTTTCTGCTTTGAAGTGTAGCTTTCTGCTTGTGTTACGTATACGAATGATGGATGTGCTCTAAAATATCCCTTCAGATCAGTTAATCTTAAACCACTGTGCTATATTGGAAGGATCAACTTATCCCACTTGAATCTTGCCCTCTTCCCATCCCAGATAAATTCCTTCAACTTTTTACTTACTGTCAACAACTTCTCCTTTGGTTGATAAAAATATGCCTGACCTGTGTATAAACCTAGAGGGTCTAAAAATATTTTACTGCTTGTATCCTGCTGTTCATATGCATAGCAAAGAGCTTCCAGTTTCACAGTTTTTCTGTTATCTTTTGCTTAGTCTCTTCCCACATATCCTTAGCTGCCATAACAAAATCCTTCTTAACCCATACTCCTAAATACTTCCATTTTATTGTGTCCCTGTAAATATGGGTACTGCTGAAGCAGTTCATGGATGGGTACATAGTTTAAAGCTGTAGCTTTTGTTTTAGCTTCACAAATTTTATATATTAAAAAAAAAAAAAAAAACATGTAACTGTCTCAGAATGTTCCACAACACTGAGCTATACTTTTCTGGTTTTATCAGATACAAATGATATCTTCAAATAAAGCCAACTTTTCTTAATTACCTTACCAATTATGTCCTTCAGTTTCTGAGTCCCTTATTTTTTTGCCAGTGGCTCTAAATATAAAGCAAATAAAGGGGTAAAAAGACACTCATGCCTGGTTCCTCTGTTAAGAGACAACTTATCAGAGGAACCTTCCCACTTTGATTTTCGCCTCCAGTCCCTCATATATCCTAATGAACCTTATTTTATTAGGAAATGCAAAATCTTCCATTGTCCTCATAAAATCCCAGCTTACTGTGTCGAATGCTTTCTGTGCATCAAGACCCATCAACAGCATCAGTATTTTCTCTCATTCTTTTCCCCTGTGGATCATCATTGTTGTATTAATGTTGTCAAATATTTGTCTCCTCTCCACAAAGCCATAGTAATCTGTAGCCATGTATGGCAACTTCTTTACCATTCTATTAGCCGTTATAGACACAAACACTTTATAATCGAGGTTTAAATTTGAAATGGGCCTATATGAAGATGGATGTGATGCGTTTTTACCATCTTTAGGTTTTGCAGCCACTACAACTTTTTTTTTTTTTTTTTTTTTTTATGTTGCCTCTCATTTTAAAATACTGTTA
The DNA here is from genome assembly GCF_019279795.1 of Protopterus annectens. NCBI lineage: Eukaryota > Metazoa > Chordata > Ceratodontiformes > Protopteridae > Protopterus > Protopterus annectens. The sequence continues at coordinate 889,148,290 of NC_056747.1, read as the reverse complement.
AACAAAACCTTCCAGATCTGTATCCCACTTTTTCCTCCTAGCTTCCAAGCTTCCACCAGGGTACCATCTATGAGACTTTCCTGATGATTGGTTTTATATCACTTTTTTATCTCATCTCCTCCTACCTTAAGCATTAATTGATGAACCTCATCTACCTCTAACTTTGGTATATTTAAGTCTTCCATAAATATTTCCATTTCTGCTTTTTCTCGATTTCCTAATTTCACTACTTTATACAAATTTTCATAACATTTCCAAAACATCTTTAATACCTCTTCAGGATATCTGGTTATTTTTCTTTTTATAGGCTCCCTAAGTTTGGCAATGACCCTTTCTACTTTCTGTTGCCTGTGTTGTTGCACTAAATGTTTTTGTGCCTGGAGTTATCAGAAAACAGTTGCTTAATAGCAATCTTTCTAAAGTCGTGCATATTATGCAGGTACTCCTTTGTTTCTCTTTAGCACTGTACAGTTCTTCCTTCTCTTGCTCTGTGAGATTTCCCATATTCTGAAATTAACATGTTCAGCCCCTCTAAATAATTCTTGTTACATCTTAACCATCTCTCTTCTACCCTATTTTAAACTCTACTTTCATTTTATCCCACTCACTAGCTTTAACTTTTGGAGTTCTTTCTTTACTAGCTATAACTTTTGGAGTACTTTCTATATTACCTAATAACTCCTGAGTAATTTAAACTACCTAGTCTTTAAATTCCTCCATTTTTCATAGGTAGGTGGGTAAGTGCTGGTGTCTCATTTTTACTTCATTACCCTGCATTTTTATCTTGTTTATTATTGGTATTGGTACATGATCTGAAATAGTTATTGGATGCATGTCAAATCTGTCAATTAAACTCTTATGTTCCTGTGAAATGTAATTTGTCTAGTCATTGTACCCTGGGGAATAATAATTAAATTATCTCTGAGCTCCTACTATTGAATTCACATCATCCATTTCAAGTATTTTAATAAATTTCTTCAGATATCTACCCTTTCCTGTTACATTTCCCTTACAGGCTCCCCAGATGCATCCTCATTGTTGCAAATCAAATCCAGTCACCACCTATAAATACATTTTCCTGCTGAAAGTTGATTTTTCTCCCAAAATTATGTTATGCTCCATAATATCAGTTTTAGATGGAATATAAGAACATATCAGCATAATCCTCCTCCCTTGCCAGTAGCCCGTTGCTACCACAAATATACCATTATTACTTTTTTAATTGTAGACTTCCTCTAACAAGTAATTAAAGTAAGAACAAGAAATATTGCCAGTATAATCCACACAAAACGTCTCAAACACAAGATAAATGTCAAAACCACAGAAAAAGAGACGCTGACAGCTGCAAAAATCCAACAAGGCCTTTACTAGTGCAAAAACACAAGCGCTTTCACAAAATGAGCTTCCTCAGGTGTACATCAAGCATTAATGAGACACACCTATATATGCAAAGTACAAATCACATGATGCAAAACAATTAACTTCCTGCTTAAAAAATTTTCTGCTTAAAAAATTTTTGCTTAAATATATACGTTAAAAAATTTTTAAGCAGGAAGTTGATTGTTTTGCATCATATGATTTGTACTTTGTATATATAGGTGTGTCTCATTAGTGCTTGATGTACACCTGAGGAAGCTCATTTTGTGAAAGTGCTTGTGTTTTTGCACTAGTGAAGGCCTTGTTGGATTTTTGCAGCTGTCAGCGTCTCTTTTTCTGAAGTAATTAAAGTACTTTTGTTTTCCTTTCCCCTGATATTCTTATGAATATTCATCCTGAAATTCTTTATCACATTTGCATGGTAATTTCTTTGGAAATGTGTCTTTTGTAGTGTTCAACCAAGACACTCTGTAATCACCAAACGTAAAACTTTTTAATACGAAGCTTTCAGGTCTATACCCTTCATCAGCATACAACTTAATGTCTATTCATCACATTTAAATGGAGAAACATTACAGTCACATGAACAAACCAGCCATACAAAAGAAACTAATTAACATATCTCATTAGAATTTAAAAACACACACATATATATATATATATATATATATATATATATATATATATATATATATATATATATATATATATAAAAAACATATAAAAACTAGACATTTTCCCTCTGTTTTTTAACTAATATTGGCTTCAAACTTACTTTATTATTCAAGCCAGGCATTTTATCCGCCTGCAACCGTATAATCCATTCATACTCTTTCAGTTGTAATTGATTATCCACATCTCCCCACCTCATACCCATATTCAAAACATAAATACATCTAAATTTAAAAGAATGTGAACTATAAGTCATTAAATGTCTATATAGGCCATTAGTTTCAACTTTTCTCTTAATTTCGGACTTATGTTCTATTATTCTATCTTTTAACCTTCTTGTAGTTTTACCTACATAGAACGCATTGCATTCCATGCAGGTAGCTAAATATACTAACCTCGTGGTGGTACAATCCGCATTACATCTAATGGAGAAATTCTCATGGGTTACAGGATGTTGAAAATTGTCTTCCCCCTCATATATATCTGCGCAACATGTGCATTTAAGACACTTATGCGTTCCTATCCTATTACTTACAGGTTTCTTTCCATTACCAAAGTCCTTATAACAAAGCATTTGTTTAAGAGTTTGTCCGTTTCTAAAGGCAAACTTAGGTGTCGGACCTAGTACATGTTGCAATTCTGGCATTGCCATCAATATTACCCAATTTTTATGTATGATATTACATACATCCTTGGTATTGCCATTAAATGTAGTGACAAATCTCAATGTATTGTCAGTATAAGGCCTATCCAATTCTAACACCTGCTCAACTTCCTGACTTTGAACAGAGGTGAAGACTGGACAATAGACATTTTTCCGTTTTTGCAATATTTCATTATAAATCTTGTCTACATCATTGCTACAATAACCATCATTAATAAATTCATCCTTCATGGCCACCAATTGTTCAAAAAAACAAGTCTCTTCTGAAGTTAATCTACTCACTCTAATCATCTGTGATTTTAAGATACCTTTGTATACATGCAGCGGGTGCATACTAGTTGTTCTTAAGTACCTGGTTGCATGCACTGCCTTCCTATGTATCATAGTCTCAAGATTGTTCGCTTTCCTATAAATGTCAACATCCAAGAATACCATACTCTTATTTGAGTAAGACATCTTAAATTCTAAGAAAGAAGTTGAACTATTAATATAGGTTAAAAAAATTATTAAGTTCTATTTCACTACCAGTCCATACAAAAAAACAATCATCAACAAATCTACTATAACATTCTATATATTTACTATGAATCATTTCACTATTGAGTATGTGTTGCTTTTCCCACATATATAGAACTAAGTTGGCAAAAGTGTTGGCAACTGATGTGCCCATCGCCACACCTGTCAACTGTTGAAAAACATCATTGCCAAATATAAAAATATTCTTCGTTAGTACTATATGTAATAAGGAGCAAATATTTTCAATTTCCCTAGATTGAGAAACATTTTGCATTAATAAAAATCTCCTTATATTTTCTATACCATATTCAATAGGGATCACTGTAAATAGCGAAACAATATCCAATGTAACAAAAATATACTCATTTACAGTATTGTTTCTGTACCATACATTAAGTTTCTGTAAAAAGTGCACAGTGTCTTTAATTATACTCTCATATTTTGGTAGAAACTTAGCTAGCATTAACTGTAGGTATTTGGATATTGGTTCGGTCACCCAGCCTTTACCCGAAACAATTGGTCTCAATGGGGGGGTCTACCAAAGACTTGTGTATTTTAGGTATCCCGTAAATTTGTGGAATTTTTGGACATGACACAGTAAAATAACTCAATAAATCTAGGCTAATATCTTGATTCAACTGCATTTCATAAATAGCTAAATTTACTTGGGATATCTGGTCTTTCACTTCCAAAGGAGTCAACTTCTTAAAAGTACATCCATCAGATAAAAATGTGGAGAATTTGTTGTTGTACCATATTTTATCCATAAGTACAGTGGCACCACCTTTATCAGCCTGCTTTATTATAATATCAGTGTCATTCTTTAAAAATGTTAGGGCTTTATATTCTTTGTAAGATAGATTATATTTAATATGTTTTTTAGTACTGGTAGCATATAGGGCCCTAAGCTTCAACTCAACCAGCTCAATAAAAGCTACTAAGACCGGAGACAACTGGGGCAAAAAGGTACTAGACCTTCTACATATTTGTTGTGTTGTACAAGATTGTTTAAACATCATTCGCAACATCACATTCCTAGCAAAGAGCTTTACATCAGTAATAATATCAACAATAGTATCCTTAAAAGAAGGTATGAATCTCATACCATTCATTAATAAATCATAATAAACTGGCTCAAAAGTCTTACTTGAAATATTCAATGTACCTTTTATCAATTTTCCGACAGCATCTGAAGCTACAAAGCTTAACTGCTGCGGTATATAATTCCGCTCTTCTTCCTGAGATGGTAAACTCCAGGCTGTTGCAGTAATTGTTTGTTTATTGGAACAAAACTGCAACTGCTTAACTGTTGTTAATGTCGAGATATTTTGCTCGGTATTCTCGGGCTGTCGTATTTTCTTTTGCTTGCTTGCATCGGCGACTGCAGAGATTTTACTCTTTTGTAGTGTTGCCATTTACACTCTGCATTTCTTTATATAAGTATTCTTTCTTTTTGTGTGTACATGTGAGGCAGTTCACATTCTAATAATATGGAAAGTGTCACCATTACAAGAAGTCATTCCTACCTGTTATGTTTGACAGCTTTTTGATACATTTACCCACTAATGTTTGGCAGGTTGATCTGTTGTACAGTTTTTTCTCATCTCCATTTGAGGCTATGACTCGTGTTACAAGACTTTACTGTTAATGAAATCCATAAAAAGACACCCCTAGAATACCCCATAACCTCTTAATACAAACACACAAAACTATGTACATCTTCAAATAATTAAGTTTAACACTCCTAATAGGAGTATTTGTTCCAAGCAGACAGTTGCAAAAGCAGGCCTGATCTAACATAAAGTTAAGGTTACCCATGGTAAGATGCGTGTTGCTGCTAGTGCTTCTATTTAAACTAGTTGGTGTCTTGTGTTTTTTCATTATTTCCCTCTCAGATGTATAAAACAACTTTTACGCTTTCAGAAAATCATTAACGTTTGGGATTAAATAAACCAGTGCTTTTTATTGCCCTATAATCAGCTTGTCTCCATGGAAATATGAAAAGTAAAGAAAAATGTACCCTTCAACTGCAGGCTTCGAAAGACATGCTGAAGCATTTATTATTAAAGGAAAACATTTCTTTACATAACTGTTCTCTTATTTTCTTGTTTCCCTTACAGTTTATTAGATAAAGCAAAGGGTCTTAAGCTAGACATTCACCTATGAAGAAGTAAGAGAAAATATATCAGCTCTACATATATTTTCATCTGTGTGCATTTGCACCCTATCATCCACCTCAGCAGCTCAAGATTACAGTCTGTTAACTTAGACATGCTCTTTTCTAGCCTTTCTTTCTTTCTTTCTTTCTTTATTTTTTGGTTTTTGCATTGTAATGCCTACATTTCTTAATACTAAAGGGGAAAGAAGAAAAAAAGGCATCTGTTTACTTAATTGTCATTATCACATACAACCGTAACTAAAATGCTTTACTGTATAACATGCAATTTACATCATGAGATGTTTTTGTAGAATTACTGTTATGAACATAAATTGTTTTACGTTACCTTTTTCATTCCTCTTCCTTGTCCCATAGTGTCCTTCCAGACATTATCGACATGAAGTGAGGCAAATGCCTTTCAGTTCCCCACAAGTTTAACAAGGTCAGCAGAAGTTCATTCTTACCACCTTTTCATATACAGTCATATTTAACAAATGCAGTTGATGATTATTAATCTCACATTTATTCACTATTTTCCATGTTGTTGGTTGTCTTCTTGTTGATCTCCATCTTTCAACTCCAGACTCTAGTTCGTTACCAAAGTACTCCTGATTCTTCAAGTCAACTCCTTTGCTTTCACAGTCTTTTAAGCATTTTCCTTTGGAACATTAGAAAAGGTTTCATTGGCAAAGTCTGTCCAAGTGCTTAATTATCAGAAGAATTAGAAACAGTGTCCTGTTCTGCTTGATTGCTCACTTTTATTAGACAAACTTTTGTATTTCCTGCTTAGTCTATTCCACATCAGACATAACTTTGCCCCCCCCAGTAGAAAAGGTATTCTGAAGACTATTGGATGGAGCAGCTTGACTCTCACACCAGCCTCTTGACATTCCCTGACTGCTGGAATAAATATGTTTCTTTTCTGACTGGTGTACAGTGACTAATCATTTTCAACAAGCACTTTTGTCTCCAACTTTTAATACTTACCGTTTTACCACAGTTTCTGCTTTTTCTGCTGGTAGGATTCCATCTGCACTAATACAGGTCTTATCTTCCTTTCCACTGGGCAGGTTTTTAGCATACACATGATGTGCCCTTTCAATTAACAAATACTGCTGTGGAATACCAGTTCAGTTGCTTATTTGTGCTTTCGTAAAATAAATAATCTGTTCCTTACAGTTTCTTTGGGACAAGAGAAAATCCCAGGTTTTTCCCTACATGCTCTGTCATGTAATTCTATCATTTTTTGAAACTCCTCCTCTTCCAAAGTCTCATACTCAGCCACCCTTTCCTTCATTTTCACCTGTAATTTTTGCAGTTTTATCAGCTGATCTGAAAAACTTTTTAAAGCTTCTTCCATTTTTTTCAGCCTTTTTCTTGTTTGAGTTGATATACTTCATTTTATTCAGCTCTGTGCATATTTGATTTATTTTTTCCTAGAGATTGCTAGAAGCCATTTCTTGTACCAAAGCAGGAGCATGACCTGTTTTTGCTTAACTGCAGGATTCCTCCCAGTCATTGTTTTCTCTTAAGCTTTTCTAGTTGATTTTCTTTCAGGCTCTCTTAGTTTCTCCTCTGCCGGCATCCAGGCAGTGTACTTCCTAGCCAGTAACTGAATTTACTAAATGTGAATGAGTGTCTGGCCCTTGTCATTCATTTTCTTTTTTCACACTGGGAGAGCTGATACATAGCTGTTGAATAGTGTGCAGGCATCTTGAAAGTGTTAATAGTTTTTGGAATATTTAATAGCCTTGTTGTGTTGCTTGTAAGGAAAGTATCGATTCTTAAGCTGTTTTAATAAATGGGTGATTGCTTACCTAAAGAAGATGATTACACAGTGTCTGGTTTTTACTCAGATTTATAGGTTAGCAACAGGGCTTAAGTTTTGTACATTAAAAGTATTGCTTCTCAGAATTTTAGCAGGATGTTAAATCACAGATACTGTTATAAAGTGCATGTTATTTTCTCACTAATTATTTGCATTGCTTTCCAGGTTGTCAGCCAACGCTTTCCTCAGAACAGCATTGGTGCAGTGGGCAGTGCTATGTTTTTAAGGTTCATCAATCCAGCAATCGTGTCACCCTATGAGACAGGAATCTTGGAGAAAAAACCTCCTCCTAAAATTGAAAGGGGACTGAAATTGATGTCAAAGGTATCATTTTACATTCGTTTTTGAATATACCTATAGGTAGTTAGTCACATCATGCATTACTTTGAGTTTAAAATTCAAAAAGTATTTCCTAGATTGTTTATGCCACTAGTAATGGTTTTAGATGCATTTTCATAATTATTGATGGGTAGTGTGACCTGTAATAGGATCGTGGTTCACTGCTAAATTTCTTTAGTGTTTCACACTACTCAAATGTGCTTACCTGCACCATGCATACCTCTCAAATATCTCTGATTTTGGTTCAAATGGTGGTGAATTACATTTTATAAATGACAATAATCAGAGTTGCAGGCTTCTTTTACTTCAGAAAATGTATTAGTTTGCATTCTCTTATTCTGTCAGTGTCTCCAGTTAATAGTATTTATGTTTTAAAAGAGTCCCTGATTGTCTCCAATTATTTCTGGATTTGTTCTTGATTCTTTTAGATTTGTCACTGATTTGTTGAGAACTGTGGCACAATGGCATATGCAGTGCCTTTAGCAACTGTATTGTTAATGGTGCCAGTTTATCCAGAAGATACTTTTTATTCCTTTTGTAAAATCCTTTCTAAATTTGTGCAGTTATAATTGAGGCTTTAATGGTCCTTTTGAATTTCATCAAAGGGCAGAAGTGCTGTGCATCCGTTAAAGTGTAATGGTTACTTACTACACTATGCCTGCAGGTTTGCATGGCAGGTGTCCATATACTTCAACAAAGGGGACAGGTGTTAATAATCCACTGAAGTCAGCCAGGTCAGAGGGTTCTTTAAAACTTCAGTGACTAGAAATCAAAATTACGAACAATTTTTACAAAAAGTGTATTCTGGTGAAACCTGCATCAGTGACATTACAGTGGTTAAAGGCACTGCATGCCAGGGTTTAGTAAGAGCTGCAAAAGAAAACTTATTCAGAGGTACTGCTGTGTAAACATTCTGAAGGTAAACTTTCTCATAGGACACAGTGCATTGAGTAGAATCCATATGAATTGTTTCAGATTAACGCATTTAAAAGGAATGGTAACTGTAATACAAACAGGATTTTATCTTTGTGAATTGTCAGTCCTGTGAGTGCAAGAGCACTAGATTCCCATACTCCAAAAACATCTCTTGATGCGTTTCTCTTGGTTAATCTGGTAGCGATAGTGGGGAGGTTTGTTCCCTATTTGTTTCATCTTTGGTTGCAGGTTGAACCCCAGTAATCCTTTTTAATATGGATGGCTTGAGGGGTTTATTCCTCAAGATACTTTAACATAGACAAGAAAATAGTGTCTGTAATCAGTAACAGTGATATAAACAAAGGAAGTACAGAGTTACACAAAATGTTATTATTCTGTAAGTATTGATGAAACAGATGCAGAGAGACAATAGGAATATTATCCCATTATGCGTAATGGATTATTTATTTTTCCAGTGCAGTTTTATGAGGAGATAGTTAAATTCAAATTCTAGACATAGCCTGGTTCTGTGACATAGAGGGCTGTAGACTTGATTTTGACCTAGATGATCAGAGTCTGAGTAGAAGCTCAAGCACTGGATGAACCCGGTAGGGCAAGATGAAAGTGAGAAGCCAGCTAAGTCTTGTCCATCCCAGGGAGACAGAATTGTGGGACTATTTCAAAACAAAGTACAGAATGGCCAGGATTGGAGTTGTGGGCTTGATGCTGCCAAGCCATTGAAGGTAGCCTTCATTAGCAATTGCTGTAGTCCTAGACCTTTCCTCAGGTGAAGCTGTTGTTGATGGGGATGTACCAACACACACTATCATGGGATGGGTGGATAACTGTATGCTTATTCTGTTCTCGTTGCTCCAGCAGCTAGGTAATCTGGGAGGTAGTCAGAACCTAAACCTGTATGCTACAAAGCCTACTTGCTGCAGAGGACCTTTAGTAAGTCTAATCCCATGGTACTGCACCTGCCCAGCTAGTTTTACTGTGTGCGCCCATGAGTTAAATGGGGGATTTGGCGTTTGCACTTGCTTGGAATGCCACCACCAAGGATCATGGTCTTCTTGATGTGGTTACTGTTTGTCGTGACTTAGAGCTCGCAGTTTCTCTTACTGGAAAACTTAAAGGGGGAGAAACTGTCTTTGCAGTGCTCTTGACTAGACCTGAACTTTACTAGTGAAAGGGACAATAAAAAAAACATTTCAGTACAGGGACGATCCCCCCTTCTAAGTTTAAGATGGGATGCACGATTTCTGTCCCATCTTGAACTTTAACCTGTGCATCTAATGCCGTTTTATGTAGTGACTGTTTTAGGAGTCCTACGTCTGCTGATTCTGCCGGCAGTCTGGATCATGATGCATGCCTTTTGGTGTGTTGGTGTTTGGGTCTGTATGAGAGACTCTTCTGGCTTGCTCTAAGTGGCATCACTTCCAACACAAACTATTGCTATTTGGAGCTTTAGTAATCACCTGTGCTGCTCACTTTGGTGCTAGCTTTGGTATTCATAACCTTAAAAGAGAAAGATCTCCATGTATTCCCAAGCCCGGATGACTGTTTTGAAGTGTGAATTCTTTTGGAGGACTCCTGGTCACATCCCCTGTAATGAATGCAGTTGGTTGTGCACCTTCAACTTGAGCATAGATTGTGAATAATATATCTGATCACACTTCAACGGATTGTCCTTATAGCTGCAGAGCCAGGACAGTTACCAGCATCTGTCATTCCTGTTTGTGGATAGGGCCCAGGAAGTCATGACTTTGGCATTTTGGGTGAGAGATTTAACATGCGATTCTAGAGCTGAACCCACTGTGACTTCTGGAATTAATGGCATCTATGATCTTCACCGTACTATTTGTATGGTTTATTTTTTAGTGCATTGTGAGATGTCATTAGTTGCTAAGTCATAATGAAGTTCAGCTGCATCCTGGAATGACTGATATTGCCTGTCTATTTTTAGGTGATCATTTTCACTCTTGTAGCCAAACCATTACAGCTTGCAACATAATTGACATAATGTAGAGTTTATCTCTGCTTCTCCAGGATGCATATGTTTTTGTCAAACCTGAGAAAATGCTCCCAGTCAGTCATTTGGAGCTACTGGTAGTCTTCGTTACTCTTAAGATCTTAAATAGAAGGTTGCATCCAAGGCCCATCTGAATTTGATCCATGAGTCAATCTGCCATGTCGTATCTAAATTAGAAGGGGGCACAAAGTCTACCACCCACTTCTCACCCCATAGAGAGGTTATGCATATCTTGCATCAGGCATCAGTCTTGCAGAGTTTGATTTTATATGGGAACTGACCATACTGACAAACTGAGCTGCTACACAAGTTTTCTCCAGCTGTTTCTTGATCAGATGTTTTGGAAGTATAGTATTTTATAACTCAGAATATTTGCCACAAAAGAACACCACACTCACTCCCCTGCTTAATACATCAGAGCAGAGGGAGAGGAATATAAGGTTAGGATCATTTCCATCTTTTGGCAAGTGAAGATTTTCCACACAGTAGCCAAAGCTGTATAAGTCATATTCCTCTGAAACAAGCAGCTTTACAGCAATTTGGGAACACTCTAGTCACTCCAGTTGCCCGGAGGCAGTTGCTGCACCAGCTTCTTTAGAGTTTTTTTGCCACAGAAGTGAGCACTTAATTTGCTGGTCCCTGTGATCTGTACAGACTTCAACCTGTGCATCTGGGACCATCAAACCATCGTTTGGCAGACCTGTGTGTCGAAGGTAGTAAGAAAATCCTTGTATGTTGTTCAACTTCTAAACAAGAGCATGACATCTAGGTCCAGCCAGAGCATCATACCATTGTACACGGCCCTCATCAAAGCCATTGTTTGGTATAATGCCCCCTTCTATATGTACCTGACCAGACACATGTAGCAACTGGAACAGCCACAAAGGTTTGTTACAAAAAGAATACAAAGAGTAAACACAATACCCTGTGCTGATTGCATCAAAGCTCTTTCTCTCTACTCTGCAGTATACAGACTTCTGAGAGGTGATCTTTGCCTGGCACACAAGGCATCCCTGCACCCTATTTTGAGGAACCTTTTGCACAGCAAAGGCAGTCAGAACTACTAGATTAAATGACTTAAATTGTGCTTGCAGTAATAATGCATAGGACATGTTGGAGAGACAGCTATGTTTCTTAGAGAATTCCCATTCTCTGGAACAGACTCCCTATCTATGTGAAGCAGCATTCCTCCCTATTCCTGCTTAAGCACAATTTGGACCAATGGATGGGTAATAGGAAATTCATCTCTGATCTGGTGCCTGTGTCTCTGCTGGGCAGAGACAGTCAGTAAATCACCCCCTATATAAATCGCATTTGTGGGTCACATTTGGTTTACAATACTAGACATATAAGGGCCCTAATGGTCATTAACCTAGTATATACCTGTAAACCTATGTCATTTAGCTAGTGATCTACATGAGCTGGACAGGGAAGTCCCTGTTTGGGAAAAGCTTCCTATTTTTAATTATTTTTATATGTTCATAGATAAATACCTGGTTACCTACCTATGAACCTATACCTAGTACCTATCTATGAACCTATATTAGCACTCTTCAAGAAAAATCTTGATGAGTGGATGGGAAATAGGAAATACACCCCGGGGATCACTTATGTGTCTCCGCTCGACAATGGCACTGGAAAATAACTTTCTTGGGTGGCGTAAGCCAGGGAACCTTGTTGGCTAGGCTTACGTTAGGCCCTTGGGATGATAGCCTTGTTCATAGGTTCATAAGTAGGTACTAGGCTATTTGTCTGTAGACTGTTGCGAGCTTAGGCAATAACCAGAGGTCAGAATCATACCCTGTACCTTGTATCTGGGGGCTGAAGAAAAAAAAAAATTTTTTCCTGACAATATATGGTGATTTTTGCTAAGAAATGAAGGGTTACAGACTGGTTTAAAATATGGAAGGAGTTGTAATTTGGATGCTTGTGTAAATGTTTTATGAGGGAAATCTCCCTTTTTTTTTTTTTTTTTTTTTTTTTTTTTTTTTTTAGTGAAAACTTTTTTTGGGGCAAGAAACTGAACTTGTGGGGGGACTGTCAGTGGTAAACTTACCCCAGAACCACTAGTTCTCTACTGTTCTCCTTACCAACTCATCGGGGCTTCGCTGCTCACTTTTCAGTCCTTGTTCCTAGATTTACTGATGGAACAGCTGTCAGTCTCTTTTGTTCTGCTTTCCCCGGAGCTTAAAAAGAAGCAGCTTTGTAAGGAGCCTTTAAGGGTTAGACAGGCCATTGTTTGCCTCAGCTGCTAGTGTGTAACTCTGCTGTGGCTGCTTTTTATTCTTCAGTCCACCCATTTTGCTCCCTTGACCCTCTTGGTGTAGCATTTCAGGCCACCAACGATCGAGGGATAGGCGCATCTTCTATGGCTGTAGAGATGGCTGTAACAGGCAAGAGAGCAACTGTTGCCACTCTTTGGGGAAAAGACAAGTGAATAGTCTCCATTGAGCTGTGAAGGGTTTGGAGATTCTGGGTCCAGTGCACCAAAGGGTTAGGCTTTTTTCAGGGAGAATGTGCTTAATTAGACAAACTTCCAGTCTCTGGTTCTTGTTCCATGGACATGACAGATTTACTGGGTTTGGCCAAGGAAATGATTGCTGCTTTTTCCTTTTCTTCTTAGGCTTCTGGCAAATGAAGGAAAAAAGCTCTTTCTCATTCTGATGGGAATTTCAGTCTAAAAACCAGCAAGATCTGGAAGATCAGGAGTTTCTTCTCAGTATAAGTGTTCTGATTTTGTGGATAATATGGCTTTAGAGTTCCATACTGAAGAATTTTTTTTTTGCATACAGTTTATCTAATATGAAAGAGGTTTCATTGGGGCCAGAATGAAATTCTTGTGGCACACAAAATGTATTATGGTTTCTTACAGCTACAGATGCCTAAAGCTTCACTTATTTTTGTATTACATGCTTAACAGAATGTTTTTCTGATTATCAGTTCTTTCTGACAGCATTCTGCTGTTAAGCAGTCTGACAGGTTGTGTAAGGCTCCCCAAAGAAAAAAAAGTACCTGTTTTCTAATCCTAAAGGAGATCCAGCAGTAATTTTTCTTTCAAAATGTGCTGCTGTTAAAGAGGTTACTGCTAATAACCCTGTTCCTTCTGACAAATGAGAGAAAGCAATGGATATGTTTGGGAAGAAAATGTATTACTCTATTTTAACTTTCATGATTTTGAACTGCCAGGCACATATGTTACAGTTTTTGTTTGTGTCCATTGAGAATATGCAGAAGTTAATGGCTATCCTTCCTAATGAGGTAAAGAATTCATTAAATGCTTCTGTGACAGCTGTCAGAGGTGACTAAGAATGGTTTAAAATGTACACCTGATGCTACTGACTCTTCAAGAACTGCTGCATCTTGGATTTGGTTTGAGAAGATTGGCTTGACTCTACTCTCAGAATCATCCTAAGGGTATTAAATTTGAGATTTTTGTTACCGCCCCATACCTATTCTCTCTCCACTCTCCAAAATACTAGAGAGATGCGTACACTCTCAGGTCTCAGACTACCTCCTTACTAACAACCTCCTTTCCAATACTCAGCATGGTTTCCGACCAAACCATTGCACCATCACTGCCTTACTCTCCTTTACTAACACTATCCTTCAGCATAAAAACAATGTCTCTCTCTCTCCTCTGCTACTTTCCTAGACCTATTTAAAGCATTTGACATGGTCTCACAGAAACACCTTATCTCTGTCCTCAGTAACCTATCCTTCTCACAATCAGTCACCAACTGGTTTCAGAGTTACCTGTCTGACCGCCAACAATCTGTTGTATGGCAGAATGACATATCTCCCCAACTACCTTGTCTCCATAGGGGTTCCCCAAGGATCCATCCTTGGACCCCTATTCTTCACTGTTTTCTGCCACCAAACATGGCACAATCATACAATACGCAGATGACTCAACCATCATCTGCTCAGCCCAGTCCCTACCCAAATTGCAAAAAGTCACACAGGAAGCCTTTTCCTCTGTTGAAACTTGGTTATCCGATGCCTGATTAATACTCAACCCAAACAAAACTAAACTACTCCTCTTCCAACCCACCAAACATATTCAAAACAACTCTCACTTTAACATCACAGCAAAAGACAACACCACTATATACCCAACTGAACACACCAAATTGCCAGGAATGGAAATAGACAGTAAACTAAAATTTGACATTCACATATCCATGACCATAAAAAAAAGCCCACAAAACACTAGGAGCGTTATACAGAAATAAGCAACTTCTCACCAAAGCAGCAAAGATTTCAATAGCAAATTCCCACCTTATCTCCACCCTACTTTATGCCTCTCCAATATATACCAACCTAAGGAAATGCAATCTAAACAAGCTAGAGGCCTGCTACAACAAAATCGCCAAATTCAACACAGGGGAATCCTACTGTAGTCACCACGGTCTCTCACTTGCTGAACTGGGCTGGCTTGAACTCCCTCACCTCCTTCAATGGTATCAACTCTCACTCACCCACAAACTAGTAAACCATCCACTAAATGTCCCATCCCTCCAGAATCTACTCCAACCCTATCGCACCACCAGACCAGTAAGATCCAGCAACAAAAATCACTTGCAGATCACTAAAGCCAATAACTCTGCTGGTGAAGCACTATTCTCTTGCGCCATAGCCAAATTATGGAACTACCTCCCACCCACAATTGCCTCCATATCATCATGCACCCACTTCAAAACTTTACTAAAAGTGCACCTAAAAACATGCTGGCTATACCCTTGCATCTCTCACTCTAATATCACCCACCCCATCCAGCCACTACCTTTCTTTCCACTCCACTAACTACCTTGAATATAACAAGCTCAGATGCTCATAAGCCTAGTACTTATTATACAGCAGGAACTTCTTATTGTAACATTTGTTAATGTCTGTTATGTACTTCACAGATAAAGATTCTAGTTGTCTACTGATGTACTATGTTCTTCATCTCTAAATATGCAGTAAGTAATTGCTACTGTCTGTTTATTTTAACTGTGGAGCTTTTCTCCCCGGGCCTCCGCTGAAAATGGACCTACGTCCAGTCGGACACTCCCGGTCAACAAATATAAATAAATAAATAAATAAAATTTTAATTATCCCTTAGATAAAAAAAGACAATGGCCCTTCTGCAGCTGAGGTACTTAAGTGTGATGAATGGGGAAAACTGATTTAGAGAGTGACTCATATTTTTCACCCCTTCTTTAACAGATCAGATAATATTTTTCTCTCCTACTCTGCTCACTTTGCCAATGAGCAGTTTAGGAAGCAAGGAGCCAGTAATCAAGGTTTCAAAAATAATGGAAATGAGGTTCCACTAGGAAAGGAAAAGCCCCCTAAAAAGGGATAGTCCTTTTAGCATGCTTATCCATCTGTTCAGGTCCCCATATCCACCCTGGCAACCTTTCCATATCCTTGAGATGACGACTTCCCTTTTTGGCTCCAAACAGAGTCATGTAAGTGGGTTCTGAATATAATCCAAGTAGGGTATTCTTGGCAGTGGCAGTTCGTGCCCCCTTTTCATGGAATTCCCTTTTGTGCAAGGAGTCTGATTGCTCTTTTCCTCCCGTTCTGCAAAACATATTATCTCAGGGAGTTCTAGAACTTATTCTGTTCAGTCTCCTAGGCAAAGATTTTTATTCAGGGATTTTCATGGTTTCTGCACTGGAAGGATCTTGTAGATCAGTCCTGGATCTTTATTTTCTAAGCACCTTTGTCACCTGCAAAGTGCTGTACCTCTGATTCCGTATCTGATTTTCATGGTAAAGTGGGATGCAAAGGACACCTGTCACCACCTTCCTTTTTCCAAACATTTCAGGTATTTCTTAAGTTTTGCTGTGTTTGGCTTACATTGTTTCTCTGTTTTACCCTTTGAACTCTCTCCACTGCACTAGGGATTTTTACAAAATGAGTAGCTTCAGTCATTGCTTATTGCAGACTTTAGGGCATTCATATTTTTTTCATATGTGGGTGATTTTTTTTCTTTGCAGACTGTGTTCAGCTATCAGAAGTCTCTAGGAACGTTTGAGGAACTTCTATTCAACTGTGTTTTCAAATCAGTTTGAATAAGTCTTCTCTCATCTTGTCTCACAGAATGATTTTCCTGTGACATTTGCTGAATTCAGACTTCAGAAGAGTATTTCCTCCTCAAGACAAAGTAGAAATCTTCCAACAGTTCTTCCTGAGTTTTTTGCACACTAAGCTTATCTGCAAGGAAGTTTCTTGTGATTGTAGGGTATGTAGCATTGATGAGTGTCATGCATTGTGCTGCTCTTTGCCAGACTGCACAAGGAAAATGCAATAGAACCTCATAGTCTTGATTCAGTATCTGCACCCCTTGATTTTTCAAATTCCAATTTTGGAGTTTGTAAATCGAGAGATTGGTTGATGGTTAGATGTAATAGCTTGCAATCCAGGTCTTCCTTTCTCCATAAAGATCCAGGAGTAGACTCCAAAAAACTGTGGTGATGACTTCCTTCTGACCAAGTCACCAGTAATTCTTCCTTTTCAGTCTGGCCAAGGGCAATTACCACATGCTTTCTCACAGACTGGATTTACTCACACAAAATAAGGGAAAGTTTGATACATCTGGCAACTCTTCTACTAACTGCCTGCGTAATAGAATTTTGATTCCTTTAAACACCTTGCAAACATGCAGCAGGTACTTTAGGAGGGAAGAAAACCTACTACTGGAAATCATATATGTGCAAATGGAAAAGATTTTCTAGTTAGAGACGTTCTGAACCAGGGTCTTTTTCATGCCCTGTTGCCTCTGGCTTTCGACAATTTATGTGGATTACTGTCAAATGGCTTTTCCTACTCTTCTGTCAAGCTACATTTGTTAGATAGCCACTCCAGTGACATAGAGGAATAATATAGTCCAGCTGACCCAGGTTCGGTAATTGGCACAGGTGATTAATGGAGCAGCAGGGGAGGGATGGGCTGCTTCACTGGGCATTCCTACCATGATCCCTGGAGGAGGCTGGGGACACTGTGTTGAGGGGGCATATCTTAAGGGGGGGTTAGAGCGATGAGTACGGCTGAGCTGCTCCATAAGCAAGGTGATACACCACACTCCCCCATTGTACACCTGCCCCTTAGGTGTCATCACATAACTTCTTTGGGAGGGGTGGATTAGAGGGTGAGGTATACTGGTGAAAAGCTAATCCTACTGGAATGGTGATGGCTAAGAACTCCAGGATACCCTTGGGTTCCACAGTTGGCCCAAGTATGGTCTGCGAAAGTCTGAGGGCTAGGAAGTAGCTGGTAGACCCAGCATAGACATAGGGCACTGAGTAGTAACTCCATAGGATAATGCAGGTACCCGTGCAGTAAAAAAAAAAAAAGGTACATTTGGCAACCATCTCTTCTTGTTTGGCCTTTACGCTCCCTCTTTGTAGCAGTTCTAAAGTTAAACTTTTTTTAAAAAAGGCCTTACATACTCAACAGCCTAGGAAACTGGTGGCTAATCCTTAGTATCTCAATGTTATGACTTGAGAAGCTTCCTTTGTTTCCCATTTGAGCCAGCTTATGAGGCTGATTTGAGATTCTTAACATGATAGATTGTTTTATTCATTTCTGTGTTATCTGCTAGGTGAGTATCTGAGCTGTAAGCATTTCTGGCGAGTCCATCCCATTCCTCATTTTTCATAAGGACAGGGCTTCTTTTAGCACAGGTCTTACCTTTTGTGCCTAAAGTCAACTCAGAGTTTCCTTTAATCCAAACTGTTCATCTCTGCCTTTTTCTGAACCGAAGAATAGCGGAGAAAAGGTTCGTCACTCTCTGGATGTATACAGGCAGCTCGGATATTATCTAGACAAATCTCAACTTTTCAGGAAAGATGACCAGCTATGTGTCTTCTATGAAGGTAATAGCAAAGGGCAACCAGTAACAAAGTTAACTATTTCTAGATGTTTGCCTCATGTCATCGCCTTTTGTCATACTTAAAATAATAATAGCCATTTCCAGGTAGATTACAGCTCATTCAACAAGAGCATCGTGGCTTTATGAAAAAGGGGTGAGCTGTAGAACTATTCAAGAGGCAATACCTTGGTTCTCTGTACATAGTTTTACAAAATACTACAAAATGGATTACTCAGAGTATATTAATGGCCTCCTCCCTCTTCTCTATTTTTGTTTAAGCTATGGTAATCGTCCTGTATAGTTTAGGTTATTGCAATGGATAATCCATGTATTGAACATAATGTAGTTGCTTTAGAACATCTAGTGTTATGATATCAGTGTTGCAGTAGCAGTCCCCCTCTGCAGCCCCCATTTTTCTGGCAGTTCATGTTGTGGTGTTAAGGTGTGCTTGTTGTCATCCTATTTTATCTTAGGAAACAATGATGTTCATCGTGTTACATTGCTGCAGTCATCACACTTGGGTTATCCTGTCGTCAGGTGGTCCCGCAGTTAGCCAGAGTTCCAAAGTCTTGGTCCGGCGTCGGTTGCTGTCGCTTCTTCCCTGACGTCAGTGCGCCAGGGGTATATAATATGCATCCGATGCCATTTTCTTCAGTCTTTCTTGCCACGCGGTGCCCGAAGCAGAAGCAGTTCGCAAGTGCCGGTCGGCCGACTCATGCGATTTTTGAAGTTGAATTTCAGATCTGAAGTCTTCAATAAAGCTAAGTAACCCGTTGGGGAAACCTTTTTCTTGCCTCAGACTGATGTCAGAAAAGGTTAATTGTATTTCTTGTGGGAAGCAATACCTCAAAAGGACTTCCACTCTTACTGTATTCCATGCCTAGGCCCTGATCATGACGTCACTAGTTGTCGGTTTTGTGCTAGATTCAAAAAACGCACTATAAAAAGGCGTTTTAAATTTGCTTTGCACTACTTTGGCCGATGGTTCAGTTATACCATGCCGTCGGATCAGCCGACGACCTCAATACCGAAAAAACTCAAAGGCAAGGATAAAGACAGGCATCCGAGGTCCAAAACCGACGACGAAACCTCTTCTAGGCCAGTCGTCGGTTCTCAGTGAGGCGCTTTCGCAGTCTCTGACACCCACTACATCAGAGCCACAGGCCACTTCCGACTCCCACGTGGAGACATCTAGGCCTCTGGAAACTCGAGGTATTGGGCCTACGGAAACTAATCCCTCAGATGGGTCCAGAGCCGCTGAGGAGGCATCGGCTTCTGAGTGTGTTTTCAGACCTTCACAACTTACCATTAAATCAACAGCCAAGACAAAGGTACCATTAAAGACAAAGAAACAAGTACAGCATTCTCCTGGACAGTCCTCCATGCCTAAGAAACAGATGCTTAAAATGGCCGAAGACCTCATTACTCTAATCAGGGGTTCCCATCCCTCTCCTGAGAAAAGGCCTAGGCAGGATACAGACTATGACTCCTCTGATCAGGTTTCCATTTCCTCTGATTCCTCTTCAGACCAGGGATACTCTTTACCCCCCTATGAGGACTTTGATGCTGAGGAATCTATCCCTTCAGCCTCTCCTCCTGAGGATTATTCTTTTGGGGAAACTTTACATAACATGAGGGAGCATTTCCATTGGGAAAGTCAGGATTACTCAGAATCCAGGAAAAGGCTCAGGGATTTCCTCTTATTGCCTCAGCACAGGCCCCTGGCTATTCCGCCTGTGCTAGACATTGTGGATGATGTGTTCTCTGAATCCAGCTTATCTCCTGACTCTTTGCCCCCTGCTCCAGCCAAGCCAGATAGGTATTATAGAGTCCCTGACTCTCACAAGGTTCTTTTCAAAAACCCTTCTGCAGATCCATAAACTATTTCACAGGGTCCAAAAGGGGTTAAGGCTTCCATTGCAAAAAATCCAGTACCCTCTGACAGAGATTCCAGAGCTTTGGATAGATGGGGTAAGAAAGTATATACATCTGCAACTTTAGCAGTAAGAGCTTTAAATTGCCAGTTTCACATGCTTAAGTACCAACAATATTTAATGGCTCAGTTAAAACAGAAAATGCTTGCTAGCTCAGAAGCTGCTGATTGTAAAGAAATGCAGGATTTATTGCATGCAATTGAACAGGTGGGAAAACATACTCTGCAATGTGGTTTTGATTCTTTAGAGGCCTCTTGTAGAGCCGCAGTTACAGGTTCTGTTATTCGAAGACATGCTTGGTTAAAAGAACAGAGTTTACCTGATCATGGTAAGGCAAAGTTATTGGATGCTCCTTTACAGCATGATACCTTGTTTGGTGTTAAGGCGGAAGAGGTGTTAAAGAAAATGGAGGATAAAGCTAAATCTATGCATACAGTCAAGGATTTCTTACAGGTACAGCCACCTCGGTTTAGCAGAAATTGGCCAACAAAAATTGGTCCTTTCCAGTGTCAGACAGGCCACAGAGAGGCAGATACAGACGCCCAAGAGGCAGGTCTCAACCCCAAGGCTCAAACCGACAACGACAGTGGGGCACCTCAACCCCAAAAGGAGGTGAGGACAAGTCTCAGCCTTACAGGAAACCGTCACAATAACTTTCCTTTGCGTACGCCAAGCACATCCCTTTTGGAAGCCCCCTTAGGGAGAAAACTAGCACTTTTTTTCTCAAAACTGGCAAACAATCACCCAAGACAAATGGGTCCTGAATATTGTGTCTCAGGGTTACAGATTCCACTTTCATACTTTACCAAAGCTAAAAGGAATGCCAGACCTGCCACAAAATCAATGGGCAAAGGCACAAAAATAAATTACAGCCCTCATGGACATGAGAGCTATACAAAAAGTACCACAACTATACTGGACCTTTCAATTCTGAATACTTACCTGGATATTCCGAAATTCAAAATGTTGACATAACAGCAGCTTCTACCCATGCTGGGCAAGAAGGCTTGGCTTGTTACTCTGGACCTCAAAGAGGCATACATGCATGTCCCTATCAGACAAAATTGCAGAAGATACCTCAGATTCAAAGCTGGCACAATGCACTACCAATTCTCTGCACTGCCCTTTGGCTTATCTACTGCACCCAGGGTCTTCACAAAGTGCCTGGCACCAGTAATTGCATTTTGCAGACAAAAAGGAATTCAAATCTATCCATACCTGGACGACTGCCTTATTCAAGCAGAGACAAAGGACATTCTTCTACAGCATCTGGCATTTGTGAAAAAGGTTGCTAATTTCTCTAGGGTACACAGTAAATGAAAAGAAGTCAAAACTAGTGCCCTCACAACAGATTACATTCCTGGGTGCCAGCTTAAATACAACGGCCCAGATGGCTTACCTCACGCCAGACAAACAAGTCCAACTAACTCAATATTTTCAACTACTGGCAAAAACGTCCCATCTCCCTGCAAGAAAAATTCTGCAGGCCCTGGGATTCGTGGCATCCTGCATAGTACTAATACCATATGCCAGACTGCATATGAGGAAATTACAGTGGTACCTAAAAAGTGTTTGGACTCGACATTCTCACAGTCTAGAAGCAGTAATTCCAATGATTCCCTGCCTACAACAGGAGTTTCGATGGTGGGCACAGGCATGTCACCTAAACAAGGGTCAGCCTTTTACCCAACCCACAGTCAGGCAAACGCTAACAACAGATGCTTCGGATTACGCCTGGGGAGCACACATGGCAGGAAAATGCATTCAGGGCAAGTGGACCACAGACCAAATGCATCTTCACATCAATCAGATAGAGATGTTGGCTGTTCAAAATGCCCTAACAGCTTTCAGGGACCTTCTACATCCAGGACAACTATTACTAAAGACAGTTGACACCGCAGTAATGTGGTACATAAACAAACAAGGGGGCACTCATTCTTATCCCCTATGCAGGTAAGCCATGACCTTGTGGAACACAGCTCTAACGTACCAAGTTCACCTGCAAGCACAATTCCTGCCAGGAAAGAAAAATACTCTGGCAGATGACCTAAGCAGAAATATCATGGACCCTCACGAATGGAAATTGAATCCACAAATCTTCAGCATGATAACTCAAAAATGGGGATGCCTAGGCATAGATCTTTTTGCCTCCTGTCTGAATTGCCAACTACAAAAATTTTGCACAAGGACTTATCACAAACAAGCATGGAAAGTGGATGCTCTTCTGTTCAGCTGGAAAAAGCTAAAAGTCTATGCCTTTCTACCACTTCCTCTCCTTTCAAAGGTACTGCTAAAAGCCAGACAAGAAAAACCACAGATGATCCTGATTGCTCCAGACTGGCCACGCCAGCACTGGTACCCTATCTTAAGGAACTTGGCTCAGGGCCCACCATGGATTTTGCCCCAGATTCCACACCTTCTGACTCAACAAAACAATCAGATCCTGCACGGTCAGCTCAAAACCCTAAACCTGCCTGCATGGCAGATACTTTAGTTAAATAGGCAACACCTCTCTCTAAAGCCGTTATGGATGTCATTTTGGAGGCCAGGAAGCCTAGCACCAGGAAAGCTCACAGCCTTGACCCTCTTGTTCCAAACATTCCTCAGATTTTACAATACTTAACTGAGGTGCTGAACAGAGGCCTATCCTTTTCATCAGTTAAGATCCACGCCTCTGCCATTTCAGCACATTACAACACGGATCCTCCTTTATTCTCTCATCCCTTGCTAAAGCAGTACCTCAGAGGGGCTAAAAACATAAGACCGCCCCGGAGAGCACCAACACCAACTTGGAACCTCAGTTTTGTTTTGGAAAAACTGACTCTACCACCTTTTGAGCCAGCCAATACAGCCAATCTAAAATTTTTATCATGGAACACAGCTCTGCTCCTGGCAGTAACTTCAGCACGAAGAGTCTCAGAGCTACAGGCATTAATGGCAGTGGAACCTTTCATAATTTTTCATCAGGACAGGGTATCTTTAAGGACAAACTCTACCTTCATGCCAAAGGTGGTATCTAGTGTGGCTCTTAACCAAACCATCCATTTGCCTACTTTTTATCCAAACCCCCAAAATAAAGGGGAGAAATTTCTGCATTCTTTGGACATACACAGGCAGCTATGCTTCTACTTGGACAAAACAAAAGCTTTCAGGAAAACTGATCAACTGTTTGTAATATATGCTGCAGGATTACAAGGCAAGGCTATCTCAAAGCAGACTATATCCAAATGGATAGGACACTGTATTTGGTACTGCTACACACAGCATGGAAAATCAGTCCCTAATAACATTAGACCTCATTCCACCAGGGCAACAGCCACGTCAGCAGCCTTTCTCAGAGGAGTACCTACCAAGGAAATTTTGGAGGCTGCAACTTGGAGTTCAGTGCACACCTTCACCAAGCATTACCACCTGCCTCTTTACTCTAAATCCAGAGCAGGATTTGCCACTGCAGTTCTGCAGGGCCTCTTAGCCAATCCTAACTCTTTATAGACCAACCACCCAAACTTAGCTTTGGGATTCAACCCAAGTGTGATGACTGCAGCAGTGTAACACGATGAACGTAGTACAGTTTTGTACCTACCATAAATGTAGATGTTCGAGTGTTCACACTGCTGCAGTCCAGGTTACCCTCCCTCCATTCCCTCTAAACTAGCTGGACTTATCTATACCCTTCTACCCTATACAACCTTTGGGGTGTATTTGCTGGTAATTGAAGGTATTGTTTTTATTTTTTTGTATATTTTTGATTAGCAATATGTATTGCCTACCCACTTGGGGGCAACTGACATCTGGGGCAAGAAAAACTGAAGAAAATGGCGTCTGATGCATATTATATACCCCTGGCGCACTGACGTCAGGGAAGAAGCGACAGCAACCGACGCCGGACCAAGACTTTGGAACTCTGGCCGACTGCGGGGACCGCCTGGCGGCAGGATAACCCAAGTGTGATGACTGCAGCAGTGTGAACACTCGAACATCTACATTTATGGTAGGTACAAAACTGTACTTTCTTCATGTTTCACTGTTGCAGTCCTGACTTCTGGGATTTCCTGGTGTGGAAGCCCTTGGCTGGCCCGACTACCAGAGTAAAAATCTCCGTCCTCCTGAGGCTGGCGAATGTCCTACCCTGACGTCAGTATGCTTGGGTATAAAAGGGGCCAGCCAACACCATGACATCAGTGTTTTCTTGCCATCAGAGCCTGAAGCAGTGTTTTAGTAACTGCAGCTCATGATCACCAAAACTCTCGAACTTAACCCTTACCCATAATTCTCCCCTCTCAGTTACCTGAGATTTTGTTTGCAGAAGACCAAAAGAAAGAATGAACGAAAGAAATCCCAAGCATTCATAGAGACCATATCTGGAACTATATGCATATGTCATCAGCAATTATATTCGCTGTTCATTTTACTAAGAATCCAACAGAAGGGGGGTGGAGGGGAGTCAAGGATAAATGAAAATAGACACCACAGATGGAACTTATGCTACATAATTTCATCTGATGATGTAAATTTTCATTTTATCCTTGACATATGGGACAGAGTCCCCAGCTACCTTAGTAGCCCAAGTTGCTGCTGCACAAATTTCATCCATATAAGCTCTAGAATGAAAGACTGTTGAAGTAGCCACAGTTCTAGTAGAATGTGCTCTAGCATTTTTTTGCAGTTCAACCTCCTTTTTGTTATAGATGAAAGTTGTATAGTCTTTGAGCCTTCTATCCAATATCACCTTGCTCACTGGTTTGCCAAGTTTTGTACTTGAGAAGGAAGTAAACAGTTGGTCAGATTTCCTGATGTCCTCAGTTCTTTGCAAATAAAACTGCAGTTTTCTGTGAGCATCTAACAAATGTAATCAATATTCACTTTTGTTGATGCAGTTGGGAAAGGACATGGGCAAATTAATGATCTGGTTGATATTGGCCTCGGATACTACAAGTAACCCTTCCTTTCTACCTAAAGAAACACTGTCTTTGTGAAAAATCAAGTAGGGTAGCTTATAAGACAAGGCTTACATTTCTGAAATCCTTCTAGCAGAAGTTATAACCACTAAAAGCGTAGTTTTCCAGGATAAAAAACTTTAAATCACAATCATCCGTTGGCTCACAGAGAGGTTGAACAATAGCTTGCAGCACCAAGGATACATCCCAAGATGCAGGGTAGCCTCTTTAAAAGGCGGTCTTAGCAAGAGAGTTCCTTTTAAAAAGGCCTTACAAAGCTTATGAGAAGCCAGAGAAGATTCTTTAAAACCATTATGAAAGTTGGAGATTGCTGCTAACTGAAATTTTAATGGTAGAAGGAGAAGCTCCTGTATTGAAAAGTGAAGCTAAAAATTTTAGAATTTTATTAATAGGTGCTGACAAAGGGTCAATATTGTCACAAGCCCGCAATGTAAACCTTTTCATAGTTTGGTACTAGACTATCTGCCCTGGGGCATTTATAAGCCTAGCCATAGTGATGTGGCTTTCGCCACCCCAAGTAATGGTACAAAAGTGTACAGAATATATTTAGAATACTATGCCTCTGTCTAGTAGTGACACAGTGAATACCCCCTTACATAATAGAATTAGTTTACTGTGCCTCTATCTAGTAGTGATACAGAGATGACCCCTGGGGTAAACCTACGAACTCCCATCCACTTGTCAAGATTTCTTTTGAAAAGAGTCAGTGAGGGGCTCTGCCTAACATGAACTGGGATTCTGTTCCAGAGAATGGGAAGCCTCTGAGTTATGAATCTGTCCCTCCAGCATGTCCTATTCATATTTGTGCTGAGGTTCAAATCTTTAGCTCTCGTGGTTCTGATGGATTTGGATTTTTTGAGGTGGAGCATGTCCATCAATTCCTGATTGGACATGGCCTTGTACGTCAGGCGCAGATCACCTCTGAGTAGGCAGTATGCTACTGAATAGAGTTGGAGTTTCTTTAGTCTGGCAGCATATGACATATGTTGGAGACCCTTGATCCTCTTGGTGAGGTACTTTTGGGGTCTCTCTAGCTGTTGCAAGTGCCGGGTGAGGTACATACCAAATGGGGCATTGTACTCAATCATGGGCCTGATAAGGGAGGAGTACAGGGGCACAACGACCTCCTTTGATCTGGATGTGAATCCCTTCATGATAAGGTGGGCAAGGTAGAAAGTCTTTCTAACCACTTTGGCAACGTGGGTGTCAAATGAGAGGTCACTATTGACTTGGGTCCCCAGGTCTCTGATCACTTTTTCCATACTCAGTGGGTTACCGCCTATGTGATAATTTGTGGGCACTGTTTTTCCCAAAGGGGATGACTATACATTTTTTGGCATTTAGTTTAAGGCCATGACTCCGGCACCAGTTGTCCGTTTCAGTGAGGCCTTTCTGTAGGATGTATGTGTCAGCTGGTGTATCGACTATGGCGCCTAGTTTGCAGTCATCTGTGAACTTTGTCAGCCACAATCCTCCCATGTTTGCTTTCACATCTGAAAAATAAATGCCGAACAAGAGGGGTCCCAGGACAGAGCCCTGTGGGACACCACTTGCCACTGGCTTTGAGTCTGACATGGCTCCAGCGATTTTGACTTTATGGGTTCTATCCTTTAGCCAGTTTGCCACCCATCTTGTGACATATGGATTTACATTTAAGCTGTTGAGCTTGTCTATGATGCCAGAGTGGGGTATTGTGTTGAAAGCTTTAGCCAAGGCCAGGTAGGCTGTATGGACTGCTTTGCCCTCGTCAATGGCTCTAGTGACTGTTTCGAAAAAGTCAACCAGGTTCAAAAGGCAGGATCTGCCTTTTACAAAGCCGAACTGGGTGGGATCATGTGTATGTAAGTCCCCAATGTCTCTGTTTATTAGTTCTATAATGATTCTTTCCATAGCTTTGCAGACCAGGCTGGTTAAGCTTGTGGGGCGGTAGTTACCAGGGTCAGTAGAGGTGCCTCCTTTGTGGAGTGGGACTACTGTTGCTGTACGCCAGTTTTCAGGTACATATCCTGTAGTAAGGCTAAGGTTAAATAGCATTTTTATGTGCGGGTTTAGCTCTTCTTGGAGTTCACGTAGCACGCAACCCGGGATACCGTCGGGTCCCATTGATGCTGTGTTTTTAGCTTTGCTGAGGGCGGTTCTCACCTGGACATCTGAGATGACAGGGAGGTTACATTCAGCTGGGATAAGTATTTCTTCTTTTGGGGGTGAGGGAGGGGAGAAATTTGCACTGAACCTGTCTGCCAGAATGTTGGCAATATCTGTGGGTTCAGTGTATTTTTTGTCATTGTGAACTAACTCTGAACATATCTGAGGGCTTCTGCCCAGGTTTCTAACATAGCTGAAGAAGGCCTTGTGGTTATCTTTAGTGTCCATAGCGATTTTTCTCTCAAAGTTGGCCTTGGATGTTTTTATGAGAGAACGTAGCTTTCTACTAGTGCTGATCATAGATGCCTTCTCTTAATGGGATTTTGCTCTCTCGTGCAGTAACTTCCTTCTTTTGTTATACAATTTGTTTATGGCTGGGGTCCACCAGACAGGACGCCTGCCCTTGGTGGAGAGGGTCTTGATTTTATTTGGGATTGCATGATCCATGCATTCTTGGAGATGTCCGTAGAAAGCATTTGTGAAGGACTCTGCATTGTGGGATGTGGTTTCCACTGTCCCAGTGGGCTTAAAGGATACCATCTCAGTTTTAAGAAGTGTAAAGTCGGCTTTTGAGAAGTTTTTCACTGTAGTCTTTTCCATTTATTAGTGTAAAAGTCACAGGTGGATGGTTTATTAGAGGCTATATAAGGATATGATGGACCAGGGAAGAGAGCGTAGATTGCCAGGCTAGTAATGGAACTAGAGGAACCAAGCTGTCAGCTTGAGGTTAGAGTATTTGGCTGGACTAATCCCTCTGGATGGAACAGTAGGTTTAAAGCTGGGTCCTGAATCAAAGGTTGATGAACCAGAAAAGGCCAAAGAAAGGGGAAGCGTATTTGTCATGGCCAATTGGGTCCAATGAGGATCGCTTTGCTCTTCAGCCTGATGAATCAGGGGGAAAGTCATAAAGAAGTCTGGAGGGCCAAGTGCGTAGAAGAGCATCCCTTGGTGACTCATCCAGAGGGGGAATCAGGGTAAAGTAGTTTCACATGTTTAGGGGAAAAGTGAGTAGGGTACAGCAAAACTGGCCCCACTGGTGGAAAAACTTTTCCATCACCTTTGGACTGAGAGACCATTTGTGAGGCAGGAGAATGCACCGGCTTAGTGTGTCTGCTATCACATTGCAACTCCCCAGATTGTGCATTGCTATTAGAAAATGGTTGGAAGAGATCACCCACTGCCACACTCTTGAGAGCTTCTCGACATAGGGGATAGGATTTGGTTCCTCCCTGTTTGATGTACCAAACCACTGACGTATTGTCTGTTTGAATTGCAATTATCCCTAAAGGATAAGCAGTTTGAAAGGCTTGCAACACTTAACAGCACTGCCGTCAGTTCCAGGGCATTGATTTGCAGGTTGGCCTCTATGGAGGACTAAGTGCCTTGGACAATCTTGCCCAATGCCCAGATAATCCTCCTCCCCCAATCTGGGAGGCATCTGTGGGCACTATGGCCTTGGTTTGTGTCAGAAGAAAAAATTCAAGCGAGTCACATCTGCCTCAGGTGACGAAAAACGTCTTTATTTGCAGCTAACCCGATTACAGCAGCATGTTGGCCAAGATGATCTCAATCTGATCAGCTTGGTTACTGACATCACCTTTTATACTTTTCTGTTACTAACCAAAATAGCTTTTGTTACATTTCTAACAGTTGACAGTTGGCTATAAAAAACATCTAGGATCACAATTTACCTCAGAAAAGAATGTTTTACCTCAAAACCACAGCTAGTGTAGAATGTTTATCTCAAAACCACAGTGGTAGCTGGAATTTTCTAGAGCCTGCCTCAGTAAATTAACTCTTGTTCAGAAGTATAGAAAACCGATGTTATTCAAGTTTATAAGCAAACTACATCTGTCATAGGTAAAGCCCATCTTTAATAAACATGGTTCAATGACCTTTTCTTACCAACACTTCAGCAAATAGCATATTCATTTTGCTAGATGGGAGAAAGTGACAAATAATAATAATGTGTTTTAAAAATTTTCTCTTAACATTTCCCCCCTCAAAACACTTTTATTTGTCTTTTTATTTCAGCAATGTATGGTAAAAACTAAGTTTTTCTTTGCATGCATTACTTCATTTGCAAGACAAACTTTTAAACTTCAAAACATTTGCAAAAGTCACATTTCAATGTATTCACTTTCACCAGTCTGTTGCAACTGCTGGTACATCGTCTTCGTAACAGCAGTATCAACCAGTCTTTGTAGAAGACCTCTGATACAGGGTATACAACAGCAACCACATACCACCACGATAGCCACAGCGACTCCGACAGACACCAGGAAACTGCTGATGAGATTACTCCATTTTCCAAACCACGCTTGTAGAAAGTCTGTAAAGGGATTACTTACCCCAGAGTTCTCTGCCAATTCTTCGGATAACATTTCCAAACCTTTCAAAGCTCGAGTGATGCTCCCATCAGGGGCAGTGTTATTCGGAATATATGTACAACAGAAAGTCCCAAACATCCTGCAAACTCCTCCTTCTTTGGCCAGGAGCATATCCAACGCAATTCGATTCTGCCATGCCACCTGCGAAGTGGTCTCCAGTTGTTCAGCAATACTTTTTAATGCATCTTTGGTATAGTTCACAAAAATGCTGCTGGTTATCATGAATGCTCTCTAAACAAACGTGTGGAGTACCTTCTTCTGGAGTCGGCAAAAGTGTCGCCGGATTAAGAGTAGTACATCTTTCTATGGTCATATGTGGCTGTGTCAGCAGCACTGTCATACATGACAAATGTCGACTAGGAGATAAAAAGGTTATCTTATCTTGCAAAAGTATAGTAGCTACTGAATGTGGAACTCGCAATTTTAATGGGTGAAACAAAACTAATGATGCTGAGGCTTGCACTGCCATGGCGGCTTCCACTACAGCTTGAACACAGTGCGGCAATGCCCTTGCAACAGGATCTAATCTGGAGGAATAAAAAGCTATCGGTCTCTGTTTATCCCCATGTACTTGTACCAGAACCGAAGTCATATATCCTCCCTTACAATCAACCATTTGTACAAATTGCTTAGAATAGTTCGGAAAACCCATAACAGAGGATCCTGCTATCAATTGCTTAATTCTATTAAATGCTTGTATTGCCTTATCTGTCCACTGTATATTACTTTTAGCTGCCATGGGAGTGTCCTAGATCAGTGCGGTCAATGGCCCTACTTCTTCAGCATAATTAGGAATCCAACTTCTACAAAAATTAGTCACACCTAAAAACGACATAATCTCCCGCTTAGTCGTAGGCATAGGTGCTTCAAGAATTGATTGTCTTCTTTTATTTTCCAATTGTCTACCTTCCTGCGAGATTAAATAACCCAAGTACTTTACTTGTGCTTTCCACAATTGTAACTTCTCTTTATTTACTTTATGTCCTTGCTCAGCTAAAAAAACTAAGAAGGGCTAGGGTATCCTTTTTACAACTTTCCTGCGTGGTTGAGGCCAACAAAATATAATCTACGTACAACAGAAACTGGCTTCCCTCTGGGGGAACAAACTGAGCTAAATTTGCAGCCATTTCTTGAGTGAATATTGTCGGACTTTCACAATAACCCTGTGGCAATCGGGTGTATGTGTATCTTTTACCTTGGAAAGTGAATGCAAACCAAAATCTACTCTCCTTGTTTAGTGGTATGGAAAAAAGGCATTGCTTATATCTATGACGGAAAAATATCTGTGCTGAGGTAGTAAATCATTAAGTAATGTATAGTGGTCAGGGACCACCGGTGCTCTTGGGATCACAGCTGAATTAACTGCTTGTAAATCTTGAACCAACCTCCATGACCCATCCGGTTTCTTTACAGGAAACAACGGAGTATTGCAGGGTGAATCTGGGCATTCAACAAGAATTCCTACCTGTTTTAGCTGTTCAATAACTGGCTTAATTCCTTCCTCCGCTTGTTTACTTAACGGATATTGGTGCTTACGAGGTCTAAAACCTGACTTTGCAGTTATACAAACTTCACCTGCTGTTTTCATTAATCCTACATCTCCTTTACCTTTTGACCATAAATCTACAGGCAAGGCACTTAACGCACTGTCTTCCTTTTGAGTTAGGAAGATTTGTCATGCCATTTCTGTTTTGTCATCCCTGAGGTGCACACTTGGTTGTGCCCAAGTCACCCAATTTAATCTTTGTACCTGGATCTGTTGATCTTTCAACTGACTTTCAGACATCGTTACCTTTTTCGCCAAATCTACCCAATGTGTCCCCACTGCTTTAGTAACTGAGATATGTGGGCTATAACTTGAGCGATATAAAGAACTCATTTCCTTAGTCAAAGTACAGGTTACTACTGTATTACCTTGCGTATCCCAAACCATATCATTCAAAATTATCCCTGCACACTTGTGCTTAAAGAATTCTTTTTCAAATTCTTTATCCGGACCAGGGGCTTATAGAACATTGTACAATGTAAGTGCACCGCAACCTGCGGTGACCCGCTCCTAGATTTACTTAGAGCTAGATTGATCAACTCTGTATCAACCCTCCCCGGGCCATCTGAAATCAAGTCTAGGCTATACCAGTAAAACAAGTCTTGTACTCCCTGTACTACTAAGCCATCCGCTAACCTTTTTGCCTCAATACCTTTAGGTGTGTGAATTGCCGCTATTCCAAACACATGCATCAAATCTCTACCCAGCAAATTAACTGGACAAACTTTTGATATAATTACCCTACACCTAACAGTTTGGTTTGTTTGCGGATCTGTGAACAGTAGAGGATGAGACAGTGGTTCCTTATAAATTTTCCCGTTTGCCGCTTTTACAAGGACAAACTCATCTGTTTCGCATTTCGGAGGCAGAACTGCTGGACCCAAAAGTGTATGCGATGCACCTGAATCACATAAAAACTCCACTTTCTGTCCCTCAACCAAAAACTCTATCATGGGTTTCTGATCTAGATGCATAGCAATACCCAAATTTGCCAGGTTTATGACTTCACAGTCACAATCCCACCCTTCCATTAGAGTGTTTCTGACATTCATCGTAGAGAGTGTCTGCCTCTTCACTATCCCCATAATGAAGATGGCACCTTTCTTTACTATCATATAGTCATGCGGAGCCCTTGTTCATAAGCTGTGGGGGATGTTGCCACTCTTCATAGTCGGCAGCGAAGTGCCCACGTATACCGCATTTAAAACATTCTCCACGTTTTAACCTTTCCCTATAGGCTGAATGTCCACCCGGTTCATTTAACGTGTCCCGTTGCGGGCCCCCACGTTTTTTTTTACGCCACCATGGTGCCCTTGCCCCCTTTGGTCCTGTACTAGGAATATCCCACCATTTTCCCCTACTGCTAATACTTGTACTTTCTTTTTCTTTTTTACATTAAAATGTTGCTCAGCATGCCGTGCATATTCAAACAAAGGTTGCAGTCTACATGTTCTGTGATCTACCATATGCTTAGTTATAAAACTACTTATCGGAGCCTTACAACCCTTAAGAAAAGCATTTTTCAATTGCTGTTCATACGGACTGTCATTAGTCTGATCCTGCGGAATCATCATTCCACAATGGGTATTGAACACTTCTGTCAGTCTTACAATATAGTGATCTACAGATTCATCATCATTTTGGATGCACTGATTTATTACTGTCCAATCTGCTCTTGGCCGCCACTTATCAGAAATTCTCTTTAACAGATAAGTGACTCGTGTGTCTAACACCCCAGAATTATGCTTTAATGTAGTGCCGTCATCTGCCTTACATGTCCAAGTACCACAAACTAAGTGCCAATCTGGACCTAAGATTTTTTGCACTACTTGTTCTACTTCTAAACCATTTAGATGATAACTTAAACGCATACAAACTATGTCCTCAGAAAACTTTTGAAAATTAACCTTGGGATGAGGAATACCATCTGTAGCTCGTTTTATATCCTCTCTAGCCCAGGGACGATAAACTAAAATAGTTGGTT
Source organism: Protopterus annectens (assembly GCF_019279795.1). NCBI lineage: Eukaryota > Metazoa > Chordata > Ceratodontiformes > Protopteridae > Protopterus > Protopterus annectens. The sequence goes on along the minus strand of NC_056747.1, from coordinate 889,114,971 downwards.
CTTGTCCAACATCTCCTGCTTGTGGGTTTGCAACTTGTATTAAGGGAAGAGCTTCTGAATGGTCAGAAAGTTTAATAGCCCAACGTCCTTGCCCTGCTGGTCCTGACCTTAACTGCATAGGTTGGTCTACCTGTTGCAAAGCAACTTTAGGTACTACGGGAATTTGTGGATACATTGGAGGGGTCACAACATTTCCATGAGCAGCTAATAACCCACCCTGTTTTACAGATCCCACATAAACAGACTGATACTGAGGAGGTTTCCCCGGTATGGCAGCAGCAATTTCACCATACGGTGGGGCGGTTGCCTGCCTTTGTACTGCACAAACTTTGTGTGCTCATCCTTCTTATCCTTATCTAAAAATAAAGCTACTTTTCCACTTGGCACCAGTGATCCCTTTTGATTTATTTTCTCTTTTTCCTGACACTGTTTTTCTTTTATAGCTCGTTTATTTGCTTCTTCTAACCATTTTTGTGCTTGGGGAAATCCCAATTGTCTCTGCTTTTTAGTTCTAGTTCCTGCATCCTTTTTCAAATCTCTAACCAATTTTGCACAGGCATTCTTATTCAGTGTACCATCAAAATCATATTTCAACTTCCACTTCTCAAAAATTTAACATTATTTTTGTTTAAACTTTTCATATACTTAGCATCAACATTTAAACAGGCATCACTCTCACACTTGCAGCAATTTGAACCCATGTTTTCCTTGATTTCTTATTTTAGGACTGTATATTTTAGGACTGCATCAAAATTATTTTTACAGGGCTTATTACAAAATGGGGCTATCTTAATGGGGATCCTAACAAAATAACAGGTAATCCTAACAAAATAACAAGTAATCCTAACAAAATAATCTTAACAATTATTCCTACCCACCCTTAACTAAAAATAAAACCCCTGTCGACAAGGTTAAATTAAATTAAAAGAAAATTGTTTTCATCCTACCTGAACCAGATGAGACTCCATTTCTCCTTTTGGTTCGGAAACCGTCCCTCAGATAGGGATCAGAGAGTGGCCGGCCTCTTTCCAACAACAAATCTTCGGAGGGCTTTCCGTCGAGGGAATCTTAAGATGAGAAACCCTCACCTGCGCAGGTTTTTCGGTCTCTCTGACGGTCTGATCCGTATCTTCGTAGAGGTTTCCGGTCCAAAGGACCAAAATGTCAGAAGAAAAAATTCAAGCGAGTCACATCTGTTTCAGGTGATGAAAATTTCCTTTATTAACTGCTAACCAGATTACAGCAGCATGTTGGCCAAGATGATCTCAATCTGATCAGCTTGGTTACTGACATCAACTTTTATACTTTCCTGTTACTAATCAAAATAGCTTTTGTTACATTTCTAACAGTTGACAGTTGGCTATGAAAAACATCTAGGATCACAATTTACCTCAGAAAAGAATGTTTTACCTCAAAACCACAGCTAGTGTAGAATGTTTACCTCAAAACCACAGTGGTAGCTGGAATTTTCTAGAGCCTGCCTCAGTAAATTAACTCTTATTCAGAAGTATAGAAAACAGATGTTATTCAAGTTCATAAGCAAACTACATCTATCATAGGTAAAGCCCATCTTTAATAAACATAGTTCAATGACCTTTTCTTACCAACACTTCAGCAAATAGCATATTCATTTTGCTAGATGGGAGAAAGAGACAAATAATAATAATGTGTTTTAAAACTTTTTCTCTTAACAGTTTGTAAAGGAACAAAGGGGAGGCCTAGAAGTACTACTTTGGAGTGTATCCACCATGCTAGATCTCTTTTCCAAAGACTTGTGATTGAAATCATGTATGACATGAATTGGTACAGTATCGACCATTGAGTCGTAAGCAACTATTTTAATAATCTCATGTGATTTCTTGCCACTGGAACTAGAGTTATAGTAGCCACCATGGACCCTAGGGCTTGCAGAACTGGACGTGCAGTCACTTTCCTGTTGATTATTTTCTGGACCTGCATTCTGTGATTTTCTCTAATCTTGCTTGGGGAAGGGAGGCTATGGAAGTCCTTGTGTTTAGTATCGCTTCTGTGTACTCTAGGAGTTAGTTATGATTTTTCAAAATTTTAGTTATCCTTAAATAAGAACAAGTCTAAAGGACGTGATCTCTTGAGAAGAAATGAGCCAGTCGTCTAAATGTGTAAACACACTGAATCCCTGCAGTCTCGTGTGAGTTGGTACTGCTGCCATACATTTGGTTGAACACCCTGGGGGCTGTGGTGAATCCAAAGGGCAGAACTCTGAATTGATAATGACTGGCTCTAGCCAGAAGCAAAGAATACTACTTGAACGTTTTTCCATTTTGATATGGTAATACACATCCTGAAGATCTGTTGAGCACATCTAGTCATCCTTTTCCAGAAATGGAAGAATGGTATGCACCGTAACCATCTGGAATTTGGTTTGCCGAACCGACTTGTTCAGCACACTCAGATCGAAAGTTGGTCTCCAGTCGTCTGGCTTTTTTGGAAGTTAAAGGAATCTTGAGTACGTTTCGGACTCTCTGGTCTGGTGGGACCTCTTGTATTACTCTTTTTAGCAGTTTTTGTATTTGAAAAACTGCATGTCCCCTCTGATTGAATGGGACATCAGAGATTTTCCTGCATACGGAAGGAGGAAAGGAAAAGGATGTTGCATATGAAATGAGCCTGTGTACTCAAGCATCTGAAGATATTTGTAGCTAGGCTTTGAGGTGCAGGGATAGACATCCCATGACTGCCTCCAGAGGAAGACAATTGTGCCTCCTTTCAAGAGTGCTGAAATTGTTTGCCAGAGAAAGAATCTGTAAAACCCTGATTCTGCAGTCCACCTCTGATGGGATGGCATCTTCCATTTAAGTTCCCCCCTATGCCTGTGAGGGAACTCCCTCTACATGTGTCCTGAAAAAGCCCTTGGGACATCTTGAACCACATTTTTCACTGTTTCTCTGATTTCTAGAGAATGGTCATTGAGGAGTGGAAAAACATACACCTATAGCAGAAAGGGTCTTTCCATTTTTCTTACACCTGGATAATGTGTCTTTAGCTTCTGGGCCAAATAAGGAAGATCCATCAAAAGGTACATAGATGAATGGCTCCACAGAATCACACAGGCACATCCAGGTGTGTCTTCTATTGGCAAAGCTGGAACCCACCACTCTTGTTGTCCCCTTCGGCTGTTTGGACAGTGAGTCACATGGATAAGTTAGATACAGACTGTAAAGTAGCCAACTGGGAGGCAACTCTTTCTTAGACTTCATCAGAGACTTCTCCTGAGTGGGTATCCAATAACTCCTTGATTAGATCCCTTTGCAGTTTGGTAAAGTGTGCTAAAAATTCAGGGACCTCAGTGCAAAGGTCAGTGATGCATAGACTCTCTTCCCAAACCTATCCATTGACCGAGACTCTCTGTTAGGTGGATGGATAGAGGAATCCTCTTCAACTAGTTCTTTTTTAGTTGCAACCGCTGTGACCATGGCATCAACAGCTAAACCCTTAGATCAGAACTGCTTATCTTCCCGGGGGCGGTTATAATTTTGTCAGGTCTCCTGGAGATGGGCTCAATGGTATCAGGGGCCTTCCACACCCATCGAGAGATCAACTTGATGAGCTTAACCATGGGCAGAGTCACCCAAGAGTTAGATGGGTGAGTGTCAAATGCCTGCAGGTATACTGACTCAGAAGAAGTATTTTGGGGCTTCCATTCACCCCTTTGCTTCAGAATCTCCTGGATGTTTCTGAAGGAGAAATCATCTGTGGGTGACCTTGGGGATCCTTCTCTTTCATCGAACTTGTCTTTGGTGATTGACTCCTCTGGAGAATCCATGTTCTTCATCTTGCACTTTTTCTTAGGGACCTCCTCAGTTGGATGATCTGGTGAGGTACGAGAAGAGCCGGCAACTACTTTTTGGAAATCCTACAGTTTCAGCACTCGCTGACCCAGTGGAGGCACAGGTTGAATATCCAGACAGTAAGAAGGCAAGGATATCTGCTCTGAGGCGGAAGGGGGACAACGGATTGATTACTGTAGTCAAGGCTCTCTCTATAGCCTCAGAAGCTAGCCCACCCGAAAAGGGAAGGGAGCTTGGAACTGTGGTCACTTCCCACTCTGAGCAGACACCTCCCAAGACTGAAGCCAAAGACGAACTGATCCATGCTGAGGACCCAAAGCACAGGGAGGGCTCTGACAAAATAGGAGTTGAGACTGGCAGATAGGCTCCCAGACAACTTCGATTCAGACTGAACAGAAGAGCTTAGAGCAAGAGACACTTCCATAGGTAAGGATATCTTCGGATCCAATTCAGTCGGCACCTGACAGATCGGAGTCGAGGGCTCTGAAGTCCAGGTAGATTAATCATGGAGAAATCCTCAGGTTGTTTACTTGGGGCCAATGCGGTCGGCACCAAAGGAAATTCCTCCACTGATATCTTCTGTGCCGATGAAGCAATATTTTTCTGCACAATGATCTCTGGTGCCAAAGACTTTTTGGCCCAAGTTGACTCTGTTCCATGGAATTCTTTGGAACCGAGGACTGAGGTAAAACATCTGTCAGTTCTTTGGAAACTGGAAGAACCAAAGACTTAAACTTTTTGGAAGCTGGCGCAGAGAGAGATGTAGGCACTGATAAACTCCTCTTTTTTTGCCTTTTCCAAAGTTCTGGTTGAAGAAGAAGACGAAGCGGGAGAAGACACATCAGTTTTGCTTTTAAATGTCTGCGATCCAGGTGTATTCTCAGTGAAAACAGTTAGTAAAAGCCCTTAAAGATGAACTTGTTCTTCCTATCCACTAAGGCCTTTTGACTGAAGGAGTGACAGATGGAACAATCTTCCTGGAGATGTAAGAGCCTCAAACAGAATACGCACAGTAAATGTGCATCAGAAAAACAAATTTTTATGCCCATATTTCTGACATCTCTTAAATCCAGAAGGGGTTTTAGGTTTATCAGTCATCTCTGACTAAAACCTGACACAAAGCAGGTACATGCACGTGTACACACACGGAATAGACCTCACACAACAACAATAGCAACTGAGTCTTCAAAAAAAATTTTTTTTTTTAAACAGTAAGAAAAGTTCCAAGAAGTACTGTTGGCAATGATAGTTAAGTGTCAAGAAGATGTAAAATTATGTAAAACGGAAGATGAGGGAGAAAGAGTATAAAATACACTGAAGTGTACAGAGTAAGAACAGGTAGACAATTAGTTATATTAATTATATTAAGGAAAAGACTGTAATCAAAAGTATAAGCAAGTTTTAAAATATAAAAATTGTCACAGCTTGAGTGCAGTGGAGAACCACGTCTGACATGGAAAGTGGCAAATGAGATCTGAGGTAACTGGGAGAGGAGGATTATGGGTAAGGGTTAGGCCTCTAGAGTTTTTGGTGATCATGAGCTGCAGTAACCGCTGAGTCTGTTCCGATGTTTGAAACCAAACCCATGTGTCCCATATGTTGAGGATAAATGAAAATGGACAACACAGATAGAATGTTATGGTATGTACATAACTTATTTTTTTCAATGTGTTGGTCAGTCCGTACCAGATAGAAGTCTTCTAAACCTAAGCATCCCGTTGGAGAACTCCTTTTCTCACTGTGGTAAGCAAATCTCATACTGAGACTTTCATACATTGTGTGTCACCTGGCTAGGCCCGGATCACGATATCCCTGGTTGTCGTTTTTTCACCCGTTTCAATTCTAGAACTGTCGAGTGTAGGGCCGAAATCTTAGGCATCTTAGTCTGCCGTCATCTTCACAGTGTTTGGTGTCCACTGGTAGTCCTGAGGTTGAGCTACCTAAGCATAGGAAGGACAAAGGAAAAAGACCCAAGCTTAGGGCCTCTGATGATAACCGTCCACCATCTGCCAGTCCCCCAAGGTTCATTGTAGCTAAGGAAGGTGAGGCACTTTTGCAGTCCCCATCTGTGACTGAGGTGGTGACACAGGCTTCTGTTGAGACCCGTACGGAGTCCGACATGCTGTTGTATCCTTCAACTTCTACACAGGCCTTGGCTTTCATTTCATTGGTTGGGTCCAGAGTCTCTCAGCAGACCTCAGCTTCTGATGAGCAGTCTTGAACTGGTGATGTTCCTTTGAGGTTTCCTGCCTTACAAAGAGACTGGCATCAGGATTGTGGGCGTACCTAGTCCCAAGGCCAAAGCTACTTATAAAAACGGTTCTACCTCAAGTCCTATGCCGAGGCCTACTGGCTCCCACACACTAGGCTATCAGCAAGATCTGGTCAAGTTAGCTGAGAACCTTATCTCCTTAGTCAGAGCTAGGCAACCTCCTTTGGAGTCTTCCCCAGGGGAAAAGGAAGAGGGATCCTACACCTGAAGTTTTCTCTGAACCTCCTGATTCAGATGAGGATTCTGACCAAGAGCTGTCTGTCTTTGAGGAGGAACCCTTCCTTACTGCTTTTGAAAATTCAGATTCTGAGGAGAAATCTGCCTTCAGTATCACCTCCTTAAGACATCACTTTTAGGGAAACACTCCATGCTATGAGAGCGCATTTCCAGTGATAGGCACAGGAATACCCACAATCTAAAAAGAGGTTTAGGGAGTTTCTTGACTTCCCATTTCACAAATCTTTGGTTATTCCTCTTGTATTGGAGGTGGTAGAGGATTTCTTTTGTGGACTCTTCCCTGAATCCAGATTCTCTACCTTCAGCTCCTCGAAAACAGACTGGTTTTACAGGGTGCTGGACTCAAATATCTCTTCAAAAACCCCTCTGCTCACCCAGAGGTTGTCACTCCAGGTCCCAAGGGAACAAGAGCCAGTTCTTCAAAGAACCCTTTACCTGCTGACAAAGAAAGCAGGGACCCTGTTAGGTGTGGTAAACAAGTCTACAGTTCTGGTACCCTAGCCATGAAGACCCTTACCTGCCGGTTTCATATGATAAAATACCAACAAAGTATTTTAGATAAAATGAAGCAAAAGATTTCCTCCCTGGAGGACAGTAACATTTCCATGGAATTGTAGGACCTTTGCAATTCCAGCTCACGGGTGTCGACACACATTACACTGCAGCAATGATGTATGGAGGCCTCTAGCCGAGCTGCTGTTTCTGGTTCTGTGATTAGAAGGCATGCTTGGCTTAGGGAAGAGACCCTACCAGACCATGTCAAATCCAAACTTGTAGATGCACCTCTGGATAAGGACTTCCTTTTCAGGCCAAAGGCTGAGGCTGTGCTAAAAAAGATGGAAGGTGAAGTAAAATCTATGCAAACTGTCAAGGACTTCCACCAAGTTCAGCCTCCTAGGTTTAGTAGAATTTTCCCAGTTTTCCTTTCAAGCAAAAAGTGGCCATAGATAACCCTAGAAGGAAAAGTGTCAAAGGCAGCATCAGTCTCAAAGGTCCAGACAGTGGTCCTCAGCAACCCCTAAGCAGGGGGGTTCTAGGCCACAGGGCCCTTGCAGAGAGCAGCAATGCCTTTTCCTTTCCCCTAAATGCCCCCTACTACTTTCTGCAGAAAAGGTAGGAGGAAGACTGTCCCTGTTCAAAGAAAATTAGTTTGTCATTACTTCAGACAAGTGAATTGTGAAAATTATTTCAGGCAGTTACGGGCTCTCTTTCAAAGAGCCCTTAAGATACTCCGGTTACCCAGATGTTCCTCAAAATCAAAGAGCAGAGCAGAGGCCCTTTCTCAGATTCACAACCTGTGTTCACAGTACTTCATGGAACCAGTACCAGAACATCAAATGGGGAAGGAGTTCTATTACAAGCTATTCTTGGTTCCCAGAAAGGAAGGCTCTTGTCTCCCTATTTTAAACCTGTCCACCCTCAATCAGTTCGTGCTGGTACTAAAATTCAAAATGTTGACTATTCAAAAACAACTTCTCATGATTGCCCCTCACGCCTTAATGGTCACCTTAGACCTAAAGGATGCTTACTTGCACATTCCTGTAGAGGAGTCTTGCAGATGTTTTCTTCATTTCATAGCAAGTACCAGTCACTTTCAGTTCTCTGCACTGTCCTTTGGCTTGTCTACTGCACCCAGAGTCTGTGAATGCCTTCTGCAGAACAAGAGGGATCCAAATTTTACCCCTGTGTAGAAGACTGCCTCATTCAAGCTACGAGTTGGTCAAAGCTTCTCAAGGATCTGGCCTTCACTTGGAACCTCCTCACCTCCTTGGGATTCACCATAAATCTTAGCAAATCCAACACAGACCCTTCCATTGGCATAGTTTTCTTGGGGCCTCTTCTGAATTCCTCCCTTCAAAAGGCCTTCCTTCCTCCAGAAAAGGTCTTCTTCGTAATTAATACTTCCAAAACATTATGCAGAGACTATGCCCGTCAGCCAGGGAATTCCTCATAGCATTAGGCTACATGGCATCTTGTATCCTTATGATCCCTCTGGCCAGGCAACACATGAAGAAGCTCCAGTGGTACCTCAGGAATCTGTGGTGCCAGCACTCACTGTCACTGGAGACAGAAATTCAGCTGATCACTTGTCTCAAAGAAAAATTTGCATTGTGGACGTAGGCATGCACCCAGATTCTGTGTCTCCCCTTCAGTTTCGTCCCCCAGGGCCAAACTTAAACCACAGATGCTTCAGAAACAGCCGGGGGGGGGCTCATTTAGAACACCTTCAATCCCAGGGTAGATGGAAAAATCAGTTCAGACACAAGCACATAAATTGGAAGGAACTAATGGCATTGCAAAAGGGCCTAGTAGCTTTCAAAGATCAATGAAAACCAGGAGTCCTGCTTGTCAAACCAGACATCACCATAGTCATGTAGTACATAAACAAACAAGGGTGCACTCACTCTTACCCCCTTTGTTGACTAGCTTTGCAGGTCTGGAAGTCGGCTCACTCACTGGGGTTTCATCTCATGGCACATTACCACCTAGAGACCCAAAACACCCTAGCAGATCATCTCAGCAGGAACTTGATGGACCCCCACACGTGCCATCTGCATTGGGAAATGTTTCTCAGCATAGTCCAGAAATGGAGATTCCCTACAGATAGACCTCTTTGCCACTAAAGAAAATGCTCAACTGAAAACATTCTGTCCCAGGACCAAACTGCTAACAGCTAGAGGACATATGCTTTCTCCTTCCTAGGGATCCACCTTTTCCTTTATGCATTTCCTCCCTTGCCACTTCTTCCATGGGTCCCCTAAAAATTAGGGAAGAAGGCCCAAGGGTTATTCTGATAGCCCCAGACTGGCCCAGGCAGCACTGATATCCAATCTCCAGCTGTCTTTTTTCACGTCTACGAGTTCACATGTGCTTCTTGCTTGGCCGTGGCTAAGTTTAAAACTTTTTCTATTATATACGTATTACTGTTTATCTTTAGAGATTTATTTGGTTCCAGATAGAGTTACTAGTGTTGCAGTAATTTTCAGATCTGTTGAGGTATTTTTTGACTTTAAAATTACTTAGTTGTTGAGAACTGGTTGGCCCTTGTTGTTCTCTGTTGGTATCCTGTGTGCTAGTCCTATCCTATTTAGCAGGCGCTTAATTTTTCTGTATTTTGTGTGCAGTGTTTATCGTTGTTAGAGTTAGGAAATTAGATAGTTAGATATTTCGATATTCAGCTTGAGTGCAGGGTCTTTTGATAGTTCCGACCCTATTTATTCCTGTGACTGAGCGTTTTGAGCCGTAGATTCCTATTGAAAAAGTTGGTCTTTTCAATATTTCAAATTTTGTGTATAGTGTAGTTGACATACTATCCTCTCTACCTGGGTCCATTTAAGTTAGAGGACCTAGTTCTCTATCCCTTTCTCTTTTCCCCGGACTAGGCCCATTTGAGTTAGAGGACCTAGTCCTCATGGTGTGTGCGCGCTAGTGAGGTAAGGGCTAGGCCCGTTTAAGTTAGAGGTGCTAGTCCTCGTTGTGCTGGTGTGTTTTCTGCTTGGCTAGTTATGTCTAAAGAGGCTAAAGACCATAAACCTTCAGGTTTTAAAAAATGTGTGACGTGCTCCCAGAAGATGTCAATTGTGGGTGGCCAATAGCAACTGTGTGTATTGTCTCGAAGCCCTTCATTTTCAGGAAACTTGCGTGTTTTGCCATTCCTTCAGTTCCAGAGTTCTCCAGAAGTGGAAGAACAAGCTAATTTTGAAAGGTCTCCTCAAACCTTCCTTCAAGGAAGATTTGGCTAGTTCTTCTTCTTCCTCTAAATCTCATTCCTCCAAAAAAAGAGAAGATTAAGGCTACATAGAGGCATTCCCCAGCACCGTCTGGTGCATCGGAACCGCCTCAAAAACTCTGCAAGCCGGATAAGACTTCTACCTCGTTGGCTCCACTGCCCTTGGAGCTGGTTGAGGTTGTTCATATTGGGACTTCAGTTTTGGCCCCAAGCATTTCGGAGCTGACTACTGAGAGACTACATTGGAACCGGTCCAGAGATCCCTTGCCCGTCTCCCCAACCTTCAGATCCCCAATTTTGCAGATCACCCGCACTGTCTTCCAGATCCTTCAGGAGCCTGTCAGAGGAAGATATGGAGAGAGTAGTGCTCAGACTCCTGAAGTCATCTGTCTGGAGCGACCTGAGTCTATTCCCCTGGTTGTGGTTCCTCCTCCAAGCCATGCCGGGCTTTTGGAGCCAGAGTGTTCGTACTACTTGTTGTGGAACCCTCGGTTCCAGCTCCCCTCGTAGCTGTCTCAGAGCAGAGTTCTGATCCGACACCTTCGGTGCCATCCGTGGTGTCTAGGAGCCGAAGTTCACCAGTGGCCCCGACAGGGACGCTTAGACCCGAACCACTTCGGTTCAGAGTCTCCCTCTCGGTACATCGGCTAGGGTGAACTCGGATTCTACATCTGTCTCAAAGCCGATGGCTTCCTCTGTCTCCTCAGAGCCAAGGAGGTCTTTGGAGCTGGAGAAGTCTGCCTTCGGGATGATGAGGAGTGTGCTGTTCCTCTCATCAGCTCCACTCAAGGGTACCGACACTTGTCTCAGCACCTACTCTCTCGACAGCAGAGACCCGCAGCTTCAGGAACCCCCAGTTGGTGGCCCCCAGTCTTCCAAGACCTCCCCAGAATATCCTTCTGAGGAGCCCCCTCAGAAGAGGACATGCAAGAGGAAGCATGTAGACTCCCAGGATGAGTCCCTTACCTCTGACACTGACCTCGAGGAGTCAGAAGGGTCCCCCAAGTTGTACTCTGATGATGTTTCCTTTGTAGACATCTTGGAGTTCCTGAAGCAGAGGGGCGGCTTGCCCATTGTTACCCCTTCTGATGAAGAGTCTGTGTACCTGGAGGCTTTCGGGTCCCAACCCTCTGCCTCTTGGGTGTCTTCACCTTTTGATGAACGTTTAGACCTTGTTAGTCGGAAGGTGTGGTAGACTTCTTATCCAAGGGTGTGCCTGTAGATGCCGTGGTGGTGGCGGCTGTGGCCACTAAGAAGGAACTAGTAGAGACTTCATCTATCCATCCACCGAACAAGGAGTCTCGAATGATGGATAGATACAGGAAGCATATCTTTTCGTCAGCAGCATTTACACTCAGATTGCTGAACTGTCTAACACATTTTACGAGGCTTCAGAGACATCTGCTTAAGGAGTTGGGATATACTCTACAAGGTACATCTACTGAAGAAGTCCCCGATAAGATGTCTGCTCAGTTGTCCGCGTTGAATTCCATTGTTAAGTCCTCCATGAGGCTGATTTCTTATGCAGCTGACAGAGCGAGCAGGGCAGTGGGTTCAGGAGTTTCCCTTAGGAGTCGCTCCTGGATGCGCTTGTGTAATTTTGCAGAGCTGTTCAAGTCTACCTTTACCAACGCCCCCTTTGATGATTCTTCATTGTTTTGGACCTAAGGTAAAAGACACTCACCAGGTACGAGGAAGAAGGGAAAACGCTGTCTGCCATGGGAGTACATTTTGCCGTCCCCTCTAGACCATACCCCAAGGGTCAGAGGGATGGTAAGATAGCATAGGTAGCATAAGCCAGGAGCAGCGCATGAGCGCAGACATGAATTATTAAGGTGTTGTTTAAAAGATTGCTATGCTGGGAATTGTTCTGGCAGATAAGGGAAGTGAGTTCCAAACCTTTAGGCTGTATCCTGGTGTTTGAGAGAGTTTGGAGAGAACAAGAAGCTTTTTGTCTTTGAACCTTAGGGCTCACTGTTAGGTTTGTAAGGTTTGACTGTGGGCTGGACAAGGTAAACATTTGAAGATTGTTGTGACCAGTCAAAAACTGGATATAATTGAGGTGGTTAGGGAGTTCTTTCCATTTCAGCATATGTAATTATGTACAATAATGTGTGTAGGTTTTAGAGTTAATGGCCATTTTGTTGTAACACTGTTCCATTTTGGATTTAATAGAGGTCTGTAAGTGATTATTTCTATAGAGTATTCATAGTTTCTGGTGAGTTTTCTTAATGTTATATTGGACATGGAGATCAGATTTCAGTTGATTGTCAATAATGACTCCTAGCAGGTGTTCTTCATGTTTCACACATGGCTCAGAAGAAGAAGAAGATTTCTGCAGCATACCAGACTCCAAAAGGGTCTCAGCAGAGGCTTGCGAAGGTATCAAATCGGGCATCAGGGGTTGCAAAGGCTCCTCACTGAATTCCAGAGAACTGACTATCTGCTTAGCGGTAGAGTTGTTGGAAGGGTTACCCTTGTGTGTTCTGTCTCTGTCTTTATCCTTGCGGGTTTTTTTGGAAAGTCTACAGATTGTTGGCTGATGGATGCCATTTCGGAGCGAAAATACCTGGCTACAATAAGAGCTCTATGATGAACGGTTCTCACGTTAAAGAGAGCATAGAACCGGCAACAGAGGACGTCTTGGTCTGGGCCTAAACAAGTGATGCAGTATGAATGGAAGTCTTGGTGTGGTATTTGCTTTCCTCAGGTGAGACAATTAACTTTTTTGGACATCTGTTAGTGAAAGAAAAAAGGATCCCCAACGGGGTACTTAGCTTTAGACATTTTCAGCTGTAATTCAAACTCTGGTAGCGACCGACCCGGCACACTTGTAAACTGCTTTTGTTAAGGGCTCCACGACAAGAAAGACTGATATAATGGCATCGGCTGCCTTCCTTTGTAGCACTGACGTCAGGCAGCAAGCGACAGCAGCTGATGGAGAAAAACATTAACTCTGGTATTTGGGCCGGCCAAGGGCTACCACAGCAGGGATAACCCACAGGTGATGACTGCAACAGTGAATACACTCAAACATCTACATTTATGGTAAGTGTACACAGCTGTACTTTTTGTGTGATGGACACTTTCAATAATGGTGTTGTCTGCCAAGTATGTTTTGAATTGGTCCAAGTTGGTAGGGTGATTTTTTGGCTGCTGGAAGAGCATTGGTTTGTATTTTTTTTTTGGGGGGGGGGGGTTAAGGAATAGTTGTGAATTAGGATATGTTTCAATAGTAATAAATGTCTGTTGTGTGTTGGAGAGCAGTTGGGGAAGTGTAGGAGAGGTGCAGATAGTAATAGAATCATCTGCATATTGTATGAGTGTTGTAGGTTGTCTGTAAATATATTAAAGAGCAGGGGGCCAAGGATTAAACCTTGTGGGACTCCAGTGGGGTTATGAAGAAAGGGAGATAATTCATTACACCATTTTACGGCTTTTTCTTATCACACAGGTAGCTGTGGAACCACTGTAGGGGTCGGTTGGGTAAGACCCAAGTTGAAGAGCTTGTCCAGGAGTAATGGGTAGGAGAAGGTTTCAAATGCCTTTGAGAGGTCGACAAATGCTGTAGATACATAGTGACTGGCATCTCTAGCCGTGTTAAGAGTCAGTAAAGGATAGTAGAGCTATGGATGTTCTGTGGTTTGAACAGAAACCATGCTGAGTATTTGTAAGTAGGTTAAGTTACAACAGATACTGCATTAGTTGTCGGTGAATACATTTTTCAAGTATTTTGGATATGGGAGAGAGAATAGAGATGGGATGGAAATTAGTCATTTCTGTAGAATTTCCTCCATTATGCATGGGAGTAATATGAGACATTTTCCAAATGCTGGGAAATAGTGATTCTGAAATAGATCTATTGATTAAGATACTGATGTGGTAAGTAATGGATTCAGCAGCTAGTTTAAGGTGTTGTGGTTGGAGGTTGTCAGCAGAGGTTGAACAGGATTTAAGTTTTTGCAGTAGTCTTTTTATGAGATGTGGGTATTGCTTGAAAAGAGAGAGAGAGGTTGATTTATCGGTGGAGGGTTTTTGGCTGTTATTGTAGAGAGGGGTAGAGCAGTGGTTAATGACACTATTGAGAGTTGGTAAGGAACTAGAGGAGGGAGGGGTTGGTGTTGGGTGTTTTTGAGGTTAGGTTGGCAATGGATTATATAAAGTGGTGGTTGAATTCCTTTGCTACTTGGGAAGGCGAAGCATTTAAATTGTGGCAGCGTTCTTTATTAGTCATAGTTTCATAGGTAGGTACTAGGCTATCGGCCCAAGGGCCAACGTAAGCTTAGCCAGCAAGGTTCCATAGCTTACGCCACCCAAGAAAGTTATTTTCCTGTGCCACTGTCCAGCAAAGAGACAGAAGTGATCCCCGGGGTGTATTTCCTATTTCTCATCCACTCATCAAGATTTTTCTTGAAGAGTGCTAATAAAGAACTTTGCTTGACCTAGATGGGTAGCTTGTTCGAGAGTATAGGAAGTCTCTGGGACAGTCAGTGGGTTTAGTAGGTTTGAGATGGGAGACCAGAAATTTTTGGGGTTGGTTTTGCACTCATGTTGAAGGTGAGTGTAGTATGATTTATTTTTGTTCACTTTTTTTTTTTTTTTTTTTTTACTTGGTTGCAGAGTTGTTTAAAAAGTATGAAGTTTTCTTCACATTTGTTCTGTTTCTGGAGACTCCATGCTGTGTCTCTCTTCTTTCATCAGATTTTTGCATGCTTTGGTTAAGTAGGGAATAATATCCCTTTTTATTCTTTTTGTCCAGATAGGGTCCATAGATTCAAGTATACTTAGAAAAGTATTAAAATAGAGCACTGCTTCACTGAGACGAAGTTTAAGCGGTGTCGTCCAGTTTATTCTGTTAAGTAGTTCGCTGAGGTTGTTTTGGTAGAAATTGGTTAGATTAAAAACAGATTTCATAATGTGTTTTTTGGGTTGGTGCGTATTAGTTATAATGGTGAATTTGGGAAGATGGTCACTAAGGGAATTAGAAAGTGTACCTGTAGAAATAAAGATGGTAGGATGAGATAACAGGATCCAGCCTGTAGTAGATTGTTTTGTAAAGTCTTTATTGTGCCTAGTAGGGCAGTTGATAATTTGCGAGTAGCCGTAGAGGTTGATAGTATTAGTTGGTGAGATGGATGAGATGGTTTGCCAGTCTATGTTAACATCTTCTAGAATGATGGTCTCATGTTGGATAGTATATGAAGTTCAAGATAGTACATCTTCAAGAACGGGAATATTTTGTCTTGGGGAATGCATACTACTACTATGATGCAGATACATTTTGACCTGTTCAGATTAAGGTAGGGTATGATTGTTTCTGCATTAGAAAAAGTAGGGATCCTGTTATTATAAGGTGTTATATTAAGTGTGTTAGGATAAAGTAAGGCTACTCCACCACCTTTCTTTTTGATTTTGTCTAGTCTAGCTATGCCAAAGTTTGGAGGTATTAATTTTGAATCTTTTATGTTAGCATTTAGCCATGTTTCGGTTAAAGCTAACATGCCTAGTTTGTTCTGATCTATCAAGGCAAACAAGGGGGATATTTTATTACATAGGGTTCTCAGGTTAGGGTTCATAATATTTAGGTTTTTTGGAGATGCTCTAGACTAGAGTATTGGTTAGTAGTAGGACCAGTGTTAGGCTGGATGTCACCACAAAGCAGGAGTATAGAAAGTAGATAAGGGTATAGTGTACTGTTTTTTAGGGGAGTTGGATGAAACAGGTATAAGGTGGGGTTTGCTGTCAGTATTAGTAAGGTGTTTTGGGGCTGTGAAGTATGGAGGGGTATAGAGAAATAATTGTGGAGAGAGGTTAGAAAAGTTACGGTTTTAGGAGGGGTACAAGGTGGTAGAGGTACCTGGTGAGTAGTAATGTGTAGGATTTTGAGATAACTTTGTTGCTACATGGGTGAAGATAATTAACAAAGTTATTAGACAATCTAATAGGATCATTGTTATTGGTAAGGGAATATGGTTGAGGGTTTTATGTTATGGAGGTAAAGTATATTCAATAAGGAGAAGAACAACAGATGGCTAGAAGGTTTTAGTGTTACAAAATGGATGTACTCTGTTTAGTCTTTATGAGGAAGGGGTAGAAAAATTGGTTACTTGGGTTTAGTATTGATGGAGTGTAAATTACTTTCATTGGTGTTTACTAGGCTACTGACCACAAGGGCCTTTTTAAGCCTAGCCATGCATCCCAAATCTCTGACAAGTTCTGACACCCTTGATAAGTGTATGCATGGGCCTAGGAGATGAATCATTTACACGTTACCTGTTTGCATTAGAGACATATGTGCCAAACCAGGGATGAATTTCTGGTTTCCAATCCAATTTTCCAAGTTGCACTTGAATTGTGTTAGGGAGGAACTCTGCTTTACATGGATGGGGAGCCTGTTCCATAGATGGAGTAGTCTCTGGGATACATACCTCTCTCTCCAGCAGGTCCTGTTTATATCACAGGCAAGGTTTAACTCTTCAGAACGGGTAATTCTTGTACTGTTTGTTTTTTGGATATGCAGGAGGTCCATCAGAGTGGAGTTGACAATGCCCTGTATGCCAGGCATTGATCTCCCCTCAAAAGCCTGTAGGAGACAGAATACAGGGATAGGGCTTTGAGGCGGTCAGCACCGGACATGTTACTTACACCCTGTTTTCTTTTAGTGAGAAACCTCTGTGGATGTTCCAGTTGTTGGATATGCCTGAATAGGTACATATCAAAGGGGGCATTGTACTCCCTGATGGTCTGATGAATGCCGAATACATTGGAATAATGACTTCCTTGGGCTTAGATGCTATACCTTTGCTTTTAAGTTGCGCAACATAGAATGATTTCCTCACCACTGTAGACATGTGATGATCAAAGGCTAGATTACTATCTATATGTGTCCAAGTCACTCACTACTGGGTCACCTCTAAGGAGTGTTTTGTCAATATGATAGTTACCAGGGATGGATGACTTCCAAAGGATACTGTTGTGCATTTCTTGGCATTTCGTTTTAGTCCATGGCTCTGACACCAGTTATTTGTGTCAGCCCCTTGTAGAGAACTTTTGTTTCAGTATGAGATTCAGTGACAGCTCCTAATTTGCAGTCATCTGCAAATTTAGTCAGCCAGAGATGATGGACATTGGCCTGGACTTCTGAGAAGTAAATGCCAAAAAGGAGAGGTCCAAGGACTGATCCCTGAGAAACTCCACTTATGACTGGCCTCTTTGCAGAGGTGGCTCCCTAATTCTAACTTCCTGGGTACTGTCTGTGAGCCAGTTGGCTGTCCACCGGGTGACATAAGCGTCTGTACCTAACGTCTTGAGTTTGTCAACAATGCCTGAGTGGGGTAGTGTGTCAAATGCCTTGGCCAGGTCAAGGTAGGCAGAGTGAATAATTTTGCCCTCATCCATTGCTTTGGTGACCTCCTCAAAGAATTCCACCAGGTTGAGTAGGTGTTCCTGTTACATAGTCAAACTTGTACAAGTTCATACCCCATATGATCGAGATCATAAGTTAGAACTTGTACAAGTTTGAGCATTTAAACGGAAATCTCCGTAAGGGGAGATTTCCGTTCATTTCAATGTGGTGCGATCTCTGAGTTGGTATATTTAAGTAGCGGGGGATGCAGGGGGGCAAGCAACAGTTTATTTTGTTTTTACTTTATTTTTTATCACTAGTCGAAGTTTTGTAACTTCGAACGGAATGGTTCGAACATTCCATGTTCGAAGTTATAAAACTTCGACTATGTGATATAGACCCGTTGAGTAGGCATGATCTACCCTTGACGAAACCAAACTGGGTTGGGTCCAGTGTCTGGAGGTTTACTATATCTCTGTTGATCATCTCCATGGTAATTCTTTCCATGACTTTGCATAATGAGTCTGTAGCTTCCAGGGTCTGTTTATGACCCAACTTTGTGCAGTGGGATGACTGTTGCCTTTCTCCATTCATGAGGCACAAAGCCTGTTCGGAGGCTACAGTCAAACAGTAATTCCAGAGGCCCTGATAAGTCATGTTTCATGCTATTTAGAAGGCATCCTGCGATATTGTCTGGGTCCATTGATGCAGTGTTCTTGGTCTTAGAGAGAGCATTAAGGACCTATTCCATAGTGATATTAGGGGAAGTTAAATTTGATGATATTTCCTGAGGGAAGGTTACGGGGGAGAGAGGAGTAAAGTTGGAGCTGAATTTATCAGCCTGGACATTTGCTATATCTTCTGGCTCAGTATAGGTGGCTCCATTTACAATGAGCTCTGCACACAATTGTGTATTGCCTTTGAGGTTGTGGGCTTAGCTAAAGAATGCTTTGTGGTTGTCCTTGGCCTGGGAGACCAAACTTACCTCAAATTTGGCTTTGGCAAACTTTATTTGTCCTCTGAGTTGTTTGTTTAGTTTGAGAGTGCTTTTAGCCTGCTGGGTGCTGCACCTCTAATTTTTGCCATGATTTTCTTCCTCTTGTTCTACATTATATTGATTTTGTGATTCCACCAGGGCGGCTTGTTTTTTGAATTAATTCAGTACTTCTTCCTAGTGGGTACTGCTACCTCTATGCAGCTATTAATATGTTTGTGCAGTGTTTCTGTGAACAGTTCTGCATATGTAGAAGTGTTCTCAGGGTTTATAGGGGCTTGAAATTTTGCCAGGTTCTCACATAATAGCATAGGGTTAGTTTTAGAATAGTTCCTGAATACTCCTGGTTTAGCTGGGGGTCCAGGTTTTATTTTTTTACTTCAAAGGAGACCATTTTGTGGTCTGACCTTACCAGGGAAGGCATTACAGTAGGGGGTGTGCAGCATTCTTCCATATTAGTGAGGAGCAGATCCAGTATGGTTGCACCCCTGGTTGGTGTGTTGACTATCTGCTCCAGAGAGTTTGTGTTTAAAAAATCCAGGAATCTCTGTCAACGTACATTTGATGTCATATAGGATTCCCTGTTAATAGTGGGGTAATTAAAGTCATCCATGAATATGGTATTAGGTTGGATGGTTAGTGTTTCTAATATGTTTAAATACATGGTATGGGTTTTCTAGGTCATAGAGGAGGACCTATAGCTTGCAAGGAAGTGGTATTGGATTTTGCCTATGGTGATTTGAACATGGAGCAGCTCAAGTGGATTGTCCTGTTTGAAGTATATTTGTTTTTGGTGTAAATAGAGACACGCCCACCTTTATTCCCTGCCTGTGAAGTAGGCTGATCTAAATATGTGGAAGGCATTATAACCTTGCACTGTTGGGAGAAATGTTAGCTGTTGAGGAATGGTTAATTAGGGGAGTAGAGAGACTGGTTGTCAGGTAATGTGGGTGGAGTTGTGTAGGTGTAGTTGGGGTGGTTGGGAATTGGGGCTAAGATAGGGGAGCATAGTGAGTCTGTGCAGAGCGAGGGTGAGTGGAGCGGGCTGGAGCCGAGGTGCAGCTACCTGTCTATTGCAAAAAAAAATGTCTGTGAGTGATGGCAGCTTTAACCACATATTTGACTTGTGTTTTTATAGTGCATAATCAGCAAGTAAAAGAGATCTGTAAGAGGAATGGCATTTAGATTTTTAGAACATGGAACAGGAATGGTTTCAGTAAAATGAGTAGAGCTGTATTGGGGAAGACAAAGAAAATAATTAGTTAAGGTAAGGAGGGAATATGAAGCTAGTGATAAGAGCTAAAGCAAGGTTTAATAAAAATGTGTATCAGGTTGTATATTTAAAATAACATGTGGACAAGGTACAAATGAGATAAGAAGGATGAAGGTCAGGAGAGCTAATACTATTGTAGGGGGTACAGATGGGCTGTAATTTAGAGAAATGCTGAGGAGTATTGGCAGGTAATGCTTCATAGAAAAGCAACTTTTCAGAATGGAGGTAAGGGCATTAATCAAAAAGGTAGAGTATGAAGGATAGGTACATCTCGATGATGTGCGATGGATCTGTTTGTGAGCAAAGTACTATTAGGTTGCAAGAAACAAAATTATGAAACAAATTAGCAGCCTAACAGGATCGGTAGAGCAGCAGGATCCACAGTTATGTAGTTGCCTAAGCTTCCCAAGTAGTCTGGTATGGAGCACTAGGTGCTTGGGGAGTTGTGTAGGTTTTTTTTTTATTGTTTTGTCTTTAAATGATTAACAAATGGTGAGATGCAGGGCTTTTACACCTAGAGTAAATGAGAGGAGAGAAGGGGAAATGGATTAGGATAAAAATACCAGAGCAGTGTAACCAGGTAGTTAAAAGTACTCGAGAGGAGGCGATAAGGGAGGGATATAACCAGATAGTTAAAAGTACTCAGGAGAAAGGAGATGAGAAGGATATTGCAGTTATTAGAGAAATAGTTTATTCTGTGTGAAAGTTAAATGTGATCTGTGGATAGAAATACAACAGAGGTGCTAGGGGGTGGATAAGGTAGAAAACAGAAGTATTGTAGTAAAGAGTAGGAGGGATATAACAGTATGTATGCAGAGGCAATATTAGAGTGTAACTACAGTGTTGAATAGCAGTATCGGGCCAACAATGGTACAACTTTACATAACACTACAACAGATATGCAGAGGAGATTTCAGAGCTAGCAAAAATATTGTAAAACATCACCTTTAAGCATGCAGAAAATACAGCAGGGTATTGTATGGTCTTACACAAGTTCAGTTAAGTATCCATGCCCATGTATGCTGTGGTATTTCAGTTAACAGCTATGTATGTATGACAATATATCAAAAATAAATGTATTAAATATGTATGGTAAGCTTCTGAGTACGCATTAAACTGTATAGAAATTACTTAGCTGTTGAAAGTACTGCACAGTTTGCTTTTTGAGTGAGATTGCATGAGTTTAATGGATGTTATCTAATGCAGTGCAGTTTACCTGAAATTAGTGCAAAAAACACAAAAAGAACCACAAATCCATGAAACGGTATCAGCACCTCACTGGAGACTGTAAATGGGAATCTGAGTTTGGCAGAAAGATGCCATTGGCAGAGTTTACTAGGCAAGTTGGAAATGGGAGTAGATTGCCAGGCCTTTTTCCTGTATTATACACCCAGCAGACCTATGAACAGTCACCAGTCCACCTACTGCGTGTCTTAGGGATGTAAAAGGAAGTCAGAGTACCCGGAGAATAACCATGTGACACAGAGGGCATGCTGACTCTTACAGAAGGCTCCCCAATCAAGAAGTGAACCAGAATACCTCTTGATATGAAGCAACAATGCCTGTAATTGCATCAGTGTGCCACCCATCTTCTCGTGATATCTACATTGTAAATATCAATTGTATACTTTAGAAACCTCTGAAAATTGGCCTAGATCTCCTGTTACTGTGTATATTTAACAAGCATTTAATGTATTGTAAAGCGTTTCTTAAATTCCAGTTCATTTTGTGCATTTCAGTAGTTCACCTCCCTTTCCCAAATAATAATCTAACTTCTCAGTATCCCCTTACGTAGCTTTATATGGACTGGAAACTGTGTTCTGTAATATTAAATGCTTTTGAAAATAACACCCAAATTTCTTTTCTGCCTTTTTGCATAATATGTTTAAATGTCAAGTCTTCATAAAATAATCTTAAAAGCTTCCTTATCTGAATGGCCTGTAAGCGAACAAAAATCTCTGTTCTTATGAGTTATGATTCATTTTCCTTTAACTGAAATATTTTTGTTCACCAGATTCTAGTTAAGTCCAAACCAAAGGGTAAAAACATCACATAGACAAACCATTCAGTAAAACGTCAAGAAAAAACCCATCCAATCTAGTGTTTTCACTTTGTGATACCTTAAACCTTCTATTTAAGGGCTAAAATAAAACAGTTCAGAGCTTTACTAGAAAGGCTCACCCAGACTGCTACACTTTGCTGTGAGGAAAAGGTTAGTTTGCTTTTTATTGGTTGTATTTTGTATTATTTTATTGTCTTTTTCTATTTTGAATACTGTGATTTGTTTTCTTTACCTTGTGTTTTACTTGTATTGTGCTTTTAACGGGTCTATATTATAAGGACGAACGTTTACTTACCCAAACACCTAAATGTCGACACATCTTCATTGAACCGCGAAAACATAGACTGTCCAGAAGCACGAAAGAGGAAACGTCGAATTGTCATGGTTGGCACTTCTGCGGTATAGCTCCGTAAGGTAAGTGTGCGATAGATAGTTACGGACCTAAGGGTTAGGGTGCGGGTTAAGGTAAGTACATAGATGGTAATGTATGTTAAATTTAGTGTAGGGTTAGAAGTTTGGTTTTGTAAATTGTATTTGTGTGGATTATTTAGTTTGTTTGGGTTTAGCTTCTTAAGGTAAGTGTGCGATAGTTACGGACCTTAGGGTTAGGATGCGGGTTAAGTGCATACATGGTGGTATATGTAAGATTTAGTGTAGGGCTAGAAGTAGGGTTTAGTTTAGGGTTAGAAGTAGGATATTGGTTAGTGTATGTATGTATGTGGTTTATTTAGTTTGTGTACGTAGTATGTAGCAGGCGGTGGGGTGGGCCAACTATGACCGTTCGACTTTTTGAATTTCGCAGATGTTCTTCATCTCACATTGCTGCAGTCCTTACACTTGGGTAGTCCGCTGTCCTCGGTCGGCCCGAATATCAAAGTATAAGGCTGATGTCGGTCAGGGCGCATTTGACTGACGTCAGGACGTCAGGGTACAAATGCGCATGACCGACGTCATTTCCTCAGTCTTTTTTGCCGCATGGTCCGATGCAGAAGCAGCATTGCAAGTGCCGGTTGGCGTTCTGAGATTGTTCGATTTAGAAGTTTCAGACCGAGTTCAAAGTTGGCTAAGTACCCCGTTGGGGAATATTTTAGTTTTTTCTTGCCTCAGTCATTTACCGGATGTCAGAAAAGTCAATAATTGCATTTCTTGTGGGAAACAGATACCGCATAGAGATTATCATACTTTGTGTATTCCTTGCTTAGGGCCT
Organism: Protopterus annectens; assembly: GCF_019279795.1. Lineage (NCBI taxonomy): Eukaryota > Metazoa > Chordata > Ceratodontiformes > Protopteridae > Protopterus > Protopterus annectens. The sequence continues at coordinate 889,092,024 of NC_056747.1, read as the reverse complement.
GAGCACGACGTTGTTGGTTGTCGCTCTTGTGCTAGATTTAATAAACGCACTATAAAGAGAAGGTTGGATTGTGCAAGGTTAGTCTTTGGGAAGCGGTGCAACTATAAAATGCCGTCGGATGCTCCGACGCCCGCTTCTTCGAAGAAGCGCAAGGACAAGGCAGTTAAACCTAGGCTAGAAGAACCATCTGTACCGGACGCCGGTTCTTTAGAGGTGTCGGTGGAGCCGGTGGCTCAACCGGAGGTTTCTTTGTGTTCCCAGGGTGAGTCCTTATTATTGCAAGATGTGGCCTCTCAGGAGACAAGTCAGGCTGAGGGGGCTACTCAGGTTACTATACTCCCCTCCCTTCCTAAGGTGGCTAGGCCCTCTCCTTCTCTTTCAAAGGCTTCTCCCAGGGGCAGGCCAGGTTTAGCTTCAGTTGGTGTTACCCCTAGCTCTTCAGGTACTGTGCCCAAGAAGCATATGCTTAAAATGGCAGAAGATTTGATTACTTTGATTAGGGGTTCTATGCCCCCTCCTGATAAGAGACCTAGGGTGGAGCCTGAGCTAGGGGGTTTTGAGCAGGCTTCAGATGTTTCAGAGTCTTTGGCTGAAGACTTGCAGGAGTAGTACTCTCCTTATTCTGATCCTGATGTGGATGATTCTACTCCTTCTGCTACTCCTCCTGAGGATTTTTCTTTTTCAGAAACTCTTCATTCCATGAGGGAGCATTTTAAGTGGGAAGGTCAGGACTTCTCAGATTCCAGGAAAAGGCTTAGGGAATTTCTGTTTTTACCCCAGCATAGGCCTTTGGCTATACCTCCTGTTTTGGATGTAGTGGAAGATGTTTTTACGGAGGCTTCTCTTAATCCTGATTCTTTGCCTCCTGCTCCTGTTAAGCCGGATAGGTATTACAGGGTGCCTGAAGCTCATAAGTATCTTTTTAAGAGTCCTAGGGCAGACCCAGAAACTGTTAGCCAGGGGCCTAAAGGTGTTAAGGCTTCTGTTGTTAAAAATCCGGTTCCTGCAGACAAGGAGGCTAGGGCCTTGGATAGATGGGGAAAGAAAGTCTATACTTCTTCCACTCTTGCTATGAGGGCTCTGAATTGCCAGTTTCACATGTTAAAATACCAAAACTATCTCCTTTCACAATTGAAGTCTAAAGTTGATGCTCTGGCAGTAGGTATTGATTGTAAAGAGTTGCAAGATTTAGTGCATGTTTCTGAACAGGTGGGTAAGAATTCTTTGCAATGTGGTTTTGATGCTGTACAGGCCTCGTCTAGGGTGGCTGCCACTGGGTCAGTTCTTCGCAGGCACGCCTGGCTGAGGGATCAGAATTTGTCTGAACATGTTAAAACAAGGATTTTAGATGCTCCTTTACAATCTGACGTGTTGTTTGGTCCTCCTGTTGAGACAGTTTTAAAGAAAATGGAAGACAAGGTTAAGTCTATGCAGACTGTTAAAGATTTTTTGCAGGTCCAGCCTCCAAAGTTTAGTAGAAATTGGCCTACTAAAAGGGTGGGCGTATCCTTCTTATGATTCCCAGTCTAGGGGTAGATCTAGGCGTGGTAAGGGCAGAGCTCAGGGCTCTTTCAGGCCTAGAACAGGGAGTTCTCCTGCACAGGCTTGGTGAGGGCAGGGGTCAGACCTTCGTAAGCAGACCCAATGACCTACCTTTTCAGCTGCCAGAGCCTGCTCGTCTGGCAGCACCTTTGGGAGGAAGGTTGGCACTTTTCAAAGAAAATTGGAGTTTAATTACCCAGGACAGATGGGTATTGGATATCATACACCACGGCTACAGGTTTTATTTCCATACCTTGCCTCCTTTCAAAGGCATGCCAGGCGTTCCTCCTCAACAAAGAATAGAGGCTCACAAACAGGTTTCTCTGTTGCTCCAACTAGGGGCCATACAGCCGGTCCCTCTGCCAGAAGTGGGCCTAGGATTTTATTCTCGCCTGTTCCTAGTACCAAAGAAGGGGAACACGTGGAGACCAATTTTGGATTTATCTATCCTCAACACTTATCTGGACATTCCCAAGTTCAAAATGTTGGCGTTGCAGCAGCTTTTACCTCTGCTGGGCAAAGATCATTGGATGGTAACTTTGGATCTCAAGGAGGCTTACCTTCATGTTCCTATCAGACTAAGTTGCAGACAGTATCTGCGTTTTCGAGCTGGGACTTCTCACTATCAGTTCTCTGCATTGCCCTTTGGCTTATCTACTGCGCCCAGAGTGTTCACGAAAGTTCTGGCTCCAGTGATAGCTTTCTTCAGACTAAAAGGAATACAGATCTATCCTTATTTGGACGACTGCCTAATTCTGGCTCAAGGAAGGGAAGAGCTTCTTCATCATTTGGAATATGTGATAGCAGTGCTAAGATGCCTAGGGTATTCTGTGAGCGAAATAAAGTCCAGTCTAGTACCCTCTCAAGACATGTGCTTTCTGGGTGTGAGACTGAATACAGCATCCCAGATGGCCTTTTTAACCCCGGACAAACAAAAGAGTCTATCCCTTTACTTCCGTCAACTATCTCATCAGTCCGGGCTGACTGCAAGGACAGTCCTTCAAGCCTTAGGGTTCATGGCATCTTGTATTCTGGTGCTTCCCAATGCCAAACTGCATATGAGGAAGCTACAATGGTATCTCAAAACTGTATGGACACAGCACTGCCAGGATCTGGACACTGTCATTCAAATAATACCTTGCATTCAGAAGGAATTTTTGTGGTGGGCTCAGGAATGTCACCTAAACAAGGGGCTCTCTGTGACCCGGCCAGAGGCGAGTCAGATTTTAACGACAGATGCCTCAGACAAAGCTTGGGGAGCTCATCTAAATGGAAAGTGGATACAAAACAAGTGGCCTGTCAGACTACAACATCTACATATCAACATGAAGGAGATGTTAGCAGTCCAGTTTGCATTAATAGCTTTCAAGGAATTCCTTCTTCCAGGACAGGTGTTGATTCTAACAGACAACACAACTGTCATGTGGTACATCAACAAGCAAGGGGGAACACATTCTTATCCTCTATGCAGGCAAGCAATGATTTTGTGGGAGACTGCTCTCAGTTTACAACTCAATCTTCAGGCAAGGTTTCTGCCAGGAGCACAGAACTCCTTAGCAGATGTGTTGAGCAGACGAATTATGGATCCCCACGAGTGGAAATTGGATCCTCATGTATTTCAGAAATTGACAGTGTCATGGGGAACTCCAGACATAGATCTGTTAAGCTTCTCCACTAAACCATCAGCTGCCAAAGTTTTGCACAAAAAGGTTTCATCCCACAGCTTGGAGAGTGGATGCTCTTTCTTTCAATTGGAGCAATCTTCATGTGTATGCCTTTCCACCTCTGCCTCTCCTCCCAAAGGTACTTCTGAAGGTCAGACAGGACAAGCCAAGGATGATTTTAATAGCTCCAGATTGGCCTCGATAGCACTGGTACCCATTACTAAGAAGTCTGGTACGGAAGCCTCCATGGCCTTTGCCTTCGATTCCACACCTGTTGTCACAGGTGGACAGCCATTTGCTCAATGTCAAGCTTCACTCTCTGCACCTAACAGCCTGGCATATTCTGTTTTGAACCATAGTGGGCCTCCACTTCCTCAGCAAGTTTTGAATGTTATTTTGGAAGCTAGAAGGCCTAGTACAAGGAAAGTGTACGCGGATAAATGGAAGAGATTTTTATTTTGGAGTGCAGCAAAAGATTTTGATGTTTCTGGGCCTAATTTGAGTGTGGCTCTTCAATATCTTACTGAGTTACTGGACAAAGGTTTGTCTTTCTCTTCTATTGAGGTTCATGCTGCAGCAATTTCTGCTCACTATGATTGTGACCCTCCATTGTTTTCTCATCCTTTGTTCAAGCAATTTCTTAGAGGGGCAAAGAATATAAGACCCCCACGAAAAGCTCCTGCTCCTGCTTGGGATCTCAATTTTGTGTTGGAGAAACTCATTCTACAACCTTTTGAGCCTGCAGCTACTGCTGAGTTGAAATATTTATCATGGAAGACTGCTTTTTTATTGGCCATTACCTCTGCAAGAAGGGTGTCTGAATTGCAGGCCCTTATGGCGGTTGAGCCTTTCTTGATTTTCCATAAGGATAGGGTATCATTACGTACTAATCCTTCCTTTATGCCTAAGGTGGTTTCTAGTGTGGCTTTAAACCACACTATTCATTTGCCTACTTTTTATGCAAATCCCCAAAATAAAGGGGAAAAGATTTTGCACACTTTAGATGTTCACAGGCAGTTGCGTTATTATTTGGACAGAACTAAAGGGTTCAGGCAGTCTCAGCAGTTGTTTGTTTCTTTTGCTTTGAGTTCTCAGGGCAAGCCTGTGTCAAAACAAACTATTTCTAAGTGGATTGGGTTTTGCTTTGCTTTCTGTTATTCCCATCATGGCAAGGAGATTCCAGCTGGGATTAGGCCTCATTCCACTAGGGCTACTGCCACTTCAACAGCTTTTGAGGGAGTGGCAACCAAGGATATTTTGGAGGCAGCTACTTGGAGTTCTGTGCATACTTTCTCTAGGCATTATCACCTGCCACTTTACTCTAAGTCCAGGGCTGGTTTTGCCACTGCTGTTTTGCAGGGCATTTTGGCGGCTCCTGCTTCCTTGTAGTTAGCCATCCTCCCTTACCTCTGCTTTGGGATTCTACCCAAGTGTAAGGACTGCAGCAATGTGAGATGAAGAACATAGTACAGTTTTGTACCTACCATAAATGTAGATGTTCGAAGATCCACATTGCTGCAGTCCAATTTACCCTCCCTCCTTACCCTCTGTAGTTAGAGGTGGTTGTGTGGGTTGGGTTGTACATATTGTATATATTGTATATGTTGTACATATAGTTAGTGCAAGGGTGGTTGGTTGGTTGTTTGCTGTCTTTTGGTTTTGACCTTTATTTTTAGGGTCTTCTGACATCTGGGGCAAGAAAAGACTGAGGAAATGACGTCGGTCATGCGCATTTGTACCCTGACGTCCTGACGTCAGTCAAATGCGCCCTGACCAACGTCAGCCTTATACTTTGATATTCGGGCCGACCGAGGACAGCGGACTACCCAAGTGTAAGGACTGCAGCAGTGTGGATCTTCGAACATCTACATTTATGGTAGGTACAAAACTGTACTTTTAGGGCGTTCGGTGTTAGCGGAATGTGTCGACATTTAGGTATTCGGGTAAGTAAACGTTCATATTTATAATATAGACCCACATTTAACTGCATATTAAAACTTGAAAAGAGACCACAGGTCTGTCTCGAGTCAGTGAGAATTTTTTTCCCCCACCCGGTTACTGTTGTGTTCTTAAACACCACTGTCTTTCTAGTTGCCTGCCCCTTATGTTAATTTGACCATATATCTAATTTCCTCTCTGCTTTTACTGGCTTGTGTGAGTAAGCGCAAAATTATCATTTTGTGAGATCATTCCCCTTCAACTATTTAAATTTATTGGCCATCCTACTGTATTCCATAGTATCAGAATACAAAAGTGATCACCCCCTTTCAATCTATCTTGCTGTTTTAAAAATAGTGACTCTCCACTAAAACTTAACTTTTTAGACAGGTAAAAACTTAAAGTTACCTGCTTTCACATCTAACTCCTCTAGTGCACACTGCAGTGTTTAGGATAAACCATTTTTTCATCTTACCTTTAAGCATCCCTGTGATTAGTACTTGCTCTAAAACCTGCTGGAAAGCACTAGGAAGCTTTAAACTGATACACGCACTAAACTCTCCTTGTTAATAAGGAGAAATTAATTGTAGGCACTAAACAGCCTATAATTGCGAAGTACCTTGCTAAGGTAAGATAAAACAGCTCTTGTACTTTACAAAATAAAGCACCAAAGCAGGCATGTCTAAGGGTCAGCTTCCAGTGATTTCTCCTGTCCAGCTGGTGAATCTGGGCATACTGGGGCTTTGCAGCAATTGCCTCATGTACTCAGACAACCCTCTCCTCCTACTACCCAACACTACAACCTGCAAGAGATGCAGTTACATAGCCAAACAGGAAGCAAAGTTATCTCCACCCAAGACTGTGCTAGACAGTCAAGAGGAGAAGGTTAACACCTGCAATACACCTCAAGCAACACATAGCCCTTCTAAACCCACACCACCAACACCCTCACATAGCAATACTAAACCCTCATATGTGGGGCCCTTAACAGTAACCTGCCCAAGCAACAAAGATCTCCGAAGCTGAAACGCAAACAAACACCAGTCACAACCAAAGTGTCACATAGCTCACAACACCAGTGTGCCACCCAACAACAGCCCCTAAGGCAAGACAACGTACCCAACACTTCAGTCAGAGGTGACTCTGTAGTCAGACACACTGATGTACCACTGACCAGGTACAGTCAGCTGCCTGTCAGCTGCCAGGATCCGTCACATAACGCATGCACTGAAGTCACTCCACAACAAGTGCAAATATGACTCTGTCATTGTCCATGTTGGAGTGAATGACTTGAGATGTACCTCCCTGGACTACATGAAGAGAGACATGGAAGAGCTCTCGGATCATGTGCCCCAGGCTGGTATGACCCTAGCCCTGAGTAGCATCCTGCCTTTGCCCAAAATGATACCACAGTATAATGACAAAATGATTGACTTCAACAATTGGCTAAGCTTCTGGTGTCATTCAAAGGGTATCCAGTATCTGTCTGCCTGGGACAACATGATCGACAGACCACAATGCTTTGCCAGAGATGGTCTGCACCTGTTGCCCCTGGGATTCAGGTTACTGGCTAAGGCTCTTGCCATCCCTATAGTGCCTTTTTTAGGCAAAGTTCAAAGGACAAAACCACCACCGTAACAGGTACAAGCATGCAGAATCTGAAGGTAATGCTACTCAATGCTGGAAGTCTAAACCTCAAAAGGCACTCTCTTGAGGCACTCCTAAAAATGGAGAACATCGATATCTGTGCAGAACCGAGACCTGGTTCAAGGCTCGAGAGAGCACCCCTCAGTACCAGGCTACAACTCTCACCACACTTTTCGGTCACCAAACCAGGACCGAAACAGTAAAGGTGGAGGAGTGTCCATATTCACCAAGGATATTCACAACACCCGTCTAGTTGCCCAACACAATGCATCTGAAATTCTCCAGGTGCAACTAACACTAGGTAAGACTGCAATCCAAATTGTAGTTTGGTACAGATCCACCACCATGCCCAAAGATTCTCACTACACCTTTCTAAACATACTGGAAAATATTAAGATACAACCAAACACCCTAATACTGGGTGATTTCAACTACCCTGCCATTAACTGGGAAAACTACTCGTGTACCAACACATTTGCCCAATGGTTCTTGGAATTGATAAATTCCAATGCCCTGGATCAACTAATCCGTAGTCCCACCAAGGGCTCCAATATCCTAGACCTGGTCACTACCAACATTGGAAACCAATGCTCCACACCTATGATCACCCCCTTGTTGGTCAGGTCTGACCATAAACTAATCACCCTTGACATCCATATCCCTCCTCCACCCCCCAGTAAGGAAATCTCTTTAAAAAACTTCTCCAAAGCCAACTTCATGCTACTCAAGTCAGAAGTGACAAACTTCATGACACCCATGCAGACGGGAACTGAAAGTTCTACTGCTGAATCCTACACTAAGGCACTGTACGAGCACATCCACTCATGCATGAATCGTGCCATCCCAAATAAAACCAAGACGCTCTCCTCTGAAAAAAGGAAGCCAATCTGGTAGTCCCCTGCCTTAAACAAAACTTAACAACAAAAGGAAGAAACTGTTGCAGAAAAGATGAAAATCCCAGGATGCAAAAAACTCCCTTACCAGCCACTAAGAAGCTGAGATCACTCATAAAATCCTCCAAAGCTAGTTACGAAAATAAAATTGCCAAAGATTCCAAAGACAACCACAAGGCATTATATAGTTATGTCAAGAATGTAAATGGCAATGCTGAGATGTGCTCTGAGCTACAACAGAATGGCATTAAATATATTGATCCCAAGGATATTGCCAATATCCTGGCAGATCGATTCAGTGCCATCTTCACCCCCCTCTCAATACCGAAAGACTGCCAAATTCCAGTAATAACAGCCACACAGGTAAAAACTGCACTCTCCAAAGCTAAGAATGCAGCATCCATGGGACCAGATGACATCCCAGGCTGTCTGCTACATGAACTACAAAATGAATTGGCACCTCACATATTGTCATGTTTAATCATAGCCTCACACCAGGCTTCGTGCCCATTTAGTGGCGCACAGCTGCAGTTATCCTACTCCACAAGGTGGGATCCACCTTTGATCCTGGGACCTACCGCCCCATCAGTCTGACGAGTCTTAAATGCAAGGCCATGGAAAGTATTATCATGGAACTTATAAATAAAGACATTGACAACCTTCAAACACTGGACCCCACCCTATTTGGTTTCATGAAGGGCCAATTTTGTGTCCTGAAACTGAATGACTTCTTCGAATCGGTCTCCAGAGCTGTGGACGAGGGTAAGGCGGTCCACACAGCCGATCTTGACCTCGCCAAGGCCTTCAACACCATCCCCCACTCTGGAATCATGGATAAACTTACCAACTTGGGCATTAATCCCTACTTCACTCGATGGGTTGCCAACTGGCTTACTGACAGAACCCACTCTGTAAAAGCAGCCTACTCCAAATCCAGCTCCAGACATGTGGAGTACCTCAGGGTTCAGTCCTGGGACCACTCTTGTTTGGCATCTACTTCTCTGAAGTACAGGCCAGCACTAAGGGACTCTGGCTAACAAATTTCACAGATGACTGCAAACTGAGAGCCATTATTGAATCCCCAAATTATGTGGATATTCTACATAAGGGCCTTAAATAACAGATGCTTGGTGCCAGAGCCATGGGGTCAAGCTCAGTGCCAAGAAATGTATCGTTATCCCCTTTGGGGAAAAAACATGTACCCGTGAATTACCACATAGGTGGCAGTACACTAAACACGGAAAGTGTGATAAGAGACTTTGCGACACAGGTGGACAGTGATCTCACCTTCGATAACCACATCGCCACAGCAGTTAGGAAATCCTTCTATGTGGCACATCTCATCACTAAGGGCTTTTCTTCCAGAAAAAAGGAGGTCATTGTCCCATGGTACTCATCCCTCATTAGACCCATTATTAAATACAGTGCCCCTATTGGTATGTACCTCTCAAGCCAACTGCAACAACTGGAAAGGCTGCAGAAATACCTCACTAAAAGAAACACAGGCCTAAAGCAGATGCCCTGTGCTGACCATCTACGAAAACTCCAGCTGTACTCTGACGCATATAGTCTACTCAGAGGCAATCTCTTCTTAACATACAAGGCCATGTTAAACCCAGAACTGTTGGACATGCTACACTTAAAGAAATCCCAATCCCTCAGAGCCACACACTCCAGGGATCTAAACCTTGTCATCACAATGAACAAAACATGCTGGAGAGAGGGGTTCCTGACCCAGAGACTCCCCAGACTCTTGAACTTGACTGCCCATACATGTCAAGCAGAGCGCCTCTTTGGCCCTCTATAAAAAAGAACCTTGACGATTGGATGGGAGATAGGAAATTCACCCTAGGGATCACGTTCGTCACCATGCTAGACAGGGGTCCAGGGAAGTAAATATTGTGGGAAGAAATAGCCAGGGAATTGTTATGGCTAGGCTTGTGTAGGCCCTAGGGCCGATAGCCTAGTACCAACCTATGAACCTGTAATGGAGGCCTGTGGGATATATGCAAATGACCCTTAACACCAAGTGTCTCAGCCACATGGCTTCTGAATGTCCATGACTTTTTAAGTCTTTATGTTTACATTCCAGTCAAAGCCAAACCCCACTAGCTGTGGACATGCATGTTTCATCCTTTTGACTTCGTCAGCACAGCATAATTGCATAATTTGGCTATACTTCAGAGAGAATGGGTCTTTAAACCCAGCTGATGCCCATAAAGATGAAGGTGCCTTTAAAATATTTCAACTAACATGCGAGCCAAAGGGTAAAAAGGTTGCAGCATATCTGTGCTGTACTCTATTATATATGTTTCTTTTTAGCTTCTCTACTATTTTCAAAACATTTCAACAAGGTGACATGGAAAACTTTTCTATTTATTCCCATTTATGAGTCTTTTCTTGTTACCAAATGTACAAATTCCCCAGGTGATGCTCTTTAGTTATGCAGCCAAAGTCTGGAACCCCCTACCTCTACAACTAAGAACTTTCACTAATATCACTCATTTAAAAAAAATGTTCAACGACCAAGTGACTAACAAATGGCTATGCCCATGTAATTCTCTAGGATAAGACATACTTGCCTTAATTACTTCTACTGTTCAAGATAAACACTAGCTTCCTGAAGTACTTTTTAACACACACTATAAATCTATTAAGCATTCTGATTTCACTGTTTTCCAGATTCTGTACCTTCTAACTACTGTCCAAACCAATTCCACCCCAATCCATATAATTTTAATTTGAAATATAGTAGCTCCTGTAGGCAAGACATTCTAGTCTGTATATGTTTTTACCTCATAATCTCAAGTTTTATTTCTGCCTTAACAGATGTCTAACTGTGCTCTGAACCTTCTACTTCAGAAAATAACATTTTCTGCATTTATTATGCTTAAACTATAAAATTCCTATTTGCTGTTATCTCACTGTACATTGAACCTTCTAGTTTACAAAATGATACATCTACTTTTATTTATGTTAAATTGTAACATTCCTATTTTGTCACTGCATTTGTATACACTACATAATTTTTGACTGTTAGAAGATTTTTTTTATGCAAATTGTCCAACTTGTAATACTTTTGTCTATTTTCTATGTAGAGCTTTTCTCCCCGGGCCTCTGCTGAAAATGATCTCAAACCCAGTTGGACTTTCCTGGTAAACAAATGTAAATAAAGTAAAACTTCTTGAAAGCGGCCCATCTGAAACTTTATAAAGTGCATTTCCAGGATTTTTAGTACAAACTGTATATGAATGTTCAATAGTAGGTTACAGCTATAAATAGATGAGTGGTAGGAATACACAGTGGTTTGTTGGGATATGGCTTAGCTTGTTATCAAGCGCCAATTCCATTTTTTTCTTTGGTATTTTATGTGGAGATATCATGCCAGGTCTGTAACACACAATCTTGTGGGCAGCATTGCATACCACAGGTTACACAGGGATTGCAGAAAAATGTGAAGTGAGGTACAGGATTTTTTTTCTTTTCTCCCATAGCTTGTGGCTTGGGGTTGGGGTGTAAGCAGTGGATTCAGTATGATTTTTATTGCAGTTAATTGTCATACGAAATAATGTGAAATAGAACTGCCTTGTAGTCAAGTGGTAAGTTAAGGCTGGGAAGAGGGACCTTCACAGAGTACAGTGAAGATACTGGTTGTTATATCTCTTGTGTTACATGACATTTTTAGTAGTACTTCAGTGCCAACTTCTGTCATCTAGATAGGAATATTGAGCTCCCACTTTAGAAGCAGTCTTTTCAAAATTTTGTTTGCGGAAACTTGTTCCGTACTTGCATGGATTGTTCACTTGCTTTTTTTACACTGTTGATCAAAGGCATCCTGTCTGGGAAATCGGATTCACTAATGGGAGAATTCAAATTAAGCTGTCACTTTGTTTTGTTAGCACATAGGATCTGATTTGAAGTCTTGTATTGGTGGGGCAAAAAGATGACACTTGGCCACATGAGGGTTGTAAAGGTTACCATGAATCAAGCAACTGTTATCATAGGAGTTAAAGTACTACTTTGAAATAAATATTAACACACCCAGTTAAGAAGGGTCCATGTCTTGCTTAAGATATGTCTGTTAGTCCCCTGCTTACAAATAGCATACTATAATGAACTAGAACAATTCTAGTTTGTGAGAATGGTGTTCCAGGAGCAGTACTTTTCCTCATACACTCATGCAACATGGAAGTGACTTAGCCATGTTTTTAGCCTGTGGTTGTCCTTGCAAGCAGTGACTGGTATGGCAGATGACCAAGGCAAATGTGTGCTAATCAGAAGCTGATTTGGGTCATTATGATTAATCTAAGATGAGTAAGAAAGCATAGCCAGTAGTACCAGCAACCAAGGACAAAGGTCCTCTGACACAAAACCATGAAAAATCACCAAATAGTACAGCAAACGTATTTCATAACAGAAGCTTTTCATCCAGATAAAGTTAACAAGGACTTCTACATAACTGAAATTTAACAGCGCTCTTAGATACATTTAAACAACACCCTAATATGTCATATGACCCACAATTACTATTAAACAGACTTAACCAGTAAATTCATGAGACTCCAAGAAAAACATAAGCAATTACCAGGAATAATGAATGAAATCATAATTCATTAGTAAAATGAAATGGAGGATTATTATGGGGGTCATGAATCTTAACATGCTTATTATGTATTCTTGACATGGATGCCAAGAAATTAATATCAGGAGCGGGTTTGAGAGGTAAATCTTGACATCCATGTCAAGAAAACTTGCTTTAAAGGTTATTTTTGGAGATAAGATGGTAATTCTTTGTAGAGCATGGAGTTTTATCTACTCCGTTTACTACTAGTTACAGAGAAGAAAGTGCCAAATATTTTGCTGGCTTTCAAAGCTGTAAAGCACTTAGCAAGTGCTGTCAGAAAGTCAGCATAATACAGTCTCTTGTATATACACTCACCTTGTCATGCCTCTCGCCTCTCCATATTTTCAAAGAATGTCCAGATTTTTATGTCATATGTTTGGTCTATTCCTCATAAAATGCTTGGTTTTCACACAAATCTCTGAAGATTGAAATCACTAAGTATTGACATACATTTAAGTTTCAGACTGTGTGTTCTTTAGAAAATGCAGATGAACATGCACCATTTTATTTTAGCTAGTTTCTAAGTTTGTAACAGGAAGACAGGGTCATGTTACAGAGACGGACAGCAGACAGAAACAGATATGATTTTTATTTTGCTATTGATTTGCTGGTCATTACTGCCAGACTTGACTCTAGGCCGCAGTGGTGCAGCGGTTAGCGTTGTCATCTCACAGCAAGAGGTTCTCCGGTTTGATTCGTGGCTGGAGTGCCTTCTTTGTGGACTCTGCATGTCCTCCCCATGGTTGAGTGAATGTTAAAGGCATGCAGGTAGGTGTGTACTTGTGTGGGTGTTACTTCTTTGAAGGTTGGGTGCCATGCTGGCAACATGACACCGTAAAAATCCACTGCCAATCATTAGATGACCGGTGATCTGCTGTGGCGACTCCTAACCAGGAAAAGCCAAAAGACTTTTACTGGCAGACTTGACTGTCTTGCATGAGGCTCGACCATAACAAGTTGAGCAGGAGGTGCTTAACATTTGTTAAGGTAAAGTCTTGCACTAAAATAGTGCTTAACTTATTTGTCTCTTTCTTAATGTCTGAGAATAATCACTGTGCTCCATGCACTACATAAACGTTATGTTGTAAGGGTAACCTGTTAAGTAAGTGGTTAAATAATTGATTAATATTACCCAGTTTATGCACAACCAAGACTGGTGGGTGGGGAATAGGAAATTTACACTGGGCCTGGTACCCATGTCCTTATTGTTAAGAAGTAGCTTATAAATGCCCAGCCCTCAGTGTTCTGTTTGGTTACAGAACATCATTATTTTTTGGGAAAACCTGGCTAGACTTACCCCAGGTCATTAGCCTAGTAATAGTCTATGAATCTATAATCTATAAAATTTGTGCTCTCTGTTGCATTAAATACATTAAGAACATGGCAGAAAGAATATATAATTATGTGTAGAATAGATACATTTTTAAAACATGATGAGTGATTGCAAACTTGACATACATGCAGACACAGTAATACAAATACGAATTCACAAAAACCCATGACATTGCATAGACATTTTATAAAGAGGTTGAGAGTGTATGTGTCATTGAAATAACACACAAGCGCACATACTCAGTGCTTCATCAAATAATGTGGACTTAGTTTTGCTGTGCGTAATTTTTAATGCACTGTTAATTGAAATGCATTCATTTAAAGCTGGTGAGCTAGCAGCTTTTACCACAGTTTGCTACATAAGCTCACAGTATTTTATTCTCACCTTCTGTGTCCTTATTTGGGTTTTTTGGCACTTTTTCTGGCAGCATAAAAATAAAACCACAGAAATGAATAGTTTTGTGTGCCTAAACAAAACATCATCCTCATTTATTTAACATTGTCTTAACAGTTTCATAAAACCTTTTTCTTAATATCTTTCTGTTTTGACCACTAAATATGAGGAACAAGAGCTACAAGTAGCCAGGTAGACTACCCCTCTAGTTTTTTTTCTTAAAATGTTTAAATCTGATGGGCTTATTGTAATTAAGTAATCACTCCATTGTCTATACACACACACACACACACACACACACACACACACACACACACACATATATATATGGGTTTTCTTTGAAAATTACGAGTACAGGTTCGACGAAAATGGGAATGTCAAACCACAGTTGGTTGATTTCCATTTTTGCCAACCTGCAGTATTGGGAGTGTGCAGTTTAGCGAATACCACTCTGGATTCACAAATAGGTAGTTGGAGTTATAACTACAGATCGCGGTACCATGGGGATCAGGAAATGACCCATCTGATGATGTTAATCTTCTTTCCATTCATCACTGATGGGTTCAGTTCCAAGCCCTCGGAACCGAGTTGGCCTAATACCCAGCTCGCACCAGCCAAAATACTCTCAAGCTAAGTTTTTCCCATAATGCCCTTCTCCCCGTTACCTCAGATCGAGTTTGCCCAGTATTAGTAAAGCAGAGGCCATTTCTGCACAAATGCCCTAAATCACCACTTGGACCAAAAGTATCCCCGAGGAGCCTTTGGAAGGGGAAGGAGGATGGGAGGTGATAAATGAAAGAAGATCAACAACAGATGAAACGTTATGGTAAGACATAACTTCTTTATCTGATGTTGTTAATCTTCTTTCCATTCATCACTGATGGGACAGAATTCCCAGCTACCTTATGCTCCTTAGGCTACCCTTATGGAAGAATGTTCCTGAGCACCACTGAGCCAAAGGCATTTCTCCCTCTGGAGACCACATCCAATTTGTAGCGATTAATAAAAGTGTGGGGGTTAGCCCATGTGGCTGCTGCACAAATATCATCCATAGAGGCTCGCGAATGGAAGGCTACAAAAGTTGCCATAGATCTGGTAGAGTGGGCTTTAACATTCTGTGGTATAGGTTTTTTCGCAAGCAAATAGATGCAGTGCATGCAGTCCCTTAACCATTTAGATAAAGTCACCTTGGAGACAGAATTCCCCATTCTAGGTCTTGAGAAAGAAATTAAAAGTTGGTCAATTTTAAGTATTGCTTTGGTTCTGTCTAAATAAAACCTCAGTTGCATGTGTACATCCAAAGAGTGTAGACAGTATTCCCCTTTATTAGCAAAATTTGGGAAAAGTGCTGACAAGTCAATG